>NC_080436.1:35076576-35407647 GCF_028018845.1 Melospiza georgiana | reverse complement strand
GTTGGCAGTCAAAGCCTGGAGCTTATATAATCACCTTTGGTCCAACATCAACAACTGTCAACAGTATACTTTGAAAATAACTTTTTAATGAAATCTGAAGCAAACAAGATTGTTTAAATCATCTTTGGGAAGATTAGTTTCCAGGGTGGGTTATTCTGTTATGCTGTGATTTCAGTAACTACGTCAAATCTCCTCAGTGGTGATGGTGATTATGGACAGAGTGATTCCAAGTCCATCTGTGAATTCAGGCTGCAGTCTTGCAGGAGAACCAGAACCCCCTTGCTCCTGCTGTCTGCTCAGAGTGTGCCTCGTTAACCACTGCCTTCTGAGCCTCATCCAGTGCTTTTCACTCAGTGGTCCCCTCATCAGGGCAGCAACATCCCACCTTGGGGGCAGAAGTGCTTGGGAGGCTGTGTCAAAAACCTGGCTAAAGTAGGTGACATCGCTCTGCTCTCTCCTCGTCCTTATCTGGTTTTTTGATAAATATTTGGTAACCAGTTTAGTCAATCATGGTAAATTTAGTAAATCCATGGTAAATCTACTCTGCCTATTCCCAGCCATCATCTTGCCCTTCCTTAGCACGTCAGACTTTCGAAAGGATGTGATCCATGATTTCCCAGGGGGCTGAAGAGACTCTGAGCAGCTGGTCACCTCCCAGACTGTTTTTATCCTTTTTAAAAACAGTTGCTGTATTTGGGGTCTTTCCTGGTGGTCAGAGCCCTCTCCCAGTCTTCAAAACCTTTCAAACATGGTAGTGAAAAGCCTGACAATAACATCAGCTGGCTCTTTCAGCACACTTGAATGACATCCACCCTCTGGGCCATGCTTGGGTTCAGATTGCTCAGGGAACCCCAATTCCCTGCTCTCTCTGACTGATACTAGGGATTGTGTAGGGGATAGAAGAAAAACTTCAGAGGACTTGAACTAGTTGTGCGAGAGCCAGGTGGATTCCTTGGAGTTCAGTATATCACTGAGACAAGCACCATTGGTTTTGTCTAGTGATGGATGCTAAATGATCACCAAGCCAAAATTTAAATAATCATCTGCAAAGGAATAGCTTTAATTCACAGTTTTGTCTCTAAATTAGCTAGAAGGAATGTGGATGGTTCATTTCAGATCTCTTCAGGAGATCTAAGCTTTACTTAGGGAGAAGGTCTTGAGTTTGGTCTTCCAATATCAACAGAGAATTGTCCCACAGAGGCAGAAAGTGTTCCTTGAGTGGAAGGTGGGGCAGAAATGGGCACCTGCTTGGTGACTGGAGCAGTCCTGTAAGAGCTGCTTCATTCCCCACCTTTCTCTACAGTATTAACTTGGGACACTATTCTACGTTAACATTGCGTGAGATTCAACAAACTTTTGGAGAACACCATTAGGGTGGGTTAGCCCCATTTTTTTTTTTCTGATTGAAAAAACAAGAATGGTTTTCTTAAAATGCTGATTATTAAATTCTTGGCTGTATTACATTTTAGCAATGCCTATGGATGCAGAAATAATACATGAAAGAAGATGTGTAATTCCTTGGAACTCTCATCCTTCTGAATTCAGTCAGAGTTTTATGAGAGCAAGCACAGAGGTAAAGCTCCAGCCTGGTCTTTGACTCAGACTAACAACTTTTGCTCCTGCAAAAATGATTCACGTTTTTAATGTTAGTTTGTGTCCTATACATTGAGGGCTTGTAGAAAAATAATATGAGAAATTCTAGATAGGCAAATGAACCTCAAAGCAGTTATAACACCTGAAAAATTTATCAAATGTAGGGATATTTTTCAGCTATGGAAAGAAATTATCATTAACCACAGTTGAGCACTTGCAGTTTTCTGCCATACAGGAACTTCATTCTCCCCTCAGTCTGTGAGCTGATGTAGTGACAAGCTGCAGAGAGATGACAGATTTCGCTAAGGATTTGGAGTCTGAACACCTGTGCAGTGTCATGCATTTAAAAATAGAATGTGACAGCAAAACACATCAACCTTCTAATGTCCAAATGGAAACCACGGGGTTTTTTTCTTCAGCTTTTATCCAGAGAAATCACTTTCAATCATCACTGGCCAAGTGAAAATACAAAGCAAGGCTGTTTTGTTGTCGTCCAAAATAAACGGGAACAAGTCAGAATGGTAAGCACAGGTGCACAGAAAATATTCAGTAATGCCCATTTCTTTCTCCTCAATGCTGTTGTGCCTCTCTGAGGGTGCAGGTTATTAATGGTCCAGAGTGATTTCTTCAGGAAACCCTCAGAGGTGGGTAAGGAGAGGGCTGCCAACCAAAGCTGCTCTGCACACCTTGGCTTCTGCGGGAGTCACTCAACCCTCCAATGAATGCATCAGAAAAAAACAGCCAACACAGGTTTTTTGTTTCCTGTAATCTTCTCTCTGGGAGAAAAAGAAGCATTAACCAAGGGCAAAAAGATAAAAAGAGGCTTGCTTGATTGCAGGGTTAGATGTGTGCGTTCTGCTCTCCTCTGGAGGAGCCTGCGTCACTGGCAGTGTTGGAAGGGAACATCTCTGCTGCCCATCTCCCTTAATAGTATCCTTGAAACGTTAATCAAATCCAAAGCACATAATCTTTTCTCTTTTTTTTACAGAGGGAATGAGACTTCCCAGTGTGCCAGAGCCTCTGAGCCCTCTGCCAGGCTGCTCTGCTCTGCTCTAAGGTTGAACTGGGCAGCACCATGGGCTGCCCAGGACCCCAGTCCATCCCATTTTTCCCATTGCACGATGCTAACCTTTCAGCAAGTGCTCTTTCTTCAGCAAACCTTTTGTTTTCAGAGATCAGATGTTTTTTCTTTATATTGACTACAATAATTTTGAGAAGTGGTTTTGGCCTCTTTTCCATTGCAATCCTATTAGCTGTGTTTAGAAGGACATTTATTCAGTGTTTTGGGACAAGATTTTTATGTGATTGTGTGATGGGGAATTAAAGAGGGTCCAGATTTAGCTCTTCTGTGCTCTCATTTGTGGATGAGAAAGACAGAAACCTACTTTAAACTCAGAGGAGAATTAGCATTTTGGATGACAAAAGCTATCACACATGAATGGGTTGCTTCTTAAAATCAACAAAATAAATTAGACTCCCTGTTTAGGAGCATCTGGCACCCTTAGAACCTAGTTCATATAATGATGTCTCTGTTTGTTAAAAAGAATTATGTAACAATGTGGTTGATTTATTTCAAGATGATTGGCTTAGCAACTTAATTGGACTATGCAGTATACCAAAGCACACACACAAAAATAATTTAATTAGCTCATTTGTTTGTGGATGACTGCAAGCACTGCTCATCAGGCTGGGCTCCTTTAGAGGTGAGCAGCCATTTGATCCTGTGAGGAACCAACCCTTGTCATGTTCACAGCCAGGGAACAGCAGCACCACTCTGGTGTTCAGGTGTTGGGAAAACCCACAGGAACCTTCCTTGGAATCCAAGGAGAGCTCTGTGACTCCTGGCAGGCTTGGAAACCTTCCTGGAAAAACAGCAAGGCAAAAATGTGCCTTGAAGATTAAAACTCGTTTTCTCCCTCTGTGGCCTCTCTTTTTTCTTGAGCTGATATTCCACCTTCCATCTCCCAAATATTACTGACATCCCAGAAAATTAGCGTGTGGATCCAGGTTTTAGATTCATCCTGGTGCAAAGTTTTATGTCCTCTTTTTCCAGGATGGCTACTCATACATGAATAACAGGCATTTGCAACACCATTGGACTCCTTCATGAGGTCACCACCTCCCACCTGAGACAGAAAAGTACTATTATTATTATCATCATTATCATCATGGTTATTTTTGTTAAAAGAATAAAAATAAACCTCCTAGTAACATAAGGGTAACATCTATTGTAATGTGTTCAAATTACTAAATATCCAAGTAGTATTTTCAGAATAGCACTTGACAGTGGTTCAGATAACTTTCAGGATCTCTCCATTTTATTTCAGTTCCAGAGGCAGCCAAGAGATTGCTGACTTGTGGGAAAATTCCACTTAAGTGTTTATTAAGTTGTTTCTATACTCTAATTTTACACCAATTGAAATAAAATTAGAGGTGTGGATGTTGATTTCTCTTGTGTTGTTATGTTAAAATACTCTGTGTCCCACATGATTTCCTTTTTCCATTTCTATAAATGAACAGCAAACTCCCCCCTTCTCTCCCACCCCACAAAGCACACAAAAAAAACCAAGAAAAAAACCTAAATTAAAATCAGAATAAGGATTTTACTTAAAACATAAAAGAAGAAATTAGGCTGAAATTCCTTACTTATTGCACCCTGTAGTTCCTAGATACAGCTGCACATCTGGTGTGCGAGATAATGCGCTGTTTAGAGACCATGGTAGAACACAGAAAATTGGAAATGAGTTTCAAGTCTTAACACTACATTTCTTCACTGCTGGGAGCAAGTAAGGCCCTGCTTTTCACTCTTTTTGTAGGTTGTGTGATTTGATTCCCTCTGGTTTTTTGCTCTGTAAATAATATATGCGTGAAGGAAATCAGAAAAGGATCATTCTGTAAGAAGTATTTTGTGCAGAACAGCTGCGAAGATTTTTTATCAGTACTCAGACTATATACCGAAGTTTAGTTGTGATATTAGCCACAGGATAAAAAAAAAATAAGAAATGCTTAGTTGAGGACATGGGTGGAGCAAGAAAAATAGCATGTGTATCTTGTTCATTCACTTACCACATAATATAAATCATTAAAGCCAAAGGCACAGGGGGTTTGCCATTCTCTGCAGCAGAGGATATTCTCTCAGGGCTGGCTGGTGCTACAATTCACTTTTGCCACAATCACACCTCTCAGTTATCTGCATGTTCCCAGCCTGTAGCTGTCAGACAGAAGTTAAACCTGCAGCCAAGTGCTTCCCTGTTACCTCCTGCTGAAACTCGTGGCTGACTTTAAAGGATATTTTCCTTGTACAGTCATGCAAAATGTAAGACTGTTTTACAAAAATATGACCCAGGTGTAGTGCATTAACTTTGGATTACTGTACGGAAAATCAAGTACATCTCTAAATGTAGAACATCACACCTGATCTGACCTTTTAGTATTTCCACACACTGGTAAGAGCATCACAACCTGGCTGTGAGGCAGGGAAGCAGCATCCCAAACCAGAGAGAGGAGCAAACTGGGGGCATTGGGACCCTTCCTCTCCCTCCAGCCTGTTTATCCCATGTGCTGACTGTGGAGAAGGAGAAAAGCAGCCAATTGAAGCCTGTTGTTGGCACTCCAGAGAAGATATCTCCTCCCAAGTATTCAGCAGCAATGAACATCAGAAGTTTTTGGACATTTTGACCCGTATTCAGCTCTCTGGATTTTTGCAGAATTTTGAGCAAGTTGAACTAGAGCTTATCTTACAAGAAATAAAACTAATAAGCACTAATGAGGTGTTGCACTTTGCTGGCTGGACAGAGATCTGCTGAGATCCTTCTTTTCTGGAGCATGAGATGGAAATACTAACTCTGTTCAGTGAAGTAACACAATCAAGCTCCTTGTTCCCTGAAGGTGGGTGATAGCAATCCCTGTTTCTCACTGAGTGCAGCCATCCTGCCCTCCTCCATGCATGGCTTGTGCACAGAAGAAGCTGCTGTGCCTCAAACAGGTGCTGGAAGATTCCCAGCCTCCAAGCCAGCTAAGAAGAATGGGGAAACCAGATTTATTTACCAATTTCTGAGCCATAATCTGTAGCAGACTACCTTGCATGTACTCTGGTGACTGGTCTGGATTAGGTTTGTACCAGTGGGTGATCCAGGCACACAGGGCTGTGCTCCATTTATCCTCATCCCTGCAGCATCACAGGCAGGCAGGACAGGCACACAAGCCCTTCCTGAAATGGTTCATCACAAGAACTGGCACTCCTGGAGGTACCAGAAGCTGCAATGTAATTTGATGTAACAAGTTTATTGGCCTGATCATGGAGACTCAGAGACTTATAAAATCACATTTTTATTACCGATTCAGTCACGCACATACATATTTATAGCTTTGTAATTGATCACATAGGGCAACACATTAAATTTTAATACAGGGAATTACTTCCCCTCCCTGTAGAACCACCTTTTGTATCCACAGGAGACAGTTTAAAACATTTACAGCGGAGTTGCTTTTATGTCTGTCATACACTTATTACCAGCTTTGGTCTAGGCAGTTACATTTAGATTTGTTTCCTTCTTTGATCTTCACAATCTGTGGGAAAACATGCATTAGGAACAAGAAGGACTGCGTGACTTTTGAAGCCTGGCATCACTTACACATCACCAGCTCTTGTAGCTTCTCTTTATCAGCTCACATCTCACATCTCTTGTTCTAAAAACCTGCTCTTCCTAAGCCCTGAATGTTTGGGGTTCGAAATTACTCAGGGCACTTGTTAACACTCATCCCCAAACCAACTCATGACCAGGGCTTAGGTTTCTTATACAGACTCAGAATTTAATGAAAAACACCTCACTTTGTCCAGTTTAATCAGTGTGTGAATTAAGCAGTGACTATAAGTCTTATTAGCAATTTTGGGTCTTTATGAACTGGTTTATTCAACTTCTTAAATAGTAGTGAGAACTGATTACTGCAAATTGGTATTTTTCAGAGTAAGTCTTTGTGACAGTGTCCACAGGGGTCTTAGGGTGAGGGAAGAGATGAGGATCTGACTCCATGTTTCAGAGGGCTTGATTTATTATTTTATGACATATATTACATTAAAACTATACTAAAAGAATAGAAGAAAGGATTCATCAGAAGGCCAGCTAAGAACAGAAAAAGAAGGAATGATAACAAAAGCTTTTGTCTCTGACAGAGAGTCTGAGCCAGCTGACTGTGATTGGCCATTAATTAAAAACATCCAACTTGGGCCAATCACAGATGCACCTGTTGCATTCCACAGCAGCAGATAACCATTGTTTGCATTTTGTTCCTGAGGCCTCTCAGCTTCTCAGGAGGAAAAGTCCTAAGGAAAGGATTTTTCATAAAAGATGTCTGTGACAAGTCTTAAATTAGCAAAGTCTGCTTTGTAAGTTGATTCATTATTTGCCAGGGAGGTCAAGACTGTGGTCAGCTGAAAAAAAGAATAACCACCAAAGAAATCTGTAAACTGAGGTGTTTAAGGAACACTTTGGTTTTGTTACCCTGCATGGCCAAGTTCTGGAGCAGGGAAAAGTCAAAGGGATTGTTGGGGGAATGGGGATAGGAGTATCCATGGAACCTTCCTGGCTGAAGGTGTCCCTGCCCATGGCTGGGGGTTGGAAAAAGATCTTTAAAATCTTTTCCGATCCAAACCATTCTGTGATTCTATGATTCTATGATTATCTGAACTTTGAGGAGGGGAAAAAAGCCTGCTGTAAGTGAAGAGAGACAAGCCAACAGAGCTGAGATTTCTCACTGAGGGTTTATCTAAACTGACTTCAGGCCTTTGAGGGCTTTGCAAGGTTTGGGATCCAGCTGGCTGGATCCACTAATCCACTGATATTTGCATTATTTGTGCTAACACAGGAAAGATTTTTTCAGGTTATGCTTTTATACAGCCTTTCCTGTAAAACACCACTGGTGAGCCTCTGAAGAGAACACTTCCCCCTGCCCTGTTGCTAGGATTGTACATTTTCTGGGGTGTGTGTTTCAGACATGTGTGCCTTAAAAGCCACATGCTAGAGCACCATTCCCCTCGCCCCCAGCTCCCCTGGATGATTTATCTGCTGTTTCACCAACTGCAAGCACCCTGCTAGTACAGTTCTTTTGCACAACCTGGAAATGTTATTCTTTATATGCCAATTGGAATACATCAAATGCATAGTGAAATGGGACCAAATGAACACTTGGGGTTATGTGCACTGTAATTCACAGTAAAAGAAAGACTAGAAGATGTAAAGATGTGTTGAATGTGCTCCCTTCTTGTTTGATACAGATGGAGCAAATAGGTTTGAAATTATATTTTTGCATGCAAATGACAGAAATTTGTATTAACTCCTATTGTGCTAGAATGTAACATTTTCATCTGATCTGAGCCTTTCTGTCTTCAGATCCTCTTTCTGTTCTTACAGTGCATTTACAACAATCTTAGATATTAATTATCTTGGTAAATTCCTGCCAGGGAACAAACCAGGCACATGTTGTGACATTCTTCCAGGCAATCTAGGTGTCAAACTCATCTCCCTTTGTTAAACACAAGTCATGGATTTATTATATCAGGGCAGATGACTGAGCAACTTCTAATTAAGCCCTGTTAAAACTTATATGGTGACTGGATTTCAAATTTGAACTTTGTTGTTTTCAAATCATCTTAAACCTGTCATTTTGGTTTTTCCGAAAAGGAATTCTGATTTTCCTATTCTTGGGGACATAAAAAATGCCTGAATAAATTAAAAGAGATTAAAATTGGGTTTCAATAGGACCTCACAGCATGAAGTCACTGTTAGTACACCATTATGAAGAGCACAATGACTGCAGGCGTGGCTGGCTCATGCCAGGCAAAAGCTAATATTGTTTCACCTTAAAACTTAATAATCAGGCAGCCTCAGTCAATGATTTTCTCTTCTTTAAGAGAGTAATTCATTTAGGAAAGCAGCATGCATGCATGTGTGTAGGCAGCAATGAAATACCTCCAAGTGCCCCAGCATGCTACCTCAAGCTAAGTGCTTTGAAAAGGGAAAAGAATTTTAATTTAATTTAGAAAATTTCTGTGCCCTTCCACGCATTGAGCAGGGAGGGCACAAGCTGTGAGCAGGCATGGGGACAGGCAGCTCCAGCACAGCCCCAGCTTCCACACTGGCTGCATGGTGGGGAGGAGGACAACCCTCAGCCTGGCCTTCATCCCAAACCCTCAGCCTGGCCTTCATCCCAAACCTGTGCTGTGTGAGCACGTGGGGAAAGGCAGTGACAGGGGCTTGCCCAGCCAGGGACAGGTTTTGGTGCAGTCCTGGGGTGGTGCTCAGCACCAGGCTTTTCCTGGGCCTCCACCTTGCTGAAAGGATGTCAGCAGAGGAGTTTCTCCCCAGTCTGTGACCCTGACATCCCCAGGCTGCATTTCCAAAGCAGCCTGTGCCCGTGGTTTGCCCTGCTGCGCTCCCTGATCTCACTGCTTGTGCCTCTGTGCCTCAATCCAGCTGCTCCTGCACTTCCCACGTGCTTCTGTCACAAAGCTCTGAAGCAGAAATATTTTTCTTAGGGAGATGCCACGAATGCAGAGAGCAGCTCCCAGAGCTTGGTCTGACTGTGCTGCTCAGGGTGCATTAATGACAGCACTCATGGGCAGCTGGGTTTCCAGGAAGAAACACCTTCCCTGAAGAAAACAACAAAAGTGTTCTCTGGAAAAGAGCTTTTAACCTGACAGAATTATTAGTCAAAGTCAATCTCCCCTGTCCCTGCACGGCTGATGGACTCTTGGATACATCCACACACTTCCTTCAAACAGCAGGAGGATTCAGGAGTGTGACCGTGTTCACAGGGGTCTTAGCACGAGGGAAGAGATGAGGATCTGACTCCATGTTTCAGGAGGCTGATTTGTTATTTTATTATATATATATTATATTAAAACTATACTGAAAGAATAGAAGAAAGGATTTCATCAGAAGGCTGGCTAAGAATAGAAAAGGAAAAGAATGATAACAAAGGCTTGTGCCTGACTGAGACAGTCCAGACAGCCAGACTGTGATTGGCCATTAATTAGAAACAACCGCATCGACCAATCACAGAATCACCTGTTGCATTCCACAGCAGCAGATAATCATTGTTTACATTTTGTTCCTGAGGCCTCTCAGCTTCTCAGAAGAAAAAATCCTTAGGGAAGGATTTTTCAGAAAATATCATGGCTACACAGGAGGAATTCAAGAGTCACTGGATAACCCCAGTTAACTGGTTCTGTAGCAGGAGCCTGCCAGGTACTTGGGGTTTTCCTGAGGTATCAGTGCCAAAAGCACTTAGTGCAGCTCTTTTCCACTGGGAGCTTTCCACACTGAGCTCTGTGGTGATCCTGCCTGAGCCAAGAGTGGTGCCAGAAAAACACCTTGTAATGCTTTAAACAGAGCCTTTCCTTCCTAACCCAGCTGAGAGTTAGCAAGGAAGTGCACGCTCTGACAAGATGCACTAAACTGTGAAAGCTGGGGCAAAGTCCAGAAACTTGGTATTTGTTTCTGCTCACTCTCCCCTGGCTGCAGTTGTCTCTCATTAGAGGCAGTGGAGTTTGGAAGCACACAGGCTGTTCTCCAGGAATGGGATCTTTATCTCCATCACGTCACCGGCAGGTTGTTAGGAAATGCAGCCTGCAGTGAAGCAACACAAAAAATCTTATGCTTGATTTAAATAATGGTGTTCATTGCCTATTAAAATGTAACTTCTTGCTTTAAAAAAAGATTAATTAAAATGTACAAGAATGCAATTCAGTTACATTTAATGCTTCAGCCCAGTGCTCACTTTTCATCACTCATTCCCAGAAGTAGTATTCAGGGAAGCAAGGCATTCTCAGTTCTGCCATTAAAAGCACAAATGACTATCAAACCTGTTCTTTTCAAAAGCCTGGCTCGAGTATCACCATTGTTAGATTTTTCATAACGTATTACTTTGGTCATTACTGTTTTGCAAGATAATTGTATCAGTGATCTAACTTTTGACAGGATCCAAAGTGGCTGAAAATAGTTCACTGCAGCACCTTTGTCTTTTAAAGGCCATTTGGGGCTTGTTATTTTAATCCTTGTGCAGCCTGATTTATCACTTCAAACATCTGTCAGCTGTGCTTTGTCTTGAAATTGATAGTGATAGTGTTACTGATTTTTCAAGAGCAGCTGGTAGAGGTTCATTAGTTAAGCTCTCAAAGGGAGTAGATAACTGTAATATTTTTCTTTGTTAATCATCTCTTACGTCTTGTAATAATACAGAGCTTGAAATCTGCTAGGAATGCACAGCTTCTCTTTGTTTCTAATTCGTCAGAAGCATCCTTTCATTCTTTTAATCTGGTTTGATTATTAAAACTCGCCTCTGCATAATGCAGTAAAAAATTGAATAATTGCACATGAGTGGGAAGAGAGAAAAACCGGCCTTTGCTGTGTTGCATTTCACACTGAGAGAGGTCATCGGGGTCTCAGAGTTAACATCCAAACACAAAACAACTCCAGAGAGGAGATTAAGGCCTCTTCCATAATTGATTTTTAATTTAAACTTTACAAGGCATAAAAACCCCTCATGACAACTTCAGTAAAATCAGGTTTGTTTCTAACAGATACAGCAGTTTTTCATTCACCTGCTTTCCCTGCCACACGAAGCAGCCTTTGTGGTGAACTGTGATTCTGAAAACATTTCCCCCCTGAGATCTTGGCCAGCCAGGCTCCAGCTGAGCACCAGGGTGGCTCCTGCCCTGAGTTTCCATTGCTGGAGCAGCTGGGAAGTCTCCTGCCCTGAGTTTCCATTGCTGGAGCATTTGGGAAATCTCCTACCCTGATTTCCAGGGCTGGAGCATCTGGGAAGTCTCCTGCCCTGAGTTTCCATTGCTGGAGCATTTGGGAAGTCTCCCACAGCTGGGAGTGTGTCAGCGCTAGCGCCGCTTCCACGGGCAGCAGCGCTCACACACAGATAATTACTGCTTGAAATTAGGATTTTAATGAACTGGTCCTGAAACGTGGAGTGAAATCTCCCAGGCATTAAGGAAATGAGCAGGAGGGGAAATCATTAACTGTGCAGTTCAGCAGAGGGCTGGTGGGCAGGTGCTGGCTTGGCAGAGGGGCTGAGTGTCCCTGTTCCCTTTGCTGGGCTTTGGTCCTGCGAGCTGCCGTGGGTTTTGGGGACAGGGTTTGTGGGACAGGGTTTAGTGATATTGGCAGTGCCAGATCAATGCTTGGACTTGGTGTTTTTTACAGCCCTTTCCAACCTAAATGACTCCACAAGCTGCACCTGCCAGCAGCACAACTTCAGTGTAGATTGAAAACACCTGGCACATCTCACAGGATTTCCAGGTGGATAGGATTGTCTTCTAAATGGCCCTAAAAGTGACTTAATGCCAGATCTCCACCATAAAAGCACATCTCAGTCTCATAGGAGTGTACATGTGTCTACAGTAGCGGCAAAGCTCAGTGCAAAATAGATGGTGAGAATGCAGCCTGAATATTGAAAATATGCACAGAGTGATGAAAAAGCCACTTAAGAATCAGTGGGGGTTATTTGGTGCTAATATAATGATAATAATCTAAGTTTTCTGTACCTACTGTATCTCAATTTGATATTTTTATACAAGACTTTTTCAGATCCTCCACAGAAAGGTTTACATTTCTGTTACTTCCCCACCCTTCCAAAATGCCTCATATATAGTGAAGAACTAAAACTACTTAGTGATATCTAAGAAAAAAAGTTTTCCCCAACACACATACAAATAAGATTTAATTTTTATCTCAGAGATCTCTAATTTAGATTTAAGGCAGGGGGAGGGGAACCCAAAGAGTCAAATCTTCAAGAAGGGAATTGGTGCAGATTTTTTGGCAAGAAACATTTCTCAGAACAAATTTTCTGTTCTCTCAGCAAAAAGGTAGATCAATTCAATGCATGGATATAATTTAAAAGCAATCTATGCTCTAAGCAATTTATCCGATTGCAGCTGGAGGGAACACTTCAGATAACCTAAAACTACTTGTCAGGGTTGTGAAAGAGGCACATTTTTGAAATAGGAAATCTTTGCAGGCTTTATTTTTAATTTTCACTCTTTTCTTCTGCTGCTTCTTCCTCCCAGTTTTGTTTCTTTACTGAAGTGCTGTTTTAGTAAAATACTATTTTGCTTGCTTGCACAAATTGGAGAATTTTCAAGTGGTTGTTTTTTTTTTTTTTCCCTGTAAAATATGATACCGAGTTTGAAGTTTCAATTTTGTTTAAAAAGTATGTAATGAAATTGTGTCAGGAGCGGCGTGGTCAGCAGGACGTGGGACTGGGCACACCTTGAGTGCTGTGTCCAGTTCTGGCCCCTCAGTTCAGGGAAGGACAGTGAGGGGCTGAAGCACGTTCAGAGAAAAATCTGGAGCCCCAAGAGTGGCTGAGAGGTCGTGGTCTGAGCTGTGCCAGGGGGAGATTAGGTTGGACATTAGGAGGATTTTCTTCACAGAAATGGTGATTAGACACTGGAGTGGGCTGACTGAAATGGTGCTTGGTCACTGGTTGTACTCTGTGCTCTCAGAGGGCTTTTCCAGCCTCAGTGATTCAATGATTCTGTTTACAAGCAGAAAAATCTAATGGGCTGCAAGGTTCAATCGTGAAGGCTTTCTTTTCTGCTGAAGCATCTTCTCATTGTGTTTTTAACTACACAAAGCTGGGTAAAATTGCTAAAATAATCCAGTTCTGTTAGTTATTGAACAGGGGATTTCTGGCTACCTTCCCTGAGTGAAAGAAGGTTGCAATAGCATTTAAAGATTTCTAAATTGTAACCTCCCTGACTTGTGTGGGGGGTTTTGAGAAGCCTGAGTTCTCTGCCACTGTCCAACTGGGGATCAGTCCCCCTGACTCCCAGCTCTGCAGTTTCCCCCCATGATGGATATCCTTGCTGGATTTGGCACACTGAACCCCACAGACCCTCTGTGTCAGCAGATTCAAAATGAAACAGAAATCAAGCAAGTGAACTCTGAATTTGTGACTTAATTTCATCTTTGCACCAGAGTGTTTTGAAGAGCAGATCATTGCCCCAGAAGAGAGAAAACCAAGCACAAGAACCTGCTAGTGTTTTTTTACTTACAGTTAAGCAAGGACGAGGCTGTAGAACCTGGAAAGGCATTTTGGGTACCTGAGGAGTGAGGGCACACTCATCTACAAGGTTCAACCTCTCTTCTGGATATTCACATCCCACCACCCCATCATCAGCTTGGTGGATTAGAGAACCACAGAAGGGTTTGGGTTGGAAGGGATCTTAAAGCTCATCTTAATCCAGCCCCATGCCATGGTGGGCAGGGGCACCTCCCACCAGACCAGATTGTTCCAACTCTGCCTTTTTGCTTCATTGCAGAGCAGCTCCCCTGCATCCTGAAAAATGCTGGATGCAACAAGCATGGCACTCTCACACAGTCCTGCTGAAAGATGTTGCCTAGCTCCCAAATCCCTCACAGCATTCCTGACAGCAATCACATCTGCAGCCATAAAACCCTCCACAGCCTCTGTCTTTGAAAAAAAAAATTTAATAATCAGTAAAGTTCAAGCTCAGCTTGTTGTGATGAATTATTGGAGCCCATCATCATTTTCTTGGGGGGAAAAAAGGACTAAAAGACTATAATGGAACACAATTTTATGGTTTTTTCCATTTAATTGATGACGGGCTGAGTTTTTATTAATATTTCTGGGCTCCAGTGTAAGATGCTGAAAAAGCTAATATGAGATCATTGTATCTGGTTAATGTGTGTGCTTTGCAAAATTGATAAGCCCTGTCAAGACATAAATTATTTAAAATTTGATAAATGTGTTGAAATCACTGAATTTTCAAACCGATAAAGCAGAGTTATTTCTCTTCCCTGCCACACACCCCCCTTCAAACTGGGGCTTTTGTGCAGCCACTCGATGGGGCCACGTTACCTCATGGCCTATGAGGATCCAAAATCAGCAGAGGGAACCCAGAGAGGTGTCCTGTGCTGCTGCAGAGGGGGCACAAGTGCAGACCCATGTTCCACTTGGGCATGGAAGCAGCAGAGAGTGGGGAGACAATGGAATGAGCTTTTCACTGGTGAAACTGGGACCTAGAGCAGTGGTGGTACCCCCTCCTCTCCAGCAGTGGGATAAAAAGCTCCCAGTGAGCAGCAGAATGGTGCTTCAGAGCTGTTTATTCCAACAGAACCAATTCATTCCAGCTAATTGCTGAGAGTTTTTAAATGATTCCTGGCAGGGGTGAAGCTAAAGGAATGATTGCTGGTGATTGATGAATAACCTGGATAAAATTCCCAAAGCACCACAACTATTAACTCTTGCATGGGGACACCTGCTTTTATTTAGTGCCTTGCCCACAGAGAAAGGCACTGGAGTGAGTTCCAGATGAACCCAAATTTGGGCAAATGGAGAAAACAGAGCATTTACTGATACCAGTGTTTCATCAGTGTCAGCTCATTTCTCAAAAACAGCTCACAGGGAATGTCATTTAACCCTGTGCTGCTCTGATCAGGATCATGCATGGAAGGGGGAGAGTGTGAAGAGCAGTCACCGTCTTTTAGAGGAAGAACCAAAGGTTTGAAGTTAAAACTCCATAAATATAAACCACACTGCACTGATTTGAGCTGTTCTTGTCGTTTATGCAGTGAAGGAAAACAGCGAGATGCGCTGTGCATGGGGCCAAGGTTGTGTTTCTTACTGGAAAATATCTACAGGCAAATGGGAATTTTAGGGTAACTGGGTGCCATTTTACAGCCTCTGTAATCAGGAAAAAGATTAGGTGATTTCTGTTTGGAAATGGATGGTTTGGAGGGAATGGGAAAACACTGATGCAGCAGAGGAGAACTCCAGCAATAGCCATCTGTTTAAATGGATACACTAACTTCCCTAAGCTGGTATTTTTCAAATACCCTACCAGCAATATTTTTCACTATAGTGATGCATTATAGTGAAATGGAAAGATGCTGAGGAAGTAGTTTTTTCCAGCATGTGCTGCATTCTTTTAATACAGATTTTTTTATTGCCCGGAAATTGCTAACCAATGTGAATAAACAGCTGAACAAAGCCATGGGCCCTTCCTCACTAACAGCAAAATGCAGCCAGTGAGGGAAGGGCCTTGGGAAAAAACAAGTGTTAGAGTTGGGTTCTCTTATTCTGCAAAAGCTTTATTCAAAACAGGAAAAAAATCTGCACTCCACAAAGGTTTTACATTACAAAATCACAAACACCATTCACGTCTCTGAGCAGTGTCCGCTCGTTCCTGCTGCTGAGGCAGGCACTGAGCACAACCAGGCAGTTCTTTGTTAAGCTCCTTTTTTAACTGAATATTTGCAAAACACAACCAATTTACCCCCCTGAGCCATGAGGGCTTCCCTGCAGCCCTCTGAGCAAACAGGAATTCTGTCAGCTCCTGAATCTCACCCCTGTAATGAAATCAGTGGAACAAGACAGCACTAGGATGGAGCAGAGTCAAGAATTAAGGCTGTGCAAGACTGGAGAATCCCACAGCCTTGCAAAATACTTCAAAAAAGAGGAGGAAAAAAATACTCAATCAAAGTAAGTTTGAGTAAGCTCCAGCTGTATGTAAGGTACAGCTTTCTGCAGACACTAGGGATTGTGTCTGGGCCTTAAACAGGGGTATTACATCCTTGTATTTCAATTTATCACTGATTTCACACTCCTGTGTTGTGAAAGCTGTTCTGTTACCACATGAAATAGCCCAGGTCACTGCAGCTTCAGGGGTGTGTTTCCTTACCCCATGAGTAAACCTCATTTGGTGTAACAACTACATAAATAAAAGTAGCAGTAGTCTAGCAAGGTGCAATTCTGTGATTTCACCATCATGGTCTTGAAATACTTGTGTCCTGATACGTTATTGATGTGGCAAACCTGCCTGGCTTCAGCATGTGTTAATGTTTCCCACCCTTCAGCCATCCCCAGCCCTATACCCACATATTTCTTCCTTTCCTATCAGAGCCTTCAGCAAAGGCACCCCTGGGAAAGCAGCACTCTGCCATCTCATCTGGTGTGAGAGCCCCCAGAAGAGACATACAGCGAGCTCACGGCTCAGTGTCCTCTGCATCTCCTCATAAAAGGCCAGGGGAGAGAAGCCAAAGAGCCATTGCAGGGTTTCAATAAGCACTGCAGAAGACAAGGAGCCCTGAAGGATGTTTGAGGGTGTTCCTGTGCCCTTGCCAGAGGACACTCAGAGCTGGGTGCAGGCACCAGCAAAGCCAGAATCCCCTGTGAACCAAACAGCTTCCTTTCCATAAATTTCACCTTAAAATATCCAAGCCCTTTTCCCTCTGACTCAGTTGCTAACAGCAATACCAGCTGTAGGTGCCCATGGTTTGAGTGGTCATTAGCATTTTAAATTGCATTTCATTTAGCTGTGCAAATGAGGAAAGTTTCTGGTGTTCCAGCACTGCCAGGGCCCTGGGCCCAGCTGTAATCTAAAAAAGCAGCAGCAAAGTCTCTTTTTTGTGCTTCTCAAGGCCCCAGGTCAAGTTGGGGATGGGTGAATGTGTGCAGCACTTCTTGCTTGGTGTGAGCAGAGTCATTCTCTGCAGCAGGGGAGTGATTTCCCTGCCAGAGGGGATGGCCAGCGATCTCAGCATCTCACAGCTGATCCTGGGCTGCTGACAGGCTTAGCAGTGGCTGAAGAGCCTCTCATAAACATGACAGAGCTTCACCAGGAACTTTCCATCACAGCACAAGTGATGTTTCCCCCAGCATCATTATGACAGTGCTATTTGGGCTGGTACAGAGCAGCATCTGTCACTGTTTCCATTAGAATCTCCTATTTCCTCGGGTTCCTAGCTCAGCCATAAAAAAAATATAAGATAGAGGCAGAAAGTTGACATACAAGGTCTAGGGCTGAGAGTGATCACTGTTGTCTTTTCTTCCCCCACTTTTAATCTGAAGAAGGAAATAAGGTATTTTTGCAGAGACACACCTGGCCCACTGCATTTCCACCCAGCCATGGATTTATTTCTAGTGAAAAATAAGTGATAGGACAAGCGGAATGGCCTTAAGCTGAAGGAGCTTTAGATTAGTTATTAGGAAGAAATTTTTTACTGTGAGGGCGATGAGGCACTGCAACAGGTTCCTGAAATTGTTCAAGGCAGGCTGGAAGGTGGGGTTTGGAAATGAATGATCTTTAAGATCCCTTCCAGCCCAGACCATTCTGTGATTTTATGATTTAGCAATAATGATGGTCACCTTTCAACATTCAAGCTGTGAATGTTGCTGCTGTTCCACATTTCATAATCCCTGCATTAGGGGTGATCAGGAAGGACATGTGGTGGTGGGTTTGGGCTCTGGTTTGGAGCCTATTGCTGCAGAACAGGCCCCACTGAAGATTAAGGGCTTTGGAGTTTCTAATCTTTGGCAGATGTTGAAATGAAAAATTGCAATTTATAGAAATAACAGCTGGATATTGTAAAAACAGAGCCCTGTGAGGAACCAGAGGTGCAGGAGACCCTTTGGGATCAGGAGCAGAGGGAAAAGCAAGCCCAACACTGAGGTTTCCCTCGTGAGACACAAAGCACAAAATTCCATCCCACACATTCCACATCTGCATTCTGTATTTTGGCTGCTTTAGGCAAACTTCCACCCTGTAATGTCGCTGCTGGAGAGTGAAAACCCCATCCCTGCATTAGTTATACTGGGATCCACCTGGATCCTGGCACTGTGGGATCAGTGATGGAGCAAGAGCAGCATTTGGCCAGCAGCAGTTTGTCACTGGGGACACAGGCAGGACAACAGTGTCCTTTCTTCTTCCCATTTTAAACATCTCTTTGTTCTGTTCACACATTTTGTAGAAATAGATGCAGCTGAAAAAGTTTTTCTTTTGTACATTAGGAGGACTGTGGAAGGCAGTTCTAAACAGAACAGACCCTAAAAACACCTTCTCCAAAGGCAGTCTACAAAAAGCTCTCCAAAGATTTACTCAAGATTTAAAGGACCTAAAAAGTCAGATGATCATTTCTATCCTGTTGAAACACAGATCTTCCTTCTGACCTTTGGATCATACACTGGAGTTCTGCATTTCCAACAGGACTTGTCTGCCAGAGAGAGCAGGGAAACACCTGGGATATGTGTGTCTGCACTGAGTTGGAAATTTTACTGAGACCTGTGTGTTTGACTCTGAAACCTTAAGGCCATTCTGTCACTACCAGAAGGAAGTTTTGCTTTCTAATTGCGAACTCAGCTTGGCCTTGTCATGGATCTTAAAACTGAGCTGTGCTGTGTGGCTGGAGTGCTCAGCACTGCTGGAAGGCTGGGCCTTGGTAAGCACAGGCAGCTGTGCAGCTGAAACCAGCACACCAAAACAGGGCCGTGGTCACTGTGTCAAATTAGGGCCACAAACGTGCAAACTGGGTTTGGATCAAATGGAAAAAGCAGCACCAGAAAAGATAAATGTACAATAAATGGTTTAGGAGACACTTGCACCAACAGAACAGGATTTTTAGCCTAAACCTGCTGGAAGGTTGTGGGGAGAAAAAGGAAGGGAGTGGAAATTTGTGCTGTTCTATTTCACTCCATCTTTTAGCAGAGGGGTCTTCAGGATTTCCACTTTCCCCAGTCAGGTGTTCATCTAACAAATCTGTGAGCATGGGGCACCTGCTCTTGCACACCACAGCCATCATCCTGTCCAAAGGTTGGACAAGAGTCCCCATGGATGTTTCCTATTGAGATTTTTGCATCTTCCATAAGCTGTTCTAAGTTAAATCCTTGAACTCTCATAGAGCAGTAGAAATTCCTCATTACAGTGGTCCAGGTGACCGATTCAGACCCTATGGGTATAAAACTAAATATCAATGTCTCCTTCTGTGTCTTGGCTGTTTCATCCCCCCCTTGACCCTGCTCTCTGTTTCTGTTTGGAGCAGGTGTTCTGTGACACCGGCCGGGTGGTGCAGGCCGCGGAGGTGCTGGACTGGGAGGACAAGGATGCTGCAGAGACATTGGTTGACAACGTGGTCCACTCCAGGATCATCAACCCCCTCCGGCTCTTTGTCAAACCATCCCCAGTGCTGAAACACGGCCAGGTGTCCTACTCGGACAGCATAGAAAACTTTTGGGATTGGTTGTCCAACATCACGGAGGTTCAGGAATCTCTGGCACGAACTAAGCGCAGGCCTATAGTGAAAACTGGGAAATTCAAGAAAATGTTTGGGTGGGGTGACTTCCACTCCAACATCAAAACTGTAAAGCTGAACCTGCTGATCACGGGGAAAATCGTCGATCACGGCAACGGAACCTTCAGCGTTTATTTCCGACACAACTCCACGGGCCTGGGGAATGTTTCTGTCAGCCTGGTGCCGCCCTCCAAGGTGGTGGAGTTTGAGCCATCCCCACAGTCCACGCTGGAGACCAAGGAGTCCAAGTCCTTCAACTGCCGCATCGAGTACGAGAAAACAGACCGCGCCAAAAAGACTGCGCTGTGCAACTTTGACCCTTCCAAGATCTGCTACCAAGAGCAGACCCAAAGCCATGTCTCCTGGTTGTGTTCCAAACCCTTCAAAGTCATCTGCATTTACATCGCGTTCTACAGCGTAGATTACAAACTGGTGCAGAAGGTCTGTCCCGACTACAACTACCACAGCGAGACGCCCTACCTGTCCTCCGGCTGAGCCGGCCTGGGGAATCCCAATCCCACAGAAACGAGCATTCCCATCCACCTTCTGGGGAGGAATGTGGTTTCCTATCAGGTTCAAAAGTCTCTAAAAACCATAGCTGTGTTCGTGCTGTATCGTAACTAATCCAGCTGTTTATGTAACAGTCGTTTTCCTTTGAGGCCGTCGCGTTTCAGCTCTCTCATCGTCCGCAAGGGAACTGCCAGGCAGGCACGTGGCAAGAATCAAACTAAACTATGTCTGGAATGAACATTGAGCTTAAAAATCACTTTTTTTTGAGCAACTCCACAGCAGAGAGGTTGTGTTTTACTTGAATTGGACAGCGCTTAGCAGGTCCTGTTTCTCATTGGGAACTTTAGGTGACAATAGAATGAACAAGTGATGGAGCAGCCTCAAAGCTGCTCGTACCCAAACTTCAAATAAACAGCTCTCCCACTGCTTTCATAAAGAATGTTACACAGAGGGCTCAAGTAGTCCAGTCCAAATACTAAGAGGAAGTGCTAATTCTTTGATAAAAAAGGAGAGAAATCTGCATTTTTATGAGTTGTAGTAGCTGTAGGTGTTCATTGAAGTGAAGAGTGAGTAGTTCTTCCTTCAGACTCCCTACCCATGGATATGCAATGATGTAATTAGACCTCAATGAGCTTCAGTTTATTAGACCCCACAGGTGTGCACATGTGGTATACATCCCTTCCTCCCATGCCCACTACTGGGTTTGATTCCTCTCACACATTCACACAAGCACACACCCCCCAGTATTAATTTTGCAGCAACAGAGAATCTATAAATACCTAGAGGAAAGATAATCTCTGTTTAAGTCAACCTGGTCTAGTGGAAGGTGCCTCTTCCCATGGCAGGGGGTTGGAACTGGATGATCTTTAAAGATTCATTCCAACCCAAACCGTTCTGTGATTCGCTGAACTGTAGCAGGGGCTGGCTTCCAGGAAAAGGAAACAATTATTTTGCTATCCAGCCCTTGAGCATTGAAGTGCAGCAAGGAAAACACATCACAGCACAAGGATGATACCTGAACCAGCAGCTTTCTCCTTCTTGGCACCAGTTGTTCTCTTAGCACTGCACTGCACTTACTAAGTCAAAGTATCAGCCATGACAAAGAGAGAGAACAAAAATCTATGCACCTTCACCTCATAAAGCAGGTTTGAAATTTTAATATAAATACCCAGCCAGGCCTTCCCCTAGAGCAGCAGCAGCTCCCTGCACTGCAGCTGCAGCAAGGGAGGGTCCAGCTGTGGCTGTGCTCCACCAGCTGTGGTCCGTGGCTGGCTCTGGCCATGCAGCTCCAGCATCACCCCTGTGCTTGCTCTGGGTGTTGATCTGCTGCCAGTTTGCTCTGCTGCCCCTTGGTGACAGCTCCATGTCACAGGTCCTGTGGAAGGAGCTGGCTGGGGCAGTGCTGATTGCCTCAGTCAGGCTCGCACACAGGGTTCAAGGAGTTACACACAGCTTAAATAAAGCACTATTGAAATACTGTTTGGTGATGTGCACACACACAAGTGACTGTGGCAGCTCAGAAGGACTCACTCATGAGATTAATTCTGATTTCCTTGGTAAAGACTCACACAAAAAAATTACTCTGTTAAAAATATACGAGTAACTGGGTGATTTGTTTTTCTCTTTAGGTAACAAATTTAAATGTGTGGTTTAGTTTGATCAATAATCTAAATGTTTTCCTTCATCTTATTTCATACAGAGTCTCTCCTGGTCTATAATGATGTTTTTTAGTTTGCCTAATCCTGTCAATTCCCACAAGTTGGTCTCTTTGTATTCTGTATAGCGTGTCCTCACCCCAGCTGTACATGAGCTTGGATTTATTGCTACGAGTTCAGTGCTTGGTGCTTTTGTAACTTAGCTGTAAGCCATGATTTTATTGCCATGTATTTTTACTCAGCACTGTAGGCAATTAAAAGAAAACCCTACATGCTATTTATTGTAGAGTATGTGGAAACCATGTATGTATATACACTTAAATATGTGTACATATACAGAACATATGTGTACATGTATTTGTATGTAAATAAAGAGAGTTTATTAAATCTGGCACTTGCTTGTGGCCCGTTTGATGTTTGGTTTTAAATGTTGCATGTATGAAGAGACAAAGTAAAACTAAGGAACAGCAATATCTCACTGCACATTTCTGCCCAGATAGATTTTGTTTTTCTAGGAGATATTTAAATGTGTGCTATAGTGAGCTGTGCACAAGCCCAGGCAGAGTAGTTCAGCAGCATTCCATGAGATTTGAGAAATGAAGCACATGTTTTGACTAAGACAACCCTTAACTGTTCAATAATTGCACCAGGTACATTAAAATGAAGAGGAAAGTTTGAATTGGACAACATTCCCAAGCAGGAACGTGCTGGGAGAGAAGGCAGCTCACTGCTGATTCAGCCCTTGCTCAGTTCCTCATCAAAAGGGGAGCTGGATTCTCCTCCTCCCTGGCTGGGGCACTTCCCAGCTGAGGTTTCCAGGCTCAGGAAGAGAAACCATGGGAGAAAAACTCACCCCAGTCTCCTCCTGGCACAGGGAAGCAGCCTGGAGAAGAGGGAGGGAGCTGTGGTACCAAACCCATCACGCCCAACAAGCCCCCACCACTCTTCTCCAACCACAATAATCTATTAATCAGCCTAAAAGCAGTGGGTGGTTTTCCTTTCAGGTTAATTTTGAAAACATCACAGCAAAAACAAACAAAAAAAAAAAAGGCAGTTTCATTCTTACTGCAGTCAAAATCTGCTTAAGAAGAAATGATTTACACCCAGCAGGGTAAGCAAAACACAATGCAATGATGACAGGCTTGATTAGGTCAGATGTCATGCTGCCCATGTAAACAGAAATAAATGTGATTTCATTTCACACAGAACAGGCAAGAGTTTTTAAAAACATTTTCCTGTGTGGCAGGTGAGTGTTTCAGACAAGTTTCAAAATGTTGCTATTATGGATCTTATTCAAAGGATTTTGAAACTTGAATGATGAAATACCAGATTTTAAAAGTGTCCTGAGTGGGCAATGACAATTTATGACTGCAGCAACTTAATCTAGAAGTTTTTAATATACAGCCTTTATTTAATCCCAGTTTCCACAGGACAGTTTTGCACACATTTATATCAGTGAAAATGTCACAGAATCGTGGAATATCCTGAGGTGGAAGGGTCCCACAGGGATCATTGAGTCCAGCTCCTGGCCATGCACAGGACACCCCAAAAATCCCCCCTTGTGCCTGAAGCACTTCCTGGACTCCGGCAGGTTTGGGGCTGTGACCACATTCCTGGGGAGTTCATATTAAATATATAAACTTCTTGCTAAATGCCTTTCCTATTGTTCTCCCCACCCAATGGAGAGAACATTAAAAATTTCCAAAAAAAGCTCATTCATACAAACATAAAAAGCCTCAGCTTTTTCTTTGGCCAGCACTCTGTGCAGAGCTGCAGGAACCATGCACATCCATGTTTTTATAATCATTCCAACTTAAGGAAGGAAGTAACAACTTGAGGGTTTTTTCTTCTCTTCACCCTGAAGAATTTTGTCCTCTGGACCTTCAGGTTTCTGAGGTTACACATTGGCTTTTTAGGGTGAATCTGCAAATGAGCAAACCCCTGGATGATCCTGATGCAACTGGAAAAACTCTCACAGCAACCAAGCTTCCATGCAGATCAGCATCCTGTGCTGCTTTTCTTTTTAAATTGTAATTCAAGGACATTAGAATTTGCTATTTGTTTTATGCTCTGTTGACCAGCATAATCTGGATAATGTTTTATTTATAGTATAATAATGATTCGTCATTAGCACCGTCTCTATTCAAATTTGCACAGTTGAAAAGACAATAACAAGCTGCTCTACACTAAGTAGCTCAATGAAACACACATCAATCAAGTGGATTTTTAGCTGGAGGGTGTCTAGTTTGAAAAACCAGACTTTGCCATTCCCACCTCTCCCTCGTGAGCACCTCCTGCACGTGTCCATCAGGAGCAGCATCCTTTGTTTTGGAGCTTACAAATCAAGTGGGTTTACAGAAGAGGAGCTGAATTATGAAATATCCTGCTTGGTGTCAAACCATGCCTCCCTTGGGGGTTGTTGAGCTGAAAAACCTGCTCAGATGTGCAGCCAGGAGTGATGGGAACTGAACAGAGTCCACAGGGCACGGCCAAGGCTGCTGCCACCAACTCCATGGCACAGCTCTGCAGCCCCAAATACTGGGGGTTGTCAGCCAGAAGCAAGGGCAGAGCTCTTGGTACCCTCAAGCAAGGACTCCAGCCATCCTGACTGAATTTTGAAAGGAAAAAAGAAAAAAAAAATCACAAAAAATTGCTATTTCCAAAGATGTAATTCAGTCTCCAACTCAGCACAAATCCAGCACCAGCTGCAGCCCAATTAAAAAGCAATCACAGTCATGGGAAAACAGTTTAGCTGGAGAAGAAAAAAATCCTACCTGCATAAACAGTGGTGAGACTCTAAAATAGACTCCAAAAGAAATATCAGCACCTTCCTATTCAATGGGAATTGAACAGCAACCAGGTCAGTCTCTTGCACTGCTCTCTGCTTTTGTCCTCAAGCCTGAACAGAAGGGGAAAAAAACTCCAGTGCTTCAGGGAGTTTTTAATGTATTTTCTTCATTTTATGGCAAATGCAGGACTTTTTAATGTGTTTTCTTCATCTCATGGCAAATGCACTGAGATCAGCTCAGCTGCCAGAGCAGGTGCTGGTCACACCAAGGGCATGGGTTGGAGCCCACATGGAACACTTAAAGCTGGACCCGGAGATCCTCCTGGCTCGCTTCCCACTGGGAATGTGCTGGGACTCCTCACCCAGACAGGGGGAGCTGAGCTGCACTGAGGGCTCAGCGTGATGAGCATCCCCCTGTGCAAGCCAAGAGCTCAAACAGCTCTCCCAGCTGCCAGCAAAGGAGTGATGTGGGAAGCTGAGCTGGCACATGGGGGCCCTTCTGGCTTGTCAGGAGGGCAGAGGGGAACTCCCACCCAGAGCTGGGCCATGGGAGCAGGGCAGGAGCACCACAGGACGTGGCCTGATGGCACTGATGCCTCAGGGTTTAGCTTTTGTATTTTTCAGATTCTGTGCTGCTTTAGTGTGTACTGCTGAGCTTCATATTAGGGGATGGTGAGCTCTCTTCACAGAGCAGGGAGACAAAACAATTCCTTCTCTAGCTGGGCACCAAGGACAAATGATCCAAATCTCAGCACCAAGAGCACAAACACTGTGGGCTGGAGAGAGAAAAACAATCAGGATGGGACTGCATGGGCTAAAGCTGGAATTGGACAATTAACTCCAATATGCAAATGGAACAGAACTGATCAAAGTGTGAGACCCTGTGCCCAGTCGTGCATTTTGTGACCATTTTGGTTCATCTTGGGTGCAGCCCTGGCTGAGCTCTTGTGCAGCCCAGGTGGATCTATTGAAATCTCCTAATAAACCCTACTTTATTCTTTAGCTCTGTCCAGTCTCTGTTTGAGCTCAGCCATCACAAGGCATCAGCAGGAGTCGAGCTCAGCCACATCAAAGGAGCCCCTGGGAGAGCTGCCCCAGGAACCCCTTCCAGCACCCAGGGCTGCCCTGCCTCTCATGCAAACCATCCTTGGAAACCAAGGCAGCTTTTTTGGCAGCCTGGTCCCACACCAGCATCCAGCCCTCACCCTGCTCCCTTGCCCTTGGCAGCCCTTCATTTGCCCCCTCAGACTCAAATCCCATTTCCTTGTTCTCTTCCTCATTCCCAGACAGTTCGTGGCTCTTTCATCATTACAAGCCAATTAAACCTCTGCTACCTTATCTTAACAGCTCCAAATAAGCTGGTGATCTTCCTGAAAGGTGATACATTATAATTGGTTCCAAATTGGCAGGAAAGAGAATAGTGAAACATGAGACTCGGAGGTTATTTGAATTAGCCCTGAAGCTTAAAATGACCAAAACCTCACACCCACCTAAAGCTATCAAGGTGTTTGTTTGGACTTCTAGTCACTGTTGCTTCCCAGAAAACAAGATTTGGCATCTTTTGGGCTGGAGATCCTGCCTGGAGCAACCTGGTCCAGGGAAGGTGTGGAACAAGAGAGTCTTGAAGGTTCCTTTCAAATCAAATTATTTCATTATTAAACTGATAAACACCTAAACAGGCACCAGATAAACATCCCAGTTATGAGGTTTTAGATGGGTGGAGAGCACTCACACTCCTGCCCACATCTCAAAAGCCCCTGATGAAATGCAACTCACACCGAGCTGTTCTAGAGAATGACAAAGAAAAAGAAAAATCAGTCCAGGCTTTCAAAACACATCAAGTTCATTTAACTTGGACAGGAGAAGACTTAGCAGGAAAGTGCTCTGAGAGGAGCTGTCAGTCCCTCCTAAGCCAGCAGTGCTCCCTCAAAGAAGAGGAGGTGGCAGAGTGTGTCTGAAGCAGGTGATGCTGAGCACTGCCAACCTGGGAGCACAGAACATTTAACACAGATTTCTGAGCAGGTAAACTAAAGGATTAAAAACCATTTCAAGTTGCCATATTGAAGATGATAAGCAAGCCTATTTATTAAATGGTACTTAGAGCTGCTTAATTCCAATCCACTTCTCCTGTCAGATATATTTAACTGAGGCGTTTCTGACTTCAATCGGGGAAGATTTGGATTAGCCAAAGCACCGGGGGGGGGGGGGAAACAACACAAACCAAAGCACCCAGCAGCTTGAAGGCAGTGCCACACAGGGAGATTGATCTGCCCCGAGGGAATAACCCCTCTCTTCCCCTTCCAGCACTGGGTTTTAAAGTGAAAATACCACAAACACCAGGCCCACAGTGTTTTGCCACAGCCAGGCACAACCTGAATGCTGCAAGCAGAAAGAGCAGCACAGAGGAATGGTGTGCAAGGCTGCCCTCACCCCCAGGTCAGCCAGGATCAGCAGCGTCCAGACATTTAGAGATACTTCTGAGATCCTTCTATCTGGAAAAAAGAGGGAAGAGAAATCCAGTTTGATCCACCACCCCAGTTATCTTTAAAACAAGCACAGCCCTTTATTTAAAATATGAGTATTGAATTGTGTTGCCAGAAGCAGATTAATTGCAGCTTCCAGGAAAAAAAAAAAAAAAAAAAAAAAAAACCAAAAAACTCTGAGCTTATTTCACACTGACTTTATTCCCACTTGAATTAAGTTCCTTATGCTACACCAACTCATTTGAATTTTTTGAATTGGTTTTGCATAGTATCATTTACTGATGTACTATCTTTAATTACATAACACACATACACTCTCCAACTGCATTATTAATGAAAGTGTTTTTAATTAAATGGCTCTCAGCATAATATTCAGTCATTAATTTCACAAGCTCGGGATGTGGAGAGATTCCATTCTGATGGTCTGGGGAAGCTCTGTGCTTCAGATGAGGGACACTTGCAGAGTGATGGTTTTTGAGAGGAGCTGGAATCATTATGAGCACAGAATTACCTCCTGAGCAGCTGCTGCTGCAGTTCTGCTCTGCTGGGCATTAGCTGTGCTTCAGCTCAAGAGCTCCTTTTGCTCTGCCACACTTCACCACTGGTAATTTGAAAATGCCTCTCCCTGGACCCGGCGAGATTCTGGGGTGAATAATCTCAGAGTCATCTTTTCGGGACAATTTACACTTAGACAATGGCACTAAGGCTGCACCCAGGGCAATAAAAAGCTTCACATCCTCCTCCCTAATTATGGTCACCCACCTGTCTCCACTCCCAGCCTCTCAGAAGTGACAAAGAACGTTCTCACTCCTGGGACAGGAACACAGACACACTGGCACATCATGCAGCCACTGCTGTGAGCATCCTTCACACTCACCTGCTGCAGAAGTTACCAATTATGGCCAAGAGGCACAAAAGCAGCATTTTAATTTTTTTTTTTTTTTTACTATTTCTTCATGCAGAGATGGCAGGATGATCTCTTTTCCACCTTGGAAAAGAAGGCCCACCAAGGCAGTCCTGTACAAACTTTTCCCTTCCTCAAAGTCTGCAGGAAGGATTAATTTTCACCTCAGTTTATGCCTTCTATCGATTGATGAAAAAGAAGTTCCATTTAAAATAAAAAGAATTCCTAGGACAGTATTTTCCAGGATGACTTTGGAGGTCTTGAAAGTAATTTTTTTTTCTTTTTCTAGAAGAGCTCAAAGGCACTTGAGAGCAGCAAGACTGCACACTACAGTACCAGTTTAATCTGTGAATTACGTGGCAAATTCTGTCCATCCTCCACAAAGGCAACTGCATATGAAACTGGTTTTGGAATGGATTCTTCCTGGGACTCAACATTTAATTAGCCTCTAGTCTAGATAGCCCTTTTGTTTTTGACTAACAAAATCCTTCTCTTTACTAAATTTCTTGGGATTAAAGGTTTTTCCCTGGTGCACACAGGGAGGGGAGAGGCTCTTGCCCATCCCATTGTCCCAGAGCAGAACACCCTGGGTCACACCTCACTCACCAGCCCCCTCTGTCTCAGCCCCATCTCCTGGCCCTTCCAGCCCTGCTCCTTCAAAAGAAAAAGGAAAAAAAAACACCACAAAAAACTTTGCTCTGTCAAAAACACACTAAACACGGACCTCCAGCACATTTACAGTGGATTTTGAGAAATTGCTAATATTTTTGTATGACAAGATTAATGATAATATATGCCCACATTCCCAGCACTTCATGTCTACATAAAACATTGTGCTGTAATGAAGATAATTGAAAGTATGACTTCCATCAATATTTAATTAGCATTTGGTGCTAACTCATTATTTCGGTGCAATTAATTTGACATCTTGCTGTATGGCCTGCACAGATCTCCTCCTGGAGGGTTGTTTTATTGGGGGGACACAAGGAACACAAGACATGTGCACCTTCCCCAGGGATCAGGGGGGCTGTGAAATGAGGAGAATATGACTGACATTTTAATCTGCTGCAGGATACAAAAGCACATTAAAGCTCACAATGAGCACTCGGCTCAGGTATTTGGGTAGTAAAGGTGATGTTCTGCTAAACCAACACCTTCAGAAAACAAACCGTACCACCATCACACCAGGCTCTTCCATGTGTCTGTGTCCAAATCCCTTCTCCAGGCTGCAGAAGGACACACATGGTGCCAGCACACAGCTCTGGGGACCAAAGAAAGATTGTCTTCCCTTCCAAATCGTTTCTGCAGCTCCTCCCAAGAGCAGTGAGAGTAGCCCTGCTACTCTGACTCAGGAACAGGTGAGTGAGCCCAGCACTCCCAGCACAGCCAGAATCCCTCCCTCTGTCATTTCCCTTCACCCACTCCCAGCAGCCAGGAGAGGGACACAAAATAAATTCTGCAAGGTGCAAATGGCAAAGAATACTTGGCCTACCGTGTGAGAGGGACACCAAGTCCTTCCAGCTCAAATCTACTGGAAATAAAAGCACTCATCACCCTCTGCTTACCCATTATTTGGTGAATCTTCTGTTGATGATGTAAAATAAAACAATCACAACATAACAAACTGCAAGTGCCCCACTGAAGTGCCCTCCCTCACTTCACTTCCCCAGCTTCACTCTCTGAGCCAAACTTGCTGAATAAAGAGCTTTTAACTGCCCCACACAGTGGCCAACCTCCCTTTGCAGCACTTCCCTCCCAGCTGTTTAACCCTGGGGAGCTGCAGGAATAGAAGCCAATTCTCACCAAGTTTAGCCCTACAAGAAGCAAGTAAAGATTACAGAACTATGACAGAATTATTGATAGTTCTGGGGTGAGAATCTGTACATACAGGTAAATAAAGCTTATTTTTATTCCTGATGCTGTCCCAGCGGCACTGAATGTTGCTAAGCCAGGCCCAGGTTCCATTCTTGCTTCTAAAAAGGAAGAAAAATACCCCAGGAAAAACTTCTTTCCATCTCTGTAATTCATGCAAAAACACAAACCAGGTTTATTGCTAAAGACAATCTCAGTGCAATAGCACCTTCCCCTACATATTTTTATACAGAGGAACCAGGAATGTTCAGTTTGCTCCCTGCAAACAAGCAGCAAGATTATGGATTCTTTTGACAGCACTGACAAAGTAAATACAACTGTTCATAGTGTCACTTTGAGTATTTATTACACAAAATTGGCCCAACTTCAGAATGCTTAGTTTTATACCACATGGAGCACCCTAAACAGCTGATTATTTAAAAAAACCCCAAACCTTTCTCCTTTAAAGTGATAAAACACCTGCACTTTTTACCTCTGCTTCTTTTTCCAACTGCCCAGAATATTCCAATACCTTACTGGAAAACTGCAGCCTCCTGCTGAGGGTGCACCTTGGTTACCAAATCAACACATTCTGAACACCCACACTGCTTTTTCAGGATAATTCTTCCATAAAAACAGGTTTTATACTCTGCTTAAGCACTTCAGCAATGACTGGTACAGAATATTCAGAGGTGAATCTAACTGGGGCACACTGCCCCAGTAAACACTACATATTTAACTGGGTGGCAAAACAACTGGAATGAAGTATTTATTGATTTAAAAAGCAGCCGAAACTGCCAACACTCCATTTCTTTGATGAAGTTTATTTTAAGAAAAAGGATTTCTGGAGCTACCCAAAGAGATGCTGATTTCAGACATCCAGACCCTTGCAGGATCCCAGAGCTGGGGCAAGTTTTGGGTTTGTTTTAATGAGTCAAATGTTGGATACCTGCAGAGCAGCATGGAAAGCCAGAGCTCCTGTGCAGACAAAAAAACAGTGACTTTCAAAACCCCATGGTACTGATTTTAAACACAAAATTCACATGGTTATTTATTTGGATAAATCCCTCCATGTGTGCATGTCCAGGGTAAAACAAAATTAATGACAATATAAAGGAGGCATATAGAGACTCTAAAAATAAAATAAACAAACCAAAACCAACCTCTGAAGAGCAGATGCCCTCCAGGATTTACCCAGTTTTGCCAAATTGCAGCTGTAAATATTTCCCAAAGCTGATGCTCAAAGGATGAGCTGAGCTGCTGACAATAACTTTGTACCCCTACACTCCCCACCTATCCACTGAAGAGAAAACTTCTTTACAGGAAAGATTGAAGCCTTGGGTTATGTCCAAATTATTTATTTGGAGAGACCATATTAAACTCCCTAATGCATCCATCTTATTCTCCCTGTTCAACTGGAAATCCAAAGCTGAAAATCTGAAAAACCCCAGCACCCCAAAGAAGTAACAGACAAACCAGCCTTGCTCACATACACAAATTTGTATTTTTTTAGAAACACTGGAGATTGAATATGCAAATTATTAGAATGTATTAATTATCATTAATCATTCCTTCACAAAGACTAGAACTAATTGGAGAAGTAATTTGAGAAAATTGAAGTACATGACAGAAAGCATTAAGATTCATTAAGTTTCAATTCTCTGGTCTGTCAGCTTGTCAGAAGTAGATGCCTGCTATTCCAGCACTACTGGTAAAACACTGAGTATTTTCCTAATCTAGTACACAATTTAACCCCTTTTATAGTTTGTTCTGAGATTAACCACATCTGACATTTTCTGCTAGAAGGCACCATCACAAGGAAATTTGTATCTCCATTTTTTAAATCAGCAAAATTGAACTTGCTCAGATTTCACTATAAAGCGTTTGCAGGTTCACTAGGTATTTTGTATTTATTTCCATTATTTGAGAGGTGCCAGCACACATTCAAAAAACCCACAAGAGATGAACAGCAAGGCATTTGAAGAAAAAGCTGCATTCAAAAAACATCCACCCTGCCCCATACCCACGCCTCAAATCCATCTTGACCAGAACAGCCAATAAATACACGAATATTTTACATCCCTCTATTTGTGGCTCTGCAATAATCCTCCCCATCAGAGCTGGTACAAACCCTTGATCCAGCACAACCACCCCAGTGCTGCTGTGTGGGAGGAATGAGGGCTTGGCAGTGCAAGAATTCCCTCCTGTGTGTGCCCGACAAGGGCAGCCCCCCTGCAAGAGGTGACAGGGACAAGATGCACCGTTTCATTGACATTTTTATTCTCCATTAAAAATACATGGTGTGGGCTTTACAAAGACCACCACAGCTCCTAATCTGGGCATGGCACAAGGACCAGAGGCAAGATTAAATGTTTGCTGGAGGGAAACATTTCAGTTGTACACTTCAGTAGCAAGTAGGTGGTTTGTTTTAAAGTTTCAAGACTCAATAAAAACAGCTGGGTTAGAAAATTGTGCAGATAATAGATAAAATTAATTTCAAAGCTTACTGAAAACTCACCAACTTAAAAATTGAAAATATGAATAGTTTATGTAGCAATTAAGGTTAAAATAGGTCAGACAAGCTAGAGCTTCTATGCTTTAAGATTTCATCCTATTAGAATGTTTTTTGCATACTCTTCAAAATTTACCTTTTTTAACAGAAATGGCTCAGTCAACTGTGCAGGGAGAAACGTGGGAAGTCAAACACTGTGACTGCTTAAAATGCAGCAGCAGTTGTCTCCACTCTGATCAGCAGCACCAAGTCTGACATGGTGTAATTTATTTTCTGCATGACTATCACTGCCAACGCATGAAACATGCATAAGTTGGGCAAAGCAGAGATTTCCACTCATTACCCACCTACCCTTGATTGAAACACAGCACCTGCACCAAAATATTGTTATGCTCCAAGCTCTAAAGGCAAACACGTTGGTGTCAGGAAACATTTTCAAAGAAGGCCCTGCTCCCTGCCTGACAGGATGATGATCACCTGGTATTGCTCCTTCAAACATTTGAACCAAGAGCTCAAAACACTCCTGGTACTTTCTCCATAAGCCAAGGCCATGCAAACTCTGCAACGCTGGTTTTTCTTCCTGAGTCTCAAAAATCACAAGCTTGTTTCTGTTCTTTATACTTGACTCACAAGAAGCCCAATTTTACACTTTGAGCACCAGCTTCACATGCTGTTAAAATAAAACTTATTGACACCCCCTGGAATGCAATTCTGAAGCACTCAAGAACTCTCTCAGCTGAGCCTGGGATGGGTTTTTTCCCTTGGTGCAGTGCTTGTAATGGAAAAAGCAAATCCTGAAATCCTTCACCCGACTCCTTGTATTTTTTTCAACTTTCTCTGAGAGTACAAAGAAGGAATCTTCAAAACTGACAACAAGAAACAAGTTCTTCTAGTGGAAAATTGCCAAGATGTTTGCAGAAAAATAAACTGCTCAAGACTAATTTTAAGAGGCAATTAATAGCGTTTCCTCTGTTAGCACACTATCACAATGTTAAGTGCAAAGTTATTTGTGTGTAATGGAAGTAGCTGCATCTTTAATCTAATTTACTTAATAAATCTGGCAAGTAAAATTTGCAGTGGAATGGGTAATATTCTACCTTGAATAGTAATTGTAACTGAAGCCATCTAAAACACAGAAAGCCATTAATGCTATGAAGTTTGGAGCAGTGGCACAAAGACTCACTTTAATCAAATTTAATTTCTCACCTGACTGCTCAGGCTGCACTCAAACACTTCAACACCAAACCATCCCCTCAGCACAGGGCAGGGCGGGCAATGCTGTACAGCAAGAGATGGTTTCTACCCATCAGCCTCTAACACCAATTCAGAATCAATATTTGAGCTTCTCCCTCTTAAAGAAAGAGGACATACACAGGACTGGACCAACACTGTAAAATACTTCTTACAATATTCAACTTAAAGGAGAAAAGGATTTCTTCAAGTGCTTAGTTTCCACACAAAAAAAACCCTGGAATTTACTACAGAAAAAAAAAACAAAAACAGGTGGTTTCTAAAATCAATCCTCATTGAATCAGTTTTGCTGAATAACAACATTTTCTATTATTAACAACTGGGAGGAAAACCATCTTCAGAAAGGATAAAAATATGGCCTTCTAAACAAAGAAATAATGAAGTTTAACATTCTTTATCTGGAATTTCAAGCTCAGGTCAGACATTTGGATTGCATAAATAATTCTGATACCACTCAGGGGTAACCAGTCCTGCTCCCCTCAGAGGTTACTGAACTCTCTGTGGGGATGTGAGTTTTGCCATTACTGATACAAACCCCATGAAGAACATCAGACTGGATCACTGTGGAGTCAGTTAAGGGATGATTTATTTTGTTTTAAGCACACCTGGAGAATTGTGCATGTACCTACCCAGGCACACACTTTTTATAAAATAACTTACCTTGACATCACCATTTTCAGGAGTTCAGAGTGTCCAAAGCCACATGCCAACAGTGCCACTGCAAATATTTATAACTACATGAAACCCCTTACGTACCACTCCTCCTCTTCCACAGCACTTCTCCTGTAACAAATGCCAACAGCATTCCTGCTGGATGGGCTCAGCAGCAGCCTGTGCTCCTTGGCAGGACAAAGGATGATGGTTTTTGATGGTGGGTGGAAGAAGAAAGCAGATTTCAAACCCACCAATCCCATCTTCACTACCACAGCATCAACCCTCCTTCCCACCAGCGCTGACAGAGTCTGTGCTAAGGGAGACACCTCAGGTGGGAAAGTTAAGCTGTCCCCAGCTTTGAAGTGTCAAACCAGAAAAATAACCAAGTTAATGGGTTAAAATTAAAAATAACCAAGGCTGCAAGATCCTCCCCAAAGGAGGTTTCCAAAAGAACAGCAGCATATTTGACATCAGACTGACAGTGCAGACAAAATATCTTTCTCAAAGCAAAGGCAGCCATTGGGAACAAATGCAAGTACAGACAAGAAATAAAGACAGACACACTCTGTATAAGTAACAACTTTATTGTAACTTGATGTGCTGAAATGCAAAAATATTTTCAGCAACAAGGTACAAAAAGTATTTCACCATTAACATCAGCTGATAAAAAAAGGCTGGATGGTTTGATACGACTGTTTACATATCTGAATTTCTCTTTATCATTTCCACCCCAAAACAGATCCAAGTCATTTCACTGGTTTAACTTCTAAAATAGGACTCATTGATCTTAAGCCTTCAAAAACCAGGTTACAAATACAGTGAAGTTCCTTGCAAAACACTTGAAATAGTGAATTCCCTTTACAAACATAGTCCATTTACTGTAAGCAGAAGCCAAGATATGAGACTAAGTGTCTTGGCTAGCTAAGGAGCTAAGCTCTGCACTAAACACTACTGACAACAGACAGAGGACAGGTAACATTCCATTTGTCAATTACAAAAAAAAAAAAAAAAAGCAAGCTTAGGAATTTTAATCAACTGTAAAATTGAACGAAATTTGACAACATTTCAGGTAGCAGTACCTCACGTTTGCAATTCACTGCCTTCTATGAAACACAGTTTCAAATACTGCACATGGCTTTTATTCTCCCAAAGGAGAAGCCTTGCTGTGAGGATTTAAAAGGAACACAATCTCTGTGTAGGTCCTCTACTGATCTCCTGTGCAAAGGTGAATTTTATACTAAATACTCAATGTGTACAAAAACATCAGAACTAGAGTATCCTTGTGTCCATGATTATCACGTTTTGACATACACTTATCTTGTAACAGCAAATATTATCACAATTTCACAAAAATATACCATTACTCAACTTGTATCTGTAATACTTATTCCACTTGCTTGTGTAGTTTGTACCTTGGTGAAATTGAATTTAGGAAGCAAGAATCAACATGCAACAGAGGTCAAATGCAATTTGAACTTTTCCATCTCAATTGTGTACCAAAGAGCATTCTTCTTCACCTTTACAAATACATTTTACAAAGACCTTGCACCCTGTTAAATCATCCCTTCATTGCAACAGTTTCCTATAAAGGCACAATGTGTTCATACTTCTGCATGCAGTAAATGGACTAGGAAATAAGGATTATTTATTGAAGCAACTTCCACCCAAAGCATCTCCTTAGGAGAGGTCTGAATGGAGAAAAAAAAAAAAAATATATATATAATACATAATAGCATTTTAACAGCAAATTGAGTCCTTATTTTTAGAAAGTCACCCTTGACAAAAAACACCACACAGTCACACACACACACACGCACACACACACAGGACACATGCAGGGTTCTCCCCAGAAAAGCACAGAAGTGGTGGTTCACATCTATGAGAGTAGTGTTGGCAAGCCAAAACATGGCACCTTCATACATAGGCATATTCCTAACCTGGAGGGAACCAGGAAAAACCCCCAGGGTCTCAGCCTGGAAAAACCTGACCACTGATTATTCCTGATCTGCTGCACTTCCAACTGAGGCTTTAAGGGCAACTTCTTGAGGTGTGGGGAATGAAACCGAGTTACTGAATCCAAAGGGGAAGGTTGGAATTATCAACGTCCCGTTCCAGTGAGAACACTGCATGTAAGTAATTAAAGAGGTGAATAATTAGTGCACTCACTTAAGAATACAGCAACTGCTTTACCTTTTTCTCAAGATCTGTCAGAACCTGAAAACATACATAAATAAAGTCCAATCTGAACAGATGGATCAGCAGAGGGCTCTTTCCTGTTGGTGTCACACACAGTTCACACTGCCTGGCTCGAGGAGGGGACACTCTATGATGCACACAGTATCACAGCACAGTGTCTGACATTTTTTTGGTACTAAGTGTGCTATTAGGCTTGAAAAAAAAACATCCTAGAAATCTTTAAGCTTTCCATCTGATTACTGTGAGTTGTTGCTTTAGAACAGGCTGACCTGGGCAATCATTACAGCATTAAATATTCAAGTCACTTTGCACGTGAGCGCTGTGAGCGTTACAGTGATGAGGATGAGGAGCTGAAGTCCCAACACGTTACACAGTGCAGCAAAAATATGATTCTGGAATAAACACCTTCACCTCCTGTTCTGGAGAATGCCTGTGAGACCTTATCTCAGATAAATATTTAAAAATTGATAAATCTCTGTATATATATCATTTGATGCCTTGTGTATTATTAAAATTTCTGATTTTACACTTTAGCCATCATAAAGATTTAGCTAGAGGGTAAGAAAAAATTCATGTTTGGAGGTTTTAGTCTTCAAAATGGGACTGGGCATTTTTTTCCAATTTATCTTTGTAAGTGGTTCACTAGATGCCAAAGTATAAAATTAAATATTCTTTCCTCTAAAAATTTCATTCAGAGCAAGTCAGATGAATCTCAATGAAATGAGGATGGAGAAACAATCTGAAATTCTTCCTCTCTTCCCTGCACGACTTTTTTTAATAGGCAAACTCAAACCCTTACACAAAGTTGTTTAAAAATTAGGTGAGATCTCCTCCCATTCCCCACTGTAAAACCCCAATCTTCCCCCCAAAAAAAGAAATACAGCATATTATCACTATTACAGTAAACTCAATGCAATAACTCAGGGAACATTTAGAGTGTGCACTACTGCAGACTTTTCCTCCCAATTGTAAACAAAGCTATCAAACACTGAGGATGTTGATATTAAAGCTAAGGTTCATATAGTAAAGAACTGGCCCATGACAAGCAGTTTACAAATGTTTCATCCTTTTTTCACATTATGCAGAATTTCAATACCATCCACATTATGCAGAATTTCAATACCATCCACAATGCTAGTACAATAACTGAAATGCAAGACTGAGCAAGTCTCTGCTTGCAGATACCATCTGACATTTCAGGGAAACACTCCTGGATGTGTGCACAGCCTCCCCAGCTGTTTGTGGGAGCCGTGCATGTACGTCAAGATGGGAAAAATCCCCTCAAAGTTTTTACCATTCACATGCCTTTTTCAAATAAGCGAAAATATTTTGTTACTTAAATACGAAAGCTCGCAATAGCCACCTTCAATTGAGTCTTAAAAAGACATGCCTTTCTTTTCTAACAAAACTAAATCCCATGTGGCTGTGGGCATCTTAAAATGTATCTAAAAAGTTAAGCCACAATTACCTGTACCTCATTAATTCATCAAAAGCAAAATATATATGTACCACACAACATACAAAAGTTACACATTAAAAGTGCATATTCAAAATCCATTTGGCCCATTTCCTCAATTTACATTTGGTCATTCTATGCATCCTTGACTTTTCTATGCAACCATACACTGGGATATATTTATTCCATATACAACACCATTCCTTTTCACATTGAGCTCCTTCACCTCTCGTTCAGTTCTGCATTAAATGTAAACTAATGATGGACCGTAAAGAAACACAAGCAAAAGATTTATTCTGTGTTTCTCTTCACCGCTGGGACAGCTTTGACACACACACAATAAGCATTACAAACTGTAATGAAAATACATTTTTGGGCCAAACCATTGCATATTTGCCCCCACAATGAAAAATAAATTATGTTCAAAGCAGTATATTGCCATAAATAGCCTGTGGGCATTTGCTGAAGGTAAACAGGCTCTCCCTATATTTAGCACTTGCCTAGGGTACATGATGTGCCTCTGGTTCAAGTGCTTTTAGTGAGAGGCCAGCCAAAACCTTCCAGTTAGCACAGGACCGAACTATAATCTTTTTCTTTTTTTCTTCTGAAAATAATGGAAGATCCCTTTCAAAAATTAATCTTCAGTTATCAACTTTACTGCATTATGGAGCTAGTGCAATCCTGCAGAGCCTAGTCAAAAAGACAAGGCACGTTAAAAAATAATAAAAAAATCAAGATACATTAGACTATATGGACTAGAGAGTCATTGAAGATAATTTAAGGCCTTTCAGTGAATTAGAGTAATCAGTCTAATTTAAAGCTGAGGATTAAACCATAAATTATCCATCTGAAAAGCAAACAATAGGCTTTTTCAGCTTCTGTTCTGTGGACAAGGATAACAAAAACTCTTGTTATGGTTTGTGAAAACACCTCTGGACAAGGAGGAGTGGAGTCAGTCCCATTTCTCTAGAGTTCATGGAAGATCTCAGGACTGTTTTAGCCGTTTGCGTGGAATGCCAAACTGTGGACACTGTGCAGACGCCAGAGCGCGAAAGGCCTCGGCTACTAAGTGAGGGTGGGAGTGGATCATGGACTTCCAGCCTGCAGTTTCCATTATGTCTGTTGCTTGGCTGAAAACAGAAGCATTAAGAACAGTCACACCATTTCACAGACCAAATGCACGGCGGAGAAGAGCAGGCAAGGCAGAAGTGCTGCAGTGAAATATTGTGGGACAGACCGGGGATGCCGGGGAGGGTGCCAACAGAGAGAAGCAGCAATTTGCAATTTGGGTATGGAAACATAATCAGATGTGGGACAAAAGGTACCAGCCAGACCTCAGCTAGAGAACTGTGTCAGAATAACCACCTTGAAATTGCTCATGAGAAACAATAAAGAGGAAAACTAGGAAGAAAATGAGGTCTTGTGCAGAGACAAAAAGCAAGGGAAGACACGATAATCTCATTACATAAAAGGGCATGCTCAATTTGGGGAGAGAGAAGGATGACAAGATGAATCAGCTGAAACTGCCTCAAAAATGATGCAGTTCATCTCCTAGAAAGAGCCATGAAGGCAGATTAGCTGGCTGGCTCCAGACCCCTTCACTGGGAGCCTGCAGTCTCAGTCTCATATTGAGAACATTCACTCTTTTTTTCAATGTAGATGATGGGCCACATTCAAAACAGCTCTCAACGGCCACTGTTGATTTTTAACTAACACAAAAGTAACAACAGATTTCAGCAAGTATCACACTTACACCCAGGAGATAAAAACTATGTATTTACTCAATGTATGTATTTACTTTTTGGTTAAATAACAGGAAAAAAAGCAAAAAATTCACTTGCACATGAAGAATATTGTATTGGTTGGGTTGCATGTCACACTGACACAGGATAAATTTGAAACTAATATGCATCAATCCCAAGTTCCCAATGCTCTGCATTTTCACAAGCCTTTTGTGAGCACCCTCACACTGTTTCAGGAACATTATCAAGCATGAAGTTATCAGCTGACCTCTACACCACATGACCTCTAATCTTTGGTAGATTTCTAATGCAAGCCTTTAATCTGCTGCTGCAAGTCAGTGAGGGTAAGGGCCTTGAGAAACAATACTAAAGTTCAGACTCCCTGGTGCCCAGAGTCAGTAAATTAAGCCAAGCCCTCTCCTATTATTTCCTTGAATTCCTGTAGATGTTTTAGCTGAAGCAAAGATGGCCAGCATGTTAGCTAGCAAACATTCAAGACAGAAATCAGCTCAGGAACTTCCAAATCACTTGAGAAGAAATACATCAAGTAGTTACATAGTTACAATTCTGACCTATCTCTATTACTGATATTTTACTATTTACTTTCACCACCCACTGCTTTTCCACATCATGCTCAACCACTACGCCTATGAAACCTTTTTTTTTTCAAGGAGAAACAACAATTTAAACTAAGTGGTACAACACAGTCTTTAAGTTCTCTGGAGCTTCTGATGGTAAGAAATAAGTGCTCCACTGCCCTTACACTGAGCTTACTGCCAGCTGTTCTGCAGCTGGCTGTCTTCCACTCTGTGATTCACTGGAGCTGCTGCAATCCAGAGGCTGAGCCACACAGTCTCAACCTATTTCCAGTGTAGGCAGGAGCCCTCAGAGTCAGAGGGACCTGACTGACGAGTTGTGTGGCCTCCAGAGCACTTGTGCTGGCATGTGGGAAGGTGCACAAACACGTCCCCAAAGGCAAGGAGAGCAACTGCCCTCCTTTCTGTGGAAATACTGCAGGCTCACACTGACCCAAGCAAGTCTCAAAACCACACTGGGGTTATCACTCCTCCAGGCACAAAGCTGGATACTCATGAGAATGGTTTTCTCTATAAAGGCTGCTTCCATCATCTCACAGCACTGTGCCCCTGGGAGAGGGAATGAAAACCAGCTATTGTTAGGATCTCACACTGGAGAGCAGCTAACATTCCCTGGCATTTAAAGGGGGAGTCACAATCATAACTGGGGTAGCATCTGCTGAATCCTACTTTACTTACAGTCAGTGACAGGCCTCAGTAGTGTGGAAATGAAGCAACAGTTCTTAAGATCTGCAGTCTACTTAGCAGTGTTTGTACAGAACATCGTGGGGCAGGGAAACTTACTTGCTATTCCAGTTTTTCCCATCTTTACACCCAAGTTGTCTAAGAACACTGCACCTGCAAGAGAGAAGCGTGCTAATATTGAGAAAGTACACCAAATATAAACACAAACATACTTAGTAAGTAATCCAAGTGTTACTTGCCTGTTAATAAAGTCTATTGCTTGTGCTTTTAGCTGTTCAGCGCTGTGCAAATCTGCGAGGATAAGAATGTCAGCAACATTTTCTACCGAGAGGTTACTACAGAGTGCTTCCTCACACATCACCTTCAGCCGTTCCAGTGCATACTGGAGAGAGAGAAAAACTGCACTAATCATTCCTCAAACTCATTCCCTCTGTCCCCCATCTCTACAGTTCTTTAGACACTTCCAGCCAGGCTTGGTGCTTCTCGGGTTTAACATCAAACTGCTTCCCCACGGTTGCTGCACAGCACAGTGTGCTGCACTGACAGTTCTCAGGTGGAACACAGGCAGTAGGCTTGGCACAAACTCATTAAAGACCCTGCTGACAGAGTTTTTATCAAACAACACAAATAACTCATTCAGTAGTTTTCATTTAACTTTTTTTTTGGTAAAGGAGGAGAAACGAAGAGCCAAATCAGCATTGAACAGGTTCACATCTCTAAGTGAGGGGCAGGAAATGATACAATGGAGCTGCATCAACTACATTGCTGAAAACAAATTTAACTTAATCCCCAACCCATCTCTGAATTTCCTAATTTCCCTCATTCCTTTGATAAAGCCCGCAAGAAATTTGATGGGAAAAAACTGCATCCCCATATTATATTTTGCATGAATAAACTGTGCTGCTTTTTTGAAGGGTGTCACAGTCTGAACAGGTTTCATTTTTATTTTCTGGTATTGCAGAAAATCATATATATAAATCTTATAATAGTCAACCCCATATAATTAACCTTATAATGGTCTCTACATTTATCAATTATGCCCTAAATCAAGGCCAGCATTAAAAAAAACCCTTAATTGCTGAGCTGCTATAAATCCCTTCACCTCAAAAATCACAGTAGAAAAAGTATTTCAAAGAACAACAATTTTAAGAGTAGACATGATCCCAACAAAGATGAGATGAAAGATTAGAACTGTTGGGTTCGTAGGGAAGTCAAAAAGATGAAAGTTCTAAAGTAGCAGTACTTAGGGAAGCACAGTTAATTCAAGAACTTGAATAAATCTTCTTGAAGAATACAAAGATCTAGTATACATTTTATTCAAAACCCAGTTTTCCAAATCATATTAATGGTCTCCAATTTCTAAAAATATTTCATAAATACCTGAAAGATTTCTCTTTAAAAAAAGATTTATCAGCCTTATACTGCTAAAAAAATCTATTCTTTCCTATCTTTCTTCATTTCTGATAAGAACTGCTCCTCATGTTTTAAAATAGCAAAATACATATTAAACAATCTGAAAATAATTTTTTTTAAAATCAACATTGCCCAAGCAAACACCAGATTTGGGAAGTTTGGAGTCAACTACTTACTTTGTCTGCAGCTGCCAACAAATTGTCAGCCATTTTTTCAAGGTTTGGTGCTTTTCCTGTGTAAATGAATCTCATCATTTCTTTAAAAACTTCAGGGTCTACATCATTTATTTCTACACGATTCTGGTAAAGAAGAAGAAACAATGAAAGTCTTTGGAATTTAGCTACAATTTCAAAGTGAATATTAAATATCAACTACATGCATGCTACAAGTTTTCATTCACCATCCAGCAGACAAAATCCTTACAAATTTAAGGTAACATTCAACAGTGTTAAACCAAAAGCAATCACAAAAGCTCTTAAAACTTAGGTAGAAATCAGCTGGAAAAGCTCCAGTAATAAAAGGTAATTGGTTTTTTTTTCCTAGAAATGCATAACTCTGGAGTCTATCACACAGACTGTACATAAAAATCAAGAGTTTCAGGAATATTGAAAAATGCTTCTGAGCTTCCAACACAAAGACAATGTGTTTGGAATATCAGAAATCAGAGAAGCAGACAAAACAAATTGAGCCATTCTTGGCTCAACTTAAACTGAGTCAACACAGCCCAGGTTTTGTTCTGAGAATCCAAAAAAGCAAACACACTGAACTGACATCACACAGCTGAAGACTGCCATAATACAACAGTGGCACTGCAAGTTTGACCAATCCTAAAACAATATCTCCTACAAGCAACTAATGAAGTGGGAAATGATGTCAAAGATGTAGAAGCAAACCCCAGACTTTTGAAAGCAGTATAAAAATCCCAGGCACAGGAGATGTGCATGGTCTGGATTCCTGTCAGTGGAGATGCACTGATGGATCTGATGAAGGCAAAGGCCTGGCATGGCACATTACTCAAGCTGTGACATGCCTGGGTTTCTTTTAGACCAGGAACCTCTCAATAAAATGGTCCCAGCATTCCAATCCCACCTGTGAAAACTGGAGGTGTTGGGAAGGAAAGTGACCCTCAGCTGTACCACAGCACTATGTTCACCTGATGTGTTTGTGCAAGTGGCATCTTGCAGTTTTCAACACCAAATGATGACCATCCATCATAACCCTTCTGTGAGGTGATCAGTTCCTCACCTTTTCATGGATTCTGCCCATAACCAACCCACTTTTGGTAATTCTTCAAGAAAGACACAAACAGCTCCTTGCTATGAGAGACATCAAGTGCATAAAAGCAGCAGCAGTGCTCTGCTGATTAAGAAACCCTCTATCCAAAACACTCACACAGGTCAAGTGCCTGCAGAAGCTGTGAATGAAAAGGTGTTCCACTGCCTGAGGGCTTAATGCCAGTCATAATCCACCTCTTGTTTCTTGGTTACCATAAAAAACACTTCAATACTCTACAGCAAAACCTCAGTCAAGTCTACCAGCTGATAGGAAGATACAAACTGAGTCAAAAAGGGGGGGCAGGATTACCAGGTCAATTACACCAGTGGCTAATGTTTAAAAACACTGTCTAGGGCAAATACAAGTACCTGAAAAAATCCAAATCCTCCAGCACCTCTCCACTCTTTCTACACAACTCCCTCAGAACTCACCAGGACAGGTTCAGGAACTGTCCCTCATGCACATAAGAACCCTCATCCTCCTCAATCTGCTCTGCCTCAAGTTTTCTGCAATGTTTTCCTCTTTCACAAGGTACAAATATTTGCATGTAACATTTTCAGTGAAGCTTACCTTTTTGCTTTCTTCCATTTCATGTTCAAACATTGCATTAAAAACTGGAGATCGTGCTGTATCAAGAAAAGTAAATATTAAATATAATAAAATTTTAAATTTATGGCAATTTAAATTACAAAATAATAGCAATACAAAAGTAGAAAGTACCTGCAAGGACAGATTTATGTGCTTTGAATTCTTGTCCTCCTACATAAAAACTGCAATCTGTAAATCTTGTTGTTTCCCAGAGATTCCCTAAATCTTCTGCTAGTCGACATTCAGGTACCTTCAAAGTGTTTGTATTAGACTGTCCTGATATATTTACTGAGTCTTGGACCACGCTTACCTAACAGAAAATCACAGCAAGACAACTCCTTCATAACTGAATGCCAACAAGAATTAAATCACAGTAGTACCTATTGCTAGAATTCCAACAATTCCAAAGCAAAGCAAAAAACAGTGAAGCTTCTGGCATTAGGCCAGAACCATAAATTAATTCTTTACAGTTTACTTTAAAGTAACAAAAAACAAATAGGGCTTACTCTAATATTGTGTACTTATCCAACCAAAACAAAAAGAGAGCACAATACCACATGCCACCTGACAGAAATGCCAATATAAATAAGGACAGATACAGTTCTTGGAAAACCAGTGGGAACAAAAACAAGTTAATGCTATTTCAGAGTTAAATTAACAGTTCAACACTTCACCCATCTCAGTAAAATATACACAATATAAAATTATATAGAGATTATCAGGATCACATGGTCACAGAAAAGTTTAGAAGAACAATCTGTAGAATTTTTCAATATCCCTTATTGTACTGACAGTTAAGTTCATACATAACCCACAGTGTGATAGTGCAAACTAAGTGCAAGTAACAGCTCCTTCATTATTTTATTTAACTTAGTCCAGATGAGGCAGGAACCACAACTAATTGTTTTCCAAACAAGATTAAAAGCCATTAAATTCAAAATACAAGGTGTAAGTAACTTCAATAATGAAATGCATTCTCACAAGATGTAACTTTGTACAGAACTAGTTAAGAAAACTGAAATATGTGCATTTGAAGTGAATATTCTGCCATTATTCCCCATGTTTAAGTCTTTCATTTAGGAATTGAACAGGACAGCAGCACTCCTTGCTGCTTTTTCAGTTATCTTCACATACCAAGTTCTTTAATCAGTGTGTTGGGAAAACAGGAGAACTCAGCAGGTTTTGCTTCTCTGGTCTGAGAGCACAGACCTGAGAATAAAACCTTTGTAACAAGCAATACTACAAGATCTTGATCACTCCATCTCCCAAATACAGAAAATTAGGATTAGATCTTAAGAGAAAATGCTGATACTGTTAGGATCAGGGCTTTGGTTGATTTCCAAAGGCATCTGGAATAAATCTGGCATAAAGCAAAACCAGCACAGCTCAGCTTCACAGAAAGTGGGAGCACTGCAAGCCAAATTCCAGACCAGAAGAGGAAGAGGATGATCCAATTATGACAGCAGCTTGGGGATTTGAATCACTGCCTAATTCCCTGTATCATCTCATACCCCCTTGTGAATACAAGAAATTCTTTTTCATTCTTCCACCTTAAAAAAAGAGAAAAACCCAAAGCACAGCAAAATTTCCCTTTCACAGTTAGACAGTTTATAACATTGAAAAAATCTATAGAGCTATTTCCCAGTTTTCACACACACAGTGATTTCAGGAGATATACATACACACAAAGGAAGTTTTAGCTTAGCCAAGCTCATCTTCTGTTGCCAGAGGAGAGTTCTGCTTTTCCAGAGCCTTGACTCAAAGTTCATGGTCCCAGCTGTCCACACAGCATCCTCCTGTTAGCTACAGACAATGCCTAGGGAAAGTCATCTACACACTCTTAATGTGCACTTCAACTGAGCTCTGACCTTCCAAAATTCTGATTTAGAATGGTTTCTAATACATACTGAGAGCTGGGCAACACAATTTGCTACAGGTCATCTTTTTAACATATAACCCAAGCAAAGTTTTAATTCAAATCTCCCCCACCCAGGTGACCTGGAGTGTATTGTCCTTTGAAGATTCTAAATACAAAGGATTACAGGGGTCTGACCTTTCATATCTCAGTCCAACAGGCATGCCATAAATCAAGTGCATCCTCTTATTATTATAACCTATTTAAATAAATCAAATCAAGTTAATCCCATATAACTACTGAAAACTTGTCAACTTGAACAAGTTCTGTGTGATGGCACTTAACAAGGATAATGTCCATGATTTTCTGGATTTTGAATCTGTGGTAATCTAATGGTAAGGGTGATATAAATGATTCCTTGGACTAAGGCAGGTAAGAGATCTGTGAAAGCAGGAACATTCTATTCTATTAGCAAATGGAACATCTGGAAGTACTTTCAGATTATATGGAAAGGGAGAATTCAGTCAGAGATCAGTGTGCCCAAAAAACTGAGGCTGTATTTAATCCCAAATTGCTGCTGGCAGCACCAGACTTCACAAAATATTAGACTTAACAGCCCCTCAGGTGCCATCCAAGGGCAGATCCAGCTGATCTTGAGAATCTTTGGTAACACAGAATGAATATCTTTGCTGCCAAAGACAACCAAATAATTTTCCTGCAAGCCAACAGGAAGAAGGGCCCACCAACAGTCAGAAATCAGAGAGCTTCACTCAATATCTGCTACATCTGACAAGTTTTATCAAGCAAAGTGGAATAGTCAGGAAGTGGTAAATCAGTTTTCCAAACAGGAAACAAGCAGGAAGGCAAACGTGGAAATCAGAGCTCTGCAGTAAAGTTCTAAAAGGACAAAAACTTCAGGCTTGTCTATAGAAACAGGTCCTTCAAACAACACCTGTCATTTCTAAGGACAGCTGAAGAGCTGGTATCACACATCCAAAGAAAGAAATGCCTAAAATATTTGGATTTTCAAGTTTTTCCTTCACCCTGAAACAAGCCAGAAGTTATTTTAACACTGAGTTGTTCACTGAGAACAACTAAATGTTTTACTTCCTTCCACATTTATAATCAGGGTAGGTCCAACACTTCACAAAAACAACTCACATTAAAACATCAAGATATTTTCATAGGGAAACACAGCTGAATTCAGTGATTAGCATCAGAATTTAAATAACAGTATTTCTCTGTGGAAATCCAGTATTTCTTCTACTTATATTTTTTAAACAAGCCTAATCTCTAAATTTAGAGTGATCTATTCCAAAACTAAATGCTACTTTTAAGAGCTTTTCATTTACATCAAAGTGCTCATTAGGAGGACAACTTAAGAAGAGAAAATACTCAAAAGTATCTTTACAGAAGCATAAAACACTTGTTATATCTGCTTTTATCACCCAAATAATTGTATTCATAACAAATTTATCATGCAGCTAATTTAACTTGTCTAAGTGAAAATAAGATGCACTACATTTGCAATATCTAGTCTCAAGGGCCACATTTCAATTATTCTTCCTACCCAGCATAATGACATATAATTAAATTGTAATCTTGCCAAGACAATTTTACACATTTCCTGTAAATACACAGATCAAAGCAAACTTATTAGCAGTTAGAGCATCTATCATCCTCCTAAGTCACTAATCACTTTATGGCAGCCCAGATAACCAGCCAATGTATATTCAACATACACTCCACTTACACTGCTACTTTCTCTGCTTTCCATTTTTAACACCAAATAAGCTTTTTACTGAAATTTAATAGGAAAATTTAGGTTATGGATATAAATGATATTATAGAAGAAGGGATCCACAATACACCATGAAGTTGAATTTATAGCACAACTCTCAATGTTAATTTTCAGTATCAAGCACACCTCCTACAAAATACTTGCATTCTCTCAGAAAACAAAACGTAACAATTAGTCAAAAAATAATGTGTTTAATTTCCTGGAAAGACCTGATCATTGGTTAAAGCCAACAGTTAGGATATTAAAGGAATATAGATTTTGACAATCAGTTGGGTTTTCTTTTATAATGTGAACCAGTATGTGAACATTTCCATCCAGTGAAAACCAATCCTCTAATTCCAAATACAATATCTTTAAATAAAAGTGACCTCAGTATAACAGCATTTCCCTAGACAGCACACAGCAGCCACCTCTGGCACAAATAATTCTACAGTCAATTCTGATGTAACAAATGTGGCAAATTCATAAAGAAGTCCAGCAGTTAAAAGTGATCAATTCAATATTCTACACCTCAGTGTACAAGCACCAAAACATAAAATAAAATGCAATGCAGACAAAGCAATGTATATTTTACCACGCTCATAGTTTTCAGAAGACAATTTTAGAGTACGTTACTGTTTAAATCAACAAAAATCTCTATTTATTAGAGCAGGAAACATTTTATTTAAAACTTTATTATTTAAAAATTAATACCCACCTCACAAAATAATGTAAGCTTGTCATCTGGTAGAAGACCATTAGCTTCATCTAATAAAAAATCTCTTCGGATAAATTTCTTAAACCCCCAGTCCTTGCCTTGCACAAACCGATATGCTCTTTGGCTTTCTGATAAAAAAATTGTGCACAAATACAGCAAGTTAAGGGAAAATATTAACAAACAGCACCAAATTCCACACCAAGACTAAGTGGTAATAAAAAACTCATCAGTTTCACACATTTGGATCACGTGCCAACAGAACTGATTAAAGCCTTTTTAATGTTGTGATAGTGTTATTTTATAAAACACTTGGTGAGCACAATTTGTAATTTGAACCATATCCTCTCATTAGATCTCTCAGGCACCATCCAGCACAAGGAGTTTTTCAGTGAGTGTGTGAGAATGCTAATGTGTCAAAACAGGAATTGTTCAGAGGGAAGCACCATTACAATGAATTTGTCACCACAAACCCATCCTGACAACGCTCTGCAGTTGTCATAACAATCTGGTTTGACTTCTTCCTGAAATGGAAAATCTTGTTTCACAGGTTGAAATGATTTTGAAATACAGTAAAAGCATTAAAATAGCAAAATAGAAATGAAAGCTTTCAACTACTAAACTATCTTTCGGTCATAAAAGATATTAATTATATTTATCTTCTGGCCCCAGTTATAAGAATTATTTTTTTTAATCCATCAGATTTGCTGTGACAGCACAACTTTTTTTTTCTAAAATTCATAGCCAAAAAAGAATTCCCACAGTCATGTCAGTGCAAACACATGTAAACCCATTAAGATCACACATTTTGCACGGCTGGTTGACTGAAAAGTGGCCACTTGTTGCCCAAATCAAACCACAGGAAAGAGCACCCTACACTTAAAGTAAAATGTGCAAAAGAGGTTATTTGGGAATGGTTTTGAGAATATAAGTAGAATAAAGCACATTTTGAATTAAATTTAGAAAGATTGTTCAAAATGAAGGCAGCAAGAATACTGAAATAAGAGCAGAGGGGGAAGAGGGGAGGGGTCTTACGAAGAGTTCTTTCTTAAAGATTGTTTCTTTCATTCCAAAAAAGCTGGGCAAGAAACACATCACCACTTCATTTGCTGTACACAGAGATGCTTCAGCTAAAGGGAGCACTTCAGAAGTTCAAGTCAGAAGTTTGTAATAAAAGCAAAGTGTTTTTCATGACAGAATCAGTTAAACACCCCTCCAAAATAAAGCCATCAGCAAGGCCAGACTTCCCCACACTATTGACCTTGGCAGCACCAGTGGAACGCACTGGAGCTGGAGCACAGAAAGCACACACGTGTCACACACTGCCCTCACCTCCAAGAGCTGGAAAAATTCTACTCACAACAGCTCTTCACTAGGATTATATCAAGCAAAATATCCTCTAGAGGTTTATTTTCACTGTATTTTCAGAGCACACTGAGGAGCCACCCAGGAGCTGCCACGGCAGGGGCTGGGAGATCTCTGTCCCTGTCACCTCCTCACACTCCTGTGCCAACAAGCCCAAGCAGAGCACAGCAGCACAGGGAAATGCACTCCCTCAAGTGCAGTGTGGGCAACAGCACAAACACACAACACTGCTCACATTCAAAAATCTGTATACCAAGGAGGAAACATATGTGTAAAATAATATTATCTAATTTTTTTTGGCATCTGGATTAGTGTTTTCACACTTTTACCAACTTTTAACCTCATTACCTTGAATTAAGAAAAAAAATCAGAAATTTACATTCCCAAAAGCATTCACAAATTTCTTCTCTAGATTCAGCCCAATTCTTTACTCTGCAAACTTAGATTTTACTCTTAGCAGCAACAACCAGTGTTAACCCCATAAATTAAGAGCCAAAACAGAGCAACACAAATGTACAAATGTATTTTTCTTCCAATAAAGTCAAAATGTTAGTTCACTATCTGTTTCATCCACAGCTTCATCCCTTCAAGCAGCAGCCTATGCATGAATTATCAATTTACAAGGGACACTGGAAGTGGGGCATCATTTTCCTGTCTCAGTAAATACACAGCACCCACAGAAGCAGATGGCAAATGGCTGGAGAGTCCAAGAAATAAGACCTCTGTTGGTAATTTCCCAAAGTGAAAAGATATTTATAACTCCTGTAGTGCCAAACCCAGCACAGCCACTGTGGCAGAAGCTGCAGACACACCCACTCTCAGGATTTTTAGCACTGCAGTGGATGATGAACCAGCAAAGAGATGATGGGTCAGGTTGGGGTGTTTGCTACAGAAAGGAACAAACAGGTCACTGGAGATTGGGGTACTGGGGGATAACAAATCAACAACGACCCACAATGAACCCCTAAGGCAAACAAAGGGCCAGCAGCACCTGGCTGGAGACTAAAAGAGATTGCTCAAATAGGCTGTGGAGTCTCCATCCCTGGAGATCTCAAAGCATCACAAGTCCCAAGCCAAGAGCTCAGGATGACCCTGAGCCTCCAGAGCTCCTGTGCAAACTCAACAATTCTGTGCTTCCATGATGATCTCCAAATAGGTTTGGAGATCCTGGATGCAGTTTCACATTTTACTACAAATAGCAATCTACTCCAGGACTGTGTCAAGTCCAGACATACATCCTCCAAATGTACACAAGTGTAGCTGTGCTCACTTAAGCTCCAGAAGAGAAAGTTTGCAGGGACTGAAGAAACCATCACCATCAGTGTAAAAGGATTAGTAGAGTGAAACATGCATGTGAAACACGCATTTACCTTCCTTCCAAAGAGTCCAATAATTTAATTTTTACATTTGAACTCAGTTCTGTGGATTTAATTTGCTGATTTCAAGTGGGCCTAGTTATTTAAGGAGAAATAGCATGAACTTTGGGTATAAACATGCAGAACTACAGACTTTCTGCAAGAAATGCAGAATTTTCAACAAAACAGGACTTGAAACATCTCTTAAATCCTGGAGTAGAAGGGAAGAAAAATAGATATTCTTCATATACAGGACTTGCAGCAGAACAAATTCAGTGCAGATCAGCATTAAATTATTCATTTCCACAAGAATGCCAGCTTTCCCAAACAGCATTTCCAATGAAGGTTGTGCTCACAAGTTTGAAACTAAGAGCCTTCCATACATTTTTCATACCAACAAAACAATAAAATCAAATCACCAGTTATTTCAAAGTCTTCTAATTCCTTGGATACATGGCACATGTTTTTAAACTGATTACAGTGTAAATCAGCTGAAATAGACCAAAATATTATAAAGGATGTCTAAAAGATCCAGCCATCTCTGCTTATCCTATGTAACAATGGAAATCAAACACTTCCAATGTAGCTACAAACAAGCAAATACACCTCTGCTAACAGGAAACAAGAATAATCTGCTGGAAAAACTAATTGACAAGGACCTGGAGTGACAGCAGTTAAAAATGTGCTGTAATTTATACTGCTCAGGATAGAATTAACATTGCTCAGTGATCAGAAACGTGTGAAACATGAACAAGATTTTATAATTATGTTTCTAAGAGGAAATTAGAAAAGGTATTTTATAAAAGTTTATCTCAATATTAAATTCTGCTCTCAACTGAAAAAAATAACATTGCTGATGTTCTTACAAAACCACATTAATATTCCCTTACCCATTGCTTTTGTTTCTTCTCTTTTAGCATTCAGCAAGGAAAATTTGAATTTTGCTCTGACTTCACTTTTTGGACAACTGACTAAAAGCAAATACAAAGACAAGTAGTCTTTGCTTTCATCATCTAATCCCTTTGGGTTCACTCTCAGGCACCTGAAAAAAAGGAGAAATGGTAATTTTTTAATGGTACCCAGAATAAATTCAGAAATACTTTTACAAGCCACAATCATAAATGTTACTGAAATAAATGTTTCCTTTGTGATTGCTGCAATTTAAAATTAGAACAGTAACCCTTCAAGAAGTGTCCAAGTTTTAATATTGCTTTTTAATTTAACTTTACAATTTTTCTGAGTAAAATAACCCCAAAACAAAACCCAAAGCACTTGCTCAAATAAAGACCTTACCACTTCATTTTGTCATTTGGCCCTGATGAAAATGTAGAACTCTTTAAAACTTCACCCATTTCTTCACGGCAAAAGCTGAAGTTATTAATGGTCCACATGTATGAAAATTTTACTACTTTAACCTGAACAAAAGATCAGAAAATGTTAAGAAAATTTAATTTACATATCCAGCATTAGCTATGAGAACTACTTAGATTGTCAGCTATATTTATTCAATATGCCAATAACTTTAGTTTTTTTAACAATTATTATGACAACAACAGAAAATGAAGGCATTGGGATTGATGTAATTACCTGGGTGTAACACCAGCTTTCAGCCACAGGTCCACTGGACATCTCCCCAGGAGGAGGTGGGGTGGGAACCCTTGACATTGCCACTTATTGCAGGTTTATAGTATCAGGAGAGCAATCCAAGCTTCAGTAATTCTCCTAAAAAAAGGAATTCATACATTTTGTTCACCCTTTTTAGGCGTGGGAAATACAAAAACTCTTATTACTGTGTTTACTAAATGATGCATCTGAAAATTAAACCTGAAAAGAGGACAATGGCTCTGCTGGGTGTCACACATTAACAACCACTGGTGCTCAAAACCTGCAGGCTGAGCCCTCACACAATAATTTATAAAAATAAGCACCTCCGCATCACACACCACCACTAATGGCAATATTTCAACATTCCCTTGCAAATTACCACTCCAGCCACTCCAGAAGTGTTATAACTTTCTTCAGGCTCTGCTCCTTTGCCTTGCAGAGCACCCAGAGCATCATTAGCACAGTGCCTCAGGTTTTCACCCAGACATAATTCACAGGAACACTCAGTCACCTGGGAGGAGAACAGGCTCACACAACCCTGAGATTTCTGAATGGAGGGTAAGAAATCAGACCTGCATTTCAAGCAGTATTTTCTTTCACAAATCTTTAACACCAACAGAGCTGAAGAACTATAATAACACAAAGCCAGAAAACAGTTTGACTGAACTCCCAACAAAAAATAAAGGGATTTTGTTATGAATTAGCACCACCTAACAGAGCACTGCAGCTCCTCCTGCCCACCAGGAACTGAGGCACTTGCCCAGATCCTCACACCTGGCCACACAGCAGCAATTTTCCTGGCCAATGAAAGAAGGTGGGCAATGATGGGGCAGCTCTGGGTTCCTGGCTGCCTCTCCTTTAAGGGAGGGTTTGCTGTCAGCTGTGGGCAGATTCCTGTCACAGGCACAGCCTCCCACTTAAGCCGCCTCATTAAATTGCTAAAAAAGTGAAATGAACCCTGATCAAACCAGAAAAAAAATCAATTATTTCTGCCACAAAACATTTTCTCTTAGTGCTGAAAGTTTCTTTAAACATATCCTGCTATCACTTAGAAGCAGCCATCTTTCTGCAACATTTGACTGCTTCACTGTACAGCTCTTTTTAGCTGTGACAGAACAGCATTAATTGTCTTCCTCAAAAGATGTGACTGCACATCACTAATCATGATGGAACTCTCCAGGGATGGAGCAACACTTAGAAACAAGGTTTTATGCAAACACTGGTAAAAAGCCACTGCAAGAGCATGTACAATTCAGTCATGATGTAACAGGTTCATTATTCCTACAGGAAGAATTCTGCTCTGTGAAATGCTGTGATCCTCACTGGATGTTTTCCCCTCTGCCTTTCTGGAACTGCTTCTCACTCGTGGTATGAAGCAGCCCTTCCACATCAAAGCCTGCTGACAGGTGATTGCTCTGAATCACAGCAGTATAAGAGCTTGAAAAGAAAGCTAATTCTCAGTTTTCACCAGATGAGGAAGCAGATGCTTTATAATAATAAGCATTAATGAATCTCTACCAACAGATCTGCTATGACAGAGTGAAAACCAAATACTGAATAGGTCTCCTGTAAGATATGGATCCCTGAGACACTGAAAACTAATCATAAACACAATTCAGCTGTCTTTAACAAATGAGTTCTCCACAAATAAACTAATATTTGTGGCAACATTCAGTACTTCATTAGTATTTTCTATAAATGAAAAACCAACATCATCCCTGAATTTAAGATAACCAAACTTGTTTGCTTCATGTTTTTTTAAGCAGGAAACACATCTATTGTGCATGTTGTGCTTACACAGTTTTTGCTTACATGTTTACAATTGGTTTTGATTCTCTGTACAGAACCACCCAGAGTAAAATTCCTGGGAAGGATACATATGAACTTCTGCTCTCATAAAGCCAATATTAGCACTCATATTACCATTGCTTCTGGAAGCACATCCTCCTCAGTGGTGACAACTGAAGCTGCTCCCCCAATGCAATGGATTTTGAGACAGAACCATATCCTGAAAGGGTTAAACAGCTTACCTCAGCCTGACTGACCCTGATTGCTGCTCCTTGATGCTCCACAGCTAAAGGCAAGAAGAACTCAGCCCATTCCTAATTCTGTCATTTGCATGAGATGCACAGGACTGTCTGGTCTCTCATCTGTACCTCAATTCTCCAGCCCAACAGACCAGCCAGCTCCCAGTAACCATGAAGGAGCAGCAGATCTGAGCCAAATTTGCTCTGAAGGGGTTTCTAAATTGGAAAAGCCTGAAAATAACTGCTGTACACAATCTCTTTTAAGAAAGTGTTCAGTGACCTTGGGCCAGCTACCAGTAGTTATCTGCCCACTCCCATCTCACAGCTAAATCAGCTTGAATCACTGAGAATTTAACTCTCAGCAAAGGTAGTTATTTGCAATTATTTTCAGGTCCATCTGTTGCCTTGTCTCTGTACCTGCTCTGCCCATGGCAGCTGTGCTTCAGAGGCTGCTCCCACCTGCTGCATGGCCTTTATTTAAGGAAGGCTTGATTTCACCTAAGGACACTTCTCAGGTCCTTCTGAACAGCCTCAGCCTTTTGTAAGGTTTCCCCTTTACGGCACCAGCACCAGACAAGTGATTTTCACGACCTCCTGATACACCTCTGAGGAACAGATTAACACTTCACTTTTTTTGCATGGATTTACTAAGCCAAACAAATTTTTAGACTGAGAAAACTGGCAGAATGCAGTAACTTGAAATCCTTGATACTGGGAGCCTGCATTGAGGAGCTGTCTGTATTTTTTAGTAAGTCTGAGCACACAACATAAGCAAAACAAAGGACCAACCAAGGCAAACTGAATAATGGGAGAATGAATAAACAGAGCTTCTGATGCTCTGTTAACATGTCCCAAAAGATAGGGAGAAGGGTGGAAATGGTCTAGCAGTACTGCAGACCTGCCCTTCACTTTATTAAATCAATTAACTGGGATTTAGGTGGGGTGATGTGGATATTTACCAGAGCTACAAGGAGAGAGAGAACACAAGCTTTTACGATGTTGTCCTGAAATCAAGAGGATTTTGGAGGTGTTTGGAGAGGGATTTTTGCAGTCTTTAGACTGACAGCCAGACCACACTGAGTGGCCACCAGGGCACAGCAGACCCTGCACAGGCAGCCTGAAGGTGAGAACAGAGATGCAACCCTTTGTTCTACAGTGCTCTACGTGGGGAGGAGACTAAATACTACTCTGAAGAAACTGTTTATGAATCATTGATCAGCCACTGTCATCAGCTCTGACAAAATGGTTTTCCAAGTACCAAGCCCTCATCACAGCCCATTAGGCCAAATGGTTGGGAACAGAGAGCTGCAGTTCACAAAACCAGTCAGGGAACGACTGGGTGGAATTCAATCAGTGAAGTGCAGGAAGACAGGTCTGCTATCTGCAGGATGAAACAACTTAGAGGGACAATTTTCATGCTAGAACCTGCATTTGTTACTCTGCAGGCTATCATGAACAAAGCAGCAGAAATGAGGGAACATTATCAGACAATAGCTCCAAGAATTTTCAGGCAATGCTGTGCCTGTCTGGACACGGCCCAACAAACCAGTCTGCGTGGCCAGGCAGAAATGTCTGACCATCAGGGCAAACATGCACTGGGAGCAGGAAAACAAGCTTCAATGGATGGGTAAAGGAAGTTTCTGGTTTTCAAAAGGAAAATGAGATGTATTTTTAAAGGGTGTCAAGTTCCTTTCTTTGGATTTTTTTCCAATGAACTGATATACTGAATGTTGTACAGCAGCCAGTGCTGATTTAATTCAGAGTTTGTGTTCGTTGTCCTCACTGAACACTTTGTGTTCAAAAAAAAAGAAAAAGTCAAAGGCTCTTTGCTTGTACTTCCAGACCCCAAACATGATGGGCTTATCACTTCTACAGGTCTGTTAAGGAAGGTATTGGCTTCACCTGATAATCACTCTGCACATAGACCAGATTCTGTTAAATCTGCATCTCCCAGGAGCTGATCCTCCTACAGTGAGCAAGTAGGCAGAAATAACATAAAAGAAGATTTCTCAAAGCACATTTTATTTAGGAATTAACTGAAGTGCCCTCCTAGTCAAACAAATACTTATGCTGAACTTAAAGCCATGTGAAATTGATTATTGTTAATTAATTACCTGCACACACAGTATAAAGAAAGCACAGGCTACCTTCCAAAATATGTATTTGCACATATTTTCATCAAAAGCTGTATCAGATCTCCATTTTCTCAACTTTTAAGAAGAGATCTTAAGATTCAAAGTTACTTCCTACATCAATAGCATGAATTTCAAAAATATCATCTTGTCTCCCCTGTCTGAAATTGAGTATTTATCAACATTATTCCAAACAAGGTTACTTTTTAACCTCTCAGAGCTAAACAAGAGCACATCCCCAGTCTCTTACATCTTGTGCTGGAATTATCTCAACTTTGTCACTGAAAAAGTGACTAGCTTAAGAAAGCACTTCTTTCTAATTATGTATTAGTAAATACATAATTTAGAAACCAAATATAGTTTATGAAGTTTTGAGGGTCTGGCTTTAAAAAAAAAATCCAAAATAAGTTCTTCTTCATTCAGTAACATCAACTCCCAAAAACTCATTCAAAATAAACATGGTGTAGTTACAGAGCACTTACTTAATTTCCTCTCATTAAATGATCAGTGAATAAAGTATTACATGGTATTATATAATTAATATGTAAGTGTTTTATATAAAACTAGTAATATTTGTTCAAGGAATGTGTTTAATTTTTCAAATTATGAAGAAGACATTCTTGGGAAAAACACCATCTTCCCACTTCTTGGCTGAGGAAGAATATATGTATGAATATAAAAATGAAGGAAACAAACAAACCAAATCAAAATAGTTATGTCTGAAGTGAAAGACATTCTAAGGCCAAAGATAAAATTATTTCTGCACTGCCCCACCTGGACCCAGCTGGATCACACAGTTCTAGGCAGCACCAGCTTATGAAGGCCAAACCATTGAAGAGTGAAAAAAGCCAAGTTCCTTTCTCACTGATCACAGAAGGATTTGTGTAACAGCCACCCACCACCTGGGTCACGCTTATTTGGTGGCATGAAATGCCTATGGCTTGCAATTTGTTTGTTTAAGATTTTGTCTTATAAGCTAATTAAGCTTACATAAATGCCTACAATTTTTACTAGTAAGTAGAAAAAAAATGAACTTTGCAGGAAATAGGATTGTTTTCTTAATTAGTAGGATTTGCATCCCTTCACAATTGATCTTTTTGAAAGAATTGCTCTTGTATTTCCTAAACAGCTAACTATTAAACTAAGTTTCCTGCTGGATGATCCACAACACAATAACAGATGCCTGAAAGGTCTATTAAGCTCAGGCAATTTTCCAATTTGTTCAGTTATTATCTCCTCTGAAAACACACTTATGATATACCTACGAAAATTTAAATACTGTGTTCAGCATTTATGGATTTTTTCCATCACTGCATCATTTGAGTGAGCAGAATTGCTCACACTTACACAATTGCAATAACATATATCCATCCCCTAAGCTAGAAAAATTCTAAGTTAAGGAGGTGTCTCTTTCTCGGCTGTTTTTTATGGCCTGGAAAGGCTCAGGATGGCTTTGGACAGGCCGCGCTCCAAAGGATGAAAAGAGGCTTCAGGTTTTTTCTCGGTCTTCAGTGTTTGTTAGTTTTTATCTACAAGATTTTCTCTCGGCCCGACAGAGTCTGCACAGCAGCCAGCCATGGGCACACTGAGAGCCCCCGGGACGGTCACCTATCTTTATACTCAAAACTACGTATACAATATTTACCTATTTTCCCCAATACCTTTCACCCTTATTGACCCGTGCACCTTTAGTAATAACCAATCCCAAAGTGCCACCATCACCACAGAAGATGGAGGCCAAGAAGAAGAAGAAGAAGGACAGGACACGCCCCAATTCCTCCATCTTACTTCTCTAGACCCCCCTGTACAGAAATCTTAAACCCTGTGTTTCACTCTCTAATTAACTTATCCCTTCACCATTCACCCCAGTGAAGATCCTCCCATCCTCATACAGGTGTCGTCTCCTGTGCAGGATCAAAGTCCAGCCCCAGACACTTCTGGCAACATTCCAGGAGCTCCGAGCCCCCCAAGGGTGGTCTCGGTGACTGCACATCAGTCCTGAGGTGCTGAGATCCCACAGGGAGGTACTAGAGTTATCTGCAGTACTTCTAACATGAATAATTTCTCCTTTGTGTGGCAAAAGAAGGGAACAGCAGTTGGGTTACACTCAGGAAACCCCTATAACTCTTACTGAGGAGGCAGCCCATAACACTTAGAAAGGTTTGAGGCTTTTTTGGAATACGATATTAAAAATGCTTATTTAAGTATATGTTTGCTCTGGAACCACACAACAGCAACTAAGTTGACACAAAGCCAGCTTTGGGGCTTAAATCAGAAGCTCTGGCTGCTCCTGTGTGCCTCATGCTCACCATGTCACCCTTGCCATGCCACAGCCCTGCTGGAAGCCTGTGCCCTGCCAGGAGACACAATCAGCAGCCACACCAGCCAACTCATGACTCTCTCCGCACTCTTCCAGCGAGGAAAACAAATCCTGCCATGGACTGGGCTGTGACAGCTGAGAAACTCCATACACACCCTGTCACCCCTGCCTGGGGACAGCAAACTCCTGCAGAGAGAGGGCAGGCAGCTGGGGTCACAGGCATCTCAAAATAGCTGCAACTAAGACTCCAGAATTTAAAAGCACATCCTCACGGTGCTTCCAGCAAAAAGGCCCCAGCAAGGCACAACCCAGCACGTGGGAAATGCCCAACTTTTTCAGAAGGATGATGGTGTACCTATGTCTGGTGACTCTGAGGTCAGCAGCTCAAAATTAGCAAGGGAATACTATTAGTTGTAAAAACTGTAAAGCTGCTTACACGCTATTTTCAGGCTTTTCTCTCAATTTTCTTTCCTATCCAAAGGCTTTGAAAAATAAAGTTGAATTTTACCTCAGCTGTGAGAAAGCCCAAGTGCTCAGCAGAGCTGGAACTAAAGCTGTCTAGTTTACATCACTGATAAAAATGCCTCAGCATTAGCCTTGCATTATTGTTCTGTAATACAGAAAACCCACTGTGCTCTGTATTAGCTATCCCAGACCATCCCCTACAGCAGTCATCTATGCATTTCCCTGGAGAAGAAATGCAAGATTATTTCTCACAGCATTTTTCATTTTCATTGCCCAGTCTAGTTTTACAGGACCCAAAAGAGGTGTATTTCCACCACGATTCCTCTTGGGAAAATATTCTATTCAAATAATCTATTGCTGTTGGGGTTTGTTTCCTGGTATAGAGCCAAAGTGATCTTTTCCCCTCCTTAGTTTCACTCCATTACTCTTACTCCAACAAATCACTGACATGTGAAAAGTATTTTAAATGAAGACATTTTTTCCCTAAATGCTTCAGTTCCACACAATGAAGAGTTCACCAAATCAAAAATGCTAATCTTCACTTTCTTCTTTGCACTTGGAACAGGAGTTTGTTTAAGCCAACAGAAAGCTGATTGCAATCGTAACAAAGAAATATCTTTTTCTAGCAGATTCACAGCCAGTCTAGTGTGGTATGGGTTGTTTTGGTTTTCTTTTCCTTTAAAATCCATCAGGAAAGCACTGGCCTGCACTCTCTGGAGAGAGGTGCTGTTCTGTCATTTGCTGCAAAGGAGCTGTACAGGGCAGCAGAATGTTCTCCTCATTAACTTCTGCAGACTGGCATCACCTGCAAAGCTCACACTGAATTGGTACAAGTGCTGTCAGCAGGCAAAAGCTCACACTCACAGATGCTCTCAGGAGGGGGCTGATCAGTCATTTGTTGCCCTGTTACCTCTCATGGCAAAGCAGTGGTCACACTGAGCACACAGCTGCATCTCGGAGATTCTGAGAGTCACCGCTCATTTCATGCCCCCTCTCTGCCCGAGTGTCAGACTTAGTGCAAAAAACAAGTGATACTTTAAAGCTAGGAAATTGAGAAAAAAGGGTCTAAAATTCAATTATGCCAGAGGACCAAACTGCATTTGATGTTAATTTGTCCCAACAGTCTTGAAATTGAGCTAATCCACAACAGCTGATTAGACACATCCTAGGAAAGACAGGCCAAGAGCTGCACACACACTTGCTTTGGTGAATAAGAAGCAGTGATCTCTAAAAGCCATCAAGGCCAGCAAAACTTCACATCTCAGGACTGGACTGCAGCTAAACTGGTTTAGACTCACAGAGACAAAGAAAATCCTAAAAGTTCATAGAATATCCTGAGTTGGAAGGACAACTGAGTCCAGCTCACAAATTAGTCCATCGAAACTGGCTTCCGAATTTCAAAGACAAGCAGACAACTTCTATCATTCAAAAAACATCCAGGTACTGTTTTGCTTATACTTCAGAATTTAAGAACCATTCTGATATAATCTGTTTGAGACCCCTTTTTCCACTACAAAAACAAGCCAAAGCTTGGCAGTTTCCTGTAAGTTTCCCCACTGACACACTCTTAGTTGCTCAAGCCAGAAGAATATTTCCCAAGTGAGCAGCAAGGCAGAGAGGCTGGCACAGGCCTGTCGGGGTGGCCTGGCTGTGCAGTAAATAGATTTGGTTTCATCCTGGGTGCTGTCAAACAAGGCAGACCAGAAGCAGATGTGAGTGTGCTGCTTTCTGCCTTGGTGCACACACACAGGAGACAGTGAATCATCCCACCCCACACACGCAGCACAGCGCTCTCCCAGAGCACAGAAACAAACAGCAGGGGAAAAAAAAAAAAAGAGATTTACTACCAGGAAATCAAGAAGTCAGGCAGCACCAAGTGCTGAGCACCTCTTTACAAGTGACTCTGGAAAGCTCTGAAGGCTCAGACACTGTAATTTATGAGTGACCCAGACTAACACTTGATGATGTTACTGCCATATATCTTTCCCCTCAGCACTCAGTGAGCAGAGTCTCACACTTGTTGGAGGGGATGGCACCTTTCCAAACACAACTGCTATTTAATCATTAAAAATGATGCCTGGCCTGTAAAACAATATTCAAAACCACTGGCTACAGAATAAAAGTGGATTTTGCTTCTTGATCTTATTAATATAACTAATCATAGAAACTAGCTCTGGGTATAAAGTTTGCCACACACAAATTTGAGCAGTTTATGGAAGCTTTTCTTTCACTTCTAGTTATATCATGCTTTCCTTCTCTCTTCCCTTCCTCTTTTTTTTTAAAGGGGAAAACCCCCACTTCAGCAGAATGTTACTAAAAATGCCCTTTTCTGCCATAAGCAAGACAGGACCTCCCCTAGTCACAAGCCTCTCATGAGATGCAACAGTATTAATTCAAATATTTCAGATTTATTTACTGTATTCTTTACCCTGGATCAACCACCTGCCCAGTGGATTTTACAAAACTTGCCTAAAATGTATTTATGCAAACTTCTTCAGTATAAGTAGTTTCAGTTTCTTAGAAACTATATCACCATTGCAACACAAATATTATTCTGCTGCCATTTTAATTTAAATTTGCTCGGTATATGCACATAAATAAACAAAAAAAATTCTACCTTGACATATACTCTGCAGAGATCAGAGAAACCCACTGCAAATAGATTTCATACATTTTATTCCTCTGAAACCACCATACCCCAAGTGCAGTGCCAGATCCAAGAGTGAGATCACGCCCACCTGGACAGTCAGCACAGCAATGCATTGCATTGACCTGCAATCACACCAATCAGAGATTTCAAACAGCTTCTTCTGCAGAATAACATTTTCAGAGCTGAGAAGTATGACTTTAAATAAGTTCACATAGACTCTATGTGGAACTTTCCAAATGCATTAAAAAAAAACAGATAAAAAGAGGTATAAATCCAGATGTACACAAATAATTGCTGCAAGTAACTCTGCACACAGTACAGACACATTAAAATTACTATTTTGTCCTGTTACAAGAACAGTAACTCGATATGTAAATATCAGTGTACCCACTGGTACATCTGACACTTACAAAAAGGAGCTAAGATTTAATATCTTCATTGTATATTGCTCCATCCCTGAAGCTGAAGAAACTATATTAACCACTCATTATATAAATTCATTACAAACAAGTTCTGGTTTTATCTTCAAGAGTTTTGATTACAAACAAGTAATTCTGAAACTAATCTCAGTTAACAAGGAATCTGCTTTAAAATTTAAGAACAACTGCCACTAAAGAGTCATGGTTTTGTTGCTGAGGTAATGTCTACATATGAAGTAATTCAGAGCCCTATTGTGAAGACAGTAAATATGTGTCTCCTCTAAAGAATTTAGAGGAATTATTAGCTAATCTGAATCACTAGAATAATTTACTAAGTGCTTGAAACAACAGATAACTTGTGTTGAGATTTTTCTTCGACTTAACCCAGTGGTTTTTAACTTAAACTCTGTGTACTGAAATCATCTGTATTTCATAGGCTACAGGCCTTGCTAATGGAGAAAGCAGATTCATCAATTAGAAACCGAATCTGAATAAAGAAAGCCAGGAAAATGAAAGCTTTTGTGAATTTTTCCAAAGAAAAAGTCAGCATGGAACAGAGAACTAGAAAGTAAAACACCAGAGGAGAAAGTAATACCAGCTATTCCTCAGGCCAGAGAAGCTCCATTCCAGTTGTTCAGGAAGCAACTGCTGATGCAACCACCCCAAACCCTTTTAGAGACACCCAAAAAAAAAGCTCTCTAATTAATTTGCTGAACATCCAGCACACAAGAAAACAAGGCATTAGGAAGAAATCAAGTGCAAGTCATCACACCCCCCATTTCCTTCATCTCCATTCGCAGCTCTACTCACAAATCGATTTTGCAAAAGACTTGACCAACTGGTAAGTGAGCTCTTGGGAGGGGACCAACATGAAAGGAACTACCAGGAAGGAGGCCAAGAGAAAGCTTGGCTCCCAGGTTTCACCCAGTGATCCTTTCCACTGCACAACAATAAGAGGTTCCCACCCCATGAACTTTGGAAGTTTCCCAACTGCTGGAGACATTTACTCCACCAACAGCAGCACTGCCTATGCCAAGAGCTACTCTGTTGCGTTCTCCCTGGCACACAATTGCTTCTTCTTAAAGCACACAGGTAAATTGCACATCAAATGATACTTCACCCTTGAACTAGTTAAGAATTCTTAAGGCACAATATAGTGCAAGGAGCAAATGCCACATCAACCACGATGAACTAATGCAGACTGTTACAATTAAAAGTAGCACGTGTAATATTTTTCACCCAAAAATGAAGTGATAAATGGGAAATGCAAGGCAGTGTCAAGGATAAGTAATCTAATTCAGGGAATTTGGATATGTGAGCTCTCTGGATTATTCCATGCCAATGACTTTCTGAATCAGCTGAAAGAGTATCTGACTTTCCACTACATTTCCCAAATGCTATATGCAAACACTCATCACAACAACGTTGACAGATACATGCATGGTTGCAAAGTGATTCCTTGTACAGAACATAAAAAACCTTGTAGCTGATAAAGAATAATTTTAAGCCAGGCTACCAAAAAACACATTGGAAAGCTAATAAATTTGGATAAAATGGAACCAACACAGCTGAGGTTTCTAGCTGAGGGTTTTTAGGTTAAGCTCTCTCCAATACTGAACACACACTCCTGCCAAAATTCCACCACACAAGTTGAATAGCTTAAACATTACCAAAACCCCACATTTATGCAAAATACTCACTCTGTAACACAGTTACACTTCTTAAGAAACCCACTGAACTAAGGCAAGCGACCATCTTCTCTCAGTTAAGAGGTACAACATCAAAATTACCACCACCTCTCACAGAGCTGCAACAAATCTCCACAAGGTACCGAGGACAAGCTGAATGAGAGATTTCCTACTTCCATGTGAAGGGACAATTCCAATAGGAAGCCTTTTGATATGAGTGGGACAAGAAACAACAGAATCTCACAGGAACATGAACTGGAAATTTTCTCAAGAAATCAAAGGAAGGAAGGTCTCTTGTGAAAATGTACGTATTTTGTAGAGGGGAAAGAGAATCGTGGAATAGTTTGAGCTGGAAGGAAACTTGAAGATCATTTATTCCAGCCCCCTGCCATGGGCAGGGACACCTTCCACTGTCCCAGGTTGCTCCAAGCACAATCCAACCTGGCCTTGGACACTGCCAGGCATGGGGCAGGCACAGCTTCTCCGGGCACCCCGTGCCAGTGCCAAGGTACAAGAGGCTCTTGGAGACCACAGGCAAGACCATTAGTCAAGCACCCAGGCAAGTAACTTCTCTATTTCATCCCAAAATCCAGGGCCAGGACATCCAGGACAAAATGCACAGTCTTCATGCTTTGATTGGGAGCACAGCATTTTGAAGATGCCAGGATTTTATGACTACAGGTACCAGGCTCCTGCTTCTGGCAAGTGTAACAATCTCACTTAAGACTTCCTTAGTCTCAACCAGGTTTTGCTAAATACACAGGAAGCAGACTGCTGTTGACAAGGAGACAGAAATGCCCATAAGGAGCATATGAACCTGTCACAAAAACTGTGAGAAAAAAACCCACCAAAAATATCCACTTGTCATCAACATGAAAATATAACAAAAAAAAAAGAAAAAAGCAGGCTGAGGTGGTTTTGTAAGGCAAGACACACAGAAGCCTATGCCTGGGCATACCCAAAGCACCTGGAAACATTCAACAGGACAAATTTCTAATTACCACCACCACTACAACTGCATGGGATGCAAAGAGAAAAAAAAGTGAACAGATGTGAAGAGATTGTATATGAAAAACAATGTAGACTGTCCGCCAAAGCAGGCTGAAAACCTGGGAAGAATGAATGAAGCGAGAAGTTAATGAGATTTAAGGGCAAGTCAACTGTTTCCTGTTGCTGTCCTCAGCTATTTCTTCTCCACTCCAACTTATGCTGATAATGACAACTGGTTTTATTCTCTCTACTGTCTGTTTATGTTCAGGTGCTTTTAAAAGCACAAAAAACAACAGAGAAACACAACCTATAGAAAAAAAAAAAGAGGGAAAAAAAAGTAGTTTTATGTGATTTCAACTGAACGTGCAAAACTGTAAACAGCATGACGGCTGAAATCAGTGATTAGGGCCAGAGAGAAAACTTGGTAGCTTTTCAAATTCATTTTATATTTGTCTATAGCATATACAAGTTTTTAATAGCAACAAGTAGCTCGCGCCGCCTATGCAAGTACAGAATGTAATTCTTTATTTTCACTGACAGTTTAAAAGCAGGCTGCAAAGTACCAAAGTTAAAAGTTTGGCAGAAAGCTGTTTCAAGGGAATATAACACCAAGGATATTTCTGGATATTTAAAATCTCAGATTTCCAGAAGAGAGTTAAATACAGTTTCTGCTGATGTACCAAAGGCTGACGAATTTGCAGCTTTATACACAAAAGGCATATTGTTTAAAAATTATTTTCCCTTTCCTGAGTAAAAATCCCCTTGCAGAGTGAGGGGGAAATAACCATGCAGTAGACACACACTGGAAATCCTTCACAAACATTTATGGTTATCCTGGTCACACATCCCAGAAGGCCCAGAGAGAAGCCAGGTAAAATACTTCCAGAAGTGACAGTAACTAAAAAGGGATATTTATTTCCAGAAATAATACAACTACAAGTAAAGAACAGAAAATGAGACATTTCTGTTAACCTTTTTTTCTAATGGTTAAAACAAAATGCCTTGGCAGTCATACAAATGGTTTAGCTCAGAACCACTGTGGTAAAAATTCCTGTAACCATATGGGATATCTATCAAAATAATGCTTTCTGCAGAACTGATAAGAATAAGGAAGGACTCTACTCGACTCTGTCACAGATTGTTCTTCCTGGCAGGAGGTTCGAGACAATCCTTTTTGTCCCAATACTATTTTTATGACTCTCGACACCTATTTAGAAAAGAAATTTAGAATACAGTCACAAAGCAAAGCTACGTTTTAAAACGGATTGCTGATTCCAGCATCCTACAGTTTAAAAAACACCGAGACCTCAGCCTGAGCGATACCGATATTCCCTTTGTTTTGCCGTTTTCCATTCTTTACGGTCTTTCTCACCTACTTCTGCCCTCGAACAGCCTCAGTGTGATGCAAATCCTCCCCGGACTCCCGGGAATTTCAGCAGACGACATCATCAGGTGAAACCAGCCTGACTCAACTCCACTTCCTGACCATGGCTAAGATGGAGCGCGCAGCCGAGGGGAGCACAGCTCGCACACCATCCCCCGAACCCCGCCACAAACTTTGCCGCAGCCCGAAGACGGCCAACAACCAGAACAACCTCCCAGCCACCACCCCCTCCCCCGCCGCCTCTTTCTGCTTTCTCACACGGCGTCAACTTCCCAAGCCAAACCGCACCGGGGGTATTGAGGGCACGGGCGGGGAACACCGCGCTGCTCCGGGGGCTCTCCGCGGCGGGCAGCGCTCACCGGGGCCTGCGGGATGCGGGGATCGCTCGGACCGCGGACAGCCGACACCGCCCGGCCCGGAGCACGGCCCGGCCCTCCCGCAGCACCTCCCGGCGCTGCCCGAGGCCACAACAAAGCCTTTCCCCCCTCACCCCTTACCCCCGGCCCGGCACGTACCGGATCGCGGCGCTGGCGGGGCGGCGCGGCGGGGCTCATTCCGCCGGGGCGGGGACGCTGTGACGGTCACCGGCGCCCGGCGGGAGGCGAAGGCGGCGAGCCCGGGCGGCGGCGGAGCCGCATCGCTGCCCCCGCGCCGAGTCCCGCTGCTCCCGGCCGTGCCCGCCCCGCGCTCGGCACCTCCCGGCTCCCGCACGGCCCCGCTCCCGCTCCCGCCGCACTTCCGGGAGGGAGCGGTCACGCGGCCGCGGGACGCGCCGCTTCCATCCGGGAACGCGCGCGGGGCGGGGCGGGAGCCGAGTGGGCCGGGCCGAGCCGAGCCAAACCAAACCGAACCAAAGCAAAGCAAAGCAAACCGAACCAAACCAAACCGCCAAACCGAACCGAGCCAAACCAAACCAAACCGAACCGAACCGAACCAAACGCTCAGTGTGAACGCTGCCGGGGACCTCAGCGGCTCCTCGGGGCTCGCAGAGCTACCCCAGAGCACAGCACATGGCGCAGGACCGCGTCCCGGTGGTTCTGGAATATCTCTGCTCCTCACCCTCTCTGCGCAGTCTGTTCCAGAAGGGAGCTCTGCTCTGCTCTTCGCCGTGCTCCCGTGGAGCTTCCTGTGCCTTCCCCTGGCCTCGTGTTCCCTCTCTTGCCCGTCCAGAAGGATGGGGCGCTTCTCCTGAGGGGCTGGGACAAAGGGATTGTTCAGCCTGGAAAAGAGAAGTTTGGAGTGACCCAATTGTGGCCTTGCAGGACTTGAGGGGAACTTACTGGGAAGATGAGGCAAGGATATTTACATAGCACGTAGTGACAGAACGGGGTGAATGGGTTCAGATGGAAAGAGTGGGTTTAGATCAGATACTAGGAGAAAAAAATATAAATATTGAAGGTAGTAAGGCCCTGGCACATGTTTCTGTGGCTGCCCCATCCCTACAGGTGTCCAAGGCCAGGCTGGACAGGGCTTGCAGCCACCAAGGTGTCCCTGCCATGACAGGGGGTGGAACAAGATGATAATCCAGGTCACCTTCTAACCCAAACCATTCCATGGTTCTCCTACTTGGCACCACCTGGCATCATATTCTTGGCACCCCTTTAGGTATTTATACACATTAATGAGGTTCCTTCCCAGCTCTCTCTTCTCAAGGCTTAACAGGCCAGGCCCAGCTCCCTCAGCCTTTCCTCATAAATGTTCCAGTCCCTCAATTTATCCTCATTGCCCTCCTCTGGACCTCTGCTCCAAAAGGTCAGCAGGGCTCCTCTGAGGACTCCTTATTTACTTATTTTTGTTTTGCTTTGTTTTTCAGATGATACTGACCTGAAATTGACCTGAAATTGTCACTCGCAAGCTCTGTCTGCTCCCAGTAATGGGGCTGGAGAAGAGCCAGTCCTCAGTGACGGTTCCCCCATGTACAGGGCTGGTGTTGGGCTCTCAGCTTCTCACCCTGCCCACAGATCTGCTCCAGGCTGGCACAGACACTTCAATATCTTCAGTCCACAGCCCCTGACCACGAATCTTCTGCTCCCTCCACAAATATTCACCACCCAGCAGTTCGCAGACCTGTTGGTCACATCTGTTTCCTTTTGAACCAGGTGAATTTCTCTACATCACTGAAGTAGTTGCTTCTAAAAATACATGGTGTGATAATTTGTAAATTACATGCACAGTACTGCAAAATTCCCCGTGGAGGTCTGAAAATAAAACTTAAGCAATGTGTTTTGCTTTGTTTTTCAAACAAACAGGGCTTTAAAGAAAACATCCTCTATGGAGACAATTAAGACCCAGTGACACCTTAATTGCTTCTCTTGTGAATGAGCACTAAGAATAAACACACAGCATTGTGCTGTGTAAGGATACCCAGGCTAGCAAGGTCTCAAAATCGATACAACTGCATTAGTGAGGCTCAGAGCCCTGGATAATTCATCCTGCAGAGAAAAACTGCCCTGACAGGGCCATACTGCCTTTGGTAGTACTGGTTCTCTCAGAGCTATTTCATGAACCTGTTCAGCACTGCACTCTATTTTCAGATGTCTCAGCAGTTTTTGTTTATTTGGAGTCTTTTTCACACCAGCCCTTTTAGGAAACAACTTTACATCCACAGCCAGTGCTTACTCCATTTAGTGAGCAGGATTCTTGCAGGGGGACCAGGCTGCTTTTATGTTGCCCACTACTTAGAAGAAAACACAGTAAACATTTGTCATTCGTGAGAAACACAAACAGAACACAGAATGTTTGGTCTTGTGAGCCGAGCAGTTGAGTGATTGGAGACACTGTTGCTACTGGGAAGTGAAAGGTGACCATTCTTTCACAGGGCAGAATTCAGTCACTCTTAGTGAAAATCAGGAGTGCGTTTCTAGTTGTAACTGAAGAGTCTGCAACGGGAATCTTAGGATTTAAATAGAGTAACTTGGCACATAAGAAAATCAGTAAGTGAATCTTTGTGTCTAGTAACCATCACCTCCCTTAAATCCCACTCTAGAGAAAGTCTGCAAAGATGAATCATTAACAGAAGTTGTGGAAAACATGCATATTTGCCAGCAGTCAAAAGGTGAGATTACAGCTCATGCATCCCTTGGGCTGAAAAGTTCCTTTTCTCCCCCTCAGATGTTGTGGGGTGTGGGCACATGCCATGGCAGGGTGTGTAAATGGGGGCCAAGCAGAGCTGCTGCCACCTTCCAGATCTGGAGTCCCCACTTGCTTTTAGCAGAAATTTAACTTATTTTCCTTTACTTTTAACCCACTGCTTAGTGCTGTTTCCTGCTGTTCCCCCTCAGATTCCCATTTTGCACCCTCTCAGTGCTGAATTAAAGTGCCCCATGCAGTGTTGGTCTGTTGTGTAACACTCAGGTGAAATTCTGTCACTTCAGGAGGCATCGGTGTGATTTGCGTTTTGGCAGCACTTAGTGGGTCAATTGAGATGAGTGACCCTTCGTGCCAGATGTTTTACCAAACACAGAGTTTGTAATGTAGTTATGACAGAAATGGTGGAGAAAAACAAGGCAGGGTGAGGTGATTAAGCACACTTCCAGAACAAAGATTTTGGCAGAGACCAGAGGAAGGACAGAACTTTCCTGGGTCCAGAGTGAATGCCTTGGGTCATGCTTCCTCAGACCAGGCAGGAGGACTCACAGGAATATCCTCTTAAAATATACCCCATTTTCTGGCAGGACCTTCATGGTATTTATACTTTTCAAAAAACTGTTCAGAAAGAGACCATGCTAGTTTATTTTCCTAATAAAACTCAATACTGAATGTATTTAATTTCCAAATTACATCCTGGGAAACTGTATGTCTAAAGACACCTGAAGAAAGCACAATGGCTGTTGTAGTTGTTTTTAATTGTACACACAGCCAGCAGTACTGACTCCTCTATTTAGACTGCCCATCACTTCTCATTGTGAAAAAGCTCTCAATGCACACATTTCCGTGTGAGGAAGGGTTGTTTAATGTGAAAGGCCTCTAAAATAATTTTACTTATTGCTCCTAGAAAGATTAAGAGAGCATATTAACATGTAGCTATAAAAGGATTAGTATGTGGAGATTTTCAGTGCTCTAGTCTGGGCAGGCAATACAGTGTGATCAAGTTTCAGGCTGTTGGGAGGTTCACCTTAGATAAACCCCTCAAAACACAAATTCTGTCTGCTATGGTTTTAAACATGGTATTTCTTGTGCTTCTATGTGAAATACGATTTATTCTAGGTTGTTGATGAGATTTCTTCACCCTTGTTTTGTGGTATGAGGTGAGCTGAATTCAGCTGCTGCACATGGTGATTTTAACTCCCAGGGCCTGTAAATAGATTGGTTTTAGTATTACTCCCACAGATTTAAGGGAAGTACTTGCATATGTAAACATGAATTGAAGTGATTTGCAAAATGCAGTTGTGAGTGGAAGCCATTCTCCACTCAATAAGTAGTCACATTTCAATGGTGAAATTATATATCCTAATTACAGATTCATCATAAATCTCTGAGATATTTCTGCTGAAAGGAGCCATTTATATACATGTGTGTAAGCACATTGCTGCAATAAGTTTTCAAGATCCATAACAGGATTATGTCACTAAAATAACATTTTTGAAAGAAATTAAAGACAGTAATTTTTATTTAATCTGTTTTTTAATCAGGGTAATTATTTCATTAGCATATTCTAGAGAAATCCACTGCAAGCAACCCGAGAGAGGACAAGTATTACATAATCTCTGTTTTCTTTTTCTGTCTGTGGTCCAAATGTGAGCACTTTCTGGAGGAATCATGATAAATCCATTGCATCTTATTTCATTCAACCCTATTTACTTTTAACAGAGCCAGCAGACAACACTGCAAATGTGCTGCCAAGATGTATGGGTGACTTTGCATTAAGTAAATGCAAAGGCAGATCTAGCTGATATAAATCAGTATTATATGGGCAGTTTTAATAGAGTGAAAAATTTCAGCGGGAAAGTTTTTTGTCTTTTTGTAATAGAAGGGCTTCAGAATTTTAATTGCTTTTTGGAATTTAAAGTTCCAGGGTATAAAGATATTACTCAATTTAGAGTGACTTTCCCACCTTAAATTGTTTTTATATTTTCCTGGATTTCCTTTCTGAAAAGGAAAAGAATAAAACTTTTAAGTCATTACAAATAACTAATTTCCTACAAAGTGGTGATACAGCCCTGTAATTATTTAGTAGTGTTTTAACAAAATGTGTCTTCAATTGGAAAGGTCAGTGTTTTGAAGCCAGCACTCTTCACTGTGGAATATCTGCTCGCTTGCAGGAAGGTTTCAGCACAGATGCAGTTTCCCTGGGAGGGGAGGGTGACACTGGAGGAGTGAAGTGTTCCTGCCAGTGGCTGCAGCACAGAGCCTGACTGGGGGTGAGTCACAGCCAAGTCTCTGTTTTTCCTGATTCAGTGTGAGTTTTGATCTTCCATCTTTCACCACGGATAAAAACCACCAAGCTCCTGTAACCACCAAGTCTCCTCTGTTTATACTTTGCATAAACAAACACTGGTTTTAGCAGAGGCTTGAACTTGGGACTTCCAAACTTTGCCTGAGCTCAGCAGCTGCTGGGTGTGAGCTTCCCTTTCTTCTTCCACTAAAACAAATAAATAAACACTGGACAGATTTTCATGCAAAGTGTGAAAACGTTTCAATTTTCTAACTTTCATAAGACAGGCACAGGTTTCCCAAATAGTTTCAGTCAGTTTTTCAACACATTTTATTTCAAGAGGTGCTTATAAGTTATTAGTGTTAAAAAAGAATTATTAAAAAGAATTTGCTTTGTATTGTCATGTTCCTTTCCCTCAGTTTCTGTGTTTGTGCTATTCACTGTTATGCCATAAAATAGAGAGCAAGGACTTCAAAGCAGGTATCCTATCTTCCTGTGGGTATTTCTTTAATTCATAATGGCAGAAAACTTCCTGGAAACTGGTTGCAACACTGCATGACAACAACTTTTCTGCAGAATGATGAGCTGCAAATCACTGACCATCTTTGTTTTATTCCTCCCCAGTATTTTCTTACGTAGTATCACCAGTTTCTTGTTAAAAAAAACCATATGCACCCTAACAAATCTCATTTTGTAGTTAGTTTTTCTTCATTCATCTTTGCCAGAACTGCACAACCATGATGGCCGTGTAACCATGTGCTGTGTCCCAGGTTGTTTCTCCTTTACTCTCCCTTCACTGCCACTGAGGGTCACAGGTGAGATGGCAAACCAGGGGTATTATTTCATCTGCTCAGTAAGCCACAATCCTGACAGCCACAACTGGATGTGGTAACGTTTTTTATAATAGTTTCTTCAAGGAAAGATTTTTTCAAAAAATATTTCTTTTGATTTAATTGATTTGGTCAAATTGATTGGTTCTTTTCAGAACTTGCTAGAGGATGAGAAAACCTCTTTAAAGTTCTTTGCAAATAAACATTCCTCTCCTTAAAAAAAAAAAAAAAAAAAAAAAGTAAAATCAAGCCCTGTGGTTTTAAATGTTATGCCAGATTTGTCCTTCTCTGCTTCCTTCTGCTCTCCAAACTCCACTGAAGCACAAAGGGACTTCCCTTCCACAGACTTCAGAGAGTGTGGAAACTTCTTTTTGTACCAGAAAGCAAAAAAGAACAAATGCTGCTTTGTGGCTTATACTCATAAATTTGATAATGAAGCCAAATGCACTCTCTTCCTCATTTCAATACCAAATTGCTTTTAAAATGTCTTTAAAAGTAACTTTCATAGAGAGAAGAACAAGCATGAAGTTCTGAATTTCATGAAAGCCCCAAACATCATTATTTATAAATAGAGATATGCCCAGCATCTGAACACGATTCAGTTGGCTCAGAGAGCCTGTGAACAGACTCTCAGAAGAATCCAGACTCTTCACTGAATGAAGATCAAGCTGCTAAGGCACATTTTGAGGAAAAGCCACACCTCAGTTCAGTTGTGTCAGAAAGAAAAGCTGTTTTGAGCTTTATTACCCTTTTTGGTTGTGAGATTCTGTGGTGTTGCCTCCAGAAACAGCCTCCTGCTTCCCAGCTGATAAACAAAATTCTTAGTTATGCTGCTCACAGGAGCACATTTCAATATTAATATTCCCCAAATTCTTGAGTTTCATGACAGGACTTGGTATAATTGTCTCTATGCAAGGTAAAACCCCCCATATTCCTTCTCACATAGCATTTTATAGGACTGAGCTCTTCTGCCATACTTGACAAACCAAACTCTTTTAGCATGGTGCCCTAAATATAAAATACGTATGTATAAAATACATAACATTTAATAAGGACTAAAATAAATCAGGCATTTTCATTCCAGTAAATGCCTGTTTTTATTCCTGCCAAATATGCATAACAGACAATTGGATATTTACTGATTGTTGCACAATCATTTACCCATGGATTTATGAGTTACACATGAAATTGCCTATTTTGTTCAGTTCAGATATTCCATCCTGTATTTTCTTATTCTTTTTTCCCCCTATTGTGCAATTTTTTGGGTAGGAAATCGTACACTAGGGAAAAAATGGATTGGGGGAAAATTATTAAATTTGAAGCTCATGCCTTCATGTTTTACACGTGACTTGGCCTCTGTTAATTCAGGAAGTTAATTAATCCCTAATGAAACATGCTTTTACTGTGTATCAAACAGCATTTTTATTTGACCATAAATTGTTTTTCATAATTTTTTATGGGCAATGAAAGCATTCTATTGGCTGTTTTTTCTATTTTTTTTATTTCACTGTCCTCACAAAAGACATAATTTACACAGCTTAATTCACCACTACTATCTATAATTAATCTGGACATATGGCTTTAATAAAATTTAAGTACTTAAAGTATAAGACTATCCTCCAAGTTAATTTTAAAGTGGTTGAACCATGTAGACTAGATAATAAGCAATATTAGATATATATGTATAACAATATGTTGTTAGATATATATATATATATATAAATATAGAGAGAGAGAGAGAGAGAGAGAGAGATAACAATATCTTCAGTAGTCAAAATAATATAACCTGTGCAATAAGGTTGAGTTTTTGGATTAAAATCTCCTAAGCAGAATGGTTCCTGAATTTTGCTGAAGAGATATGGGCTCACTGAATTTCATCTCTAAGAAATATTGGAGATTTACATACGAGTTTCCCCATTCCTTGTGAATAGATGTAAGGACAAATGGCATATTCTGAATACCAGAAAAAAGCATCAAACAACATTCAGGATTATTGGAAGGATCCCAATGCAAATGCTAAATACCCAGCTGGGAACACAGAACAGCCCCATGGTAATTTCTAACAGAATTGTGCCTGATATTTGAAATTTTGATGAAGCCAATCTTTTCATTCTAAGACAATACAGGTGTTTCTTATTTATTTTTTATTTCTTTTGGCATCTACTTAGACTTAACACCTTTTTACCTATCAATGTGTGCTGTAAGTGCTGTAGTTCTCCTTAGCAAAGATTTTGCACTGTTGATATTTTCATCCAGTTCATTTCTCCTTGCTGGCAAGCATGTAGTGTCTCCAGACATATTATGATTCATAAGATGAATAGCTTCCCCTTGCTCTGGGATTCAAGAGACCAGCATGGATGTATCCTATTCCCCGAGCAGAATCTCAGCTGAATAATGGGGTATGACAAGTGCACCACTCACTGATGGAGATCTGCTGGAGTCCCTTCAGCAGCTTAAAACTGCTGGTCAGGAGGAGGTAGATTAAGGCAGATCTGACTTCTGAGTCAGATTATGTAGTGGTAAAACAGGGTTAAAATCATTTTGCAATATTGTAATTGGATGCAAACTTCATTTGAGATTTCAGCTTTCAACTGCTTCACCATATTTACATAACACAAAAGCTAATTAGTGACAAATATTGTGCAGGAAACTCCTGTGCACATTATGCTTAGGTCAACGTTCCACTTATATCAAAAGGTGAAAGTAGCTTCATTTTTTAAAAAAAAGAGTCTGTTGACACCATTGATTTGGAAAGATGTGATATTTTCATATTTATATGTGGGTTCATTCTGTATCTCTTCATTAAAAAAGAATTTGCCATAGTTATCACAAGCATATATTAAAATAACAACTTTATTATAACCCAAAATTCAGGTGCCTGATTGCTTTCAGCTCTTTCTTGCTTTATACTTTGAATATTTAAAATTAAATACTTGATGTTTAGAACCAGATATTTTAATGTGGCTGTTTATGCCTGAGTATCTCTGTTAAATTCAACAGAATTATTTATAGTGGTACAGAAGGTGACTCAGTAATGGTCATATCCAGAAAGCAGGAATTCACTGTGGAACAACTGCAAGATATTGTGCTTAAATTCAGAAAACATAAATAACAGCTCCCTAGTGAGTCTTAGTGAAAAAGACCAGGTAGGTACAAATCCAAACAGATATCTTGCATTTCAGTTGTTCAGTAATCAAAAACTGGAATGTCCTTTGAATTTTAGTATTTCAAGGTATTTACACAAGCACATAACCTAGATAATTAAAAAGGAATAAGTTAAATATGATCATTCTGGAAAACTACTTTGAACTCTCTTTAAGTGCTGACAAAACTTGAAATGCATTATCTCAAAGTCATTGACAGTCATGGCTGCAACTCTAAAAAATGTGTTCTAAGAACACAAGGATCAGATTTGTCATCTGAACCACCTGTTTGGCCCTGCAAGTTTTAACATCAGAGAAGATGACAGCATCATCTCAAAATGAAGAGATTCACAGGAAGCTGTGATATAATGGAATACCTTGAGGCTTTTCTCTGAGTCATCTCTCCCTGATGGCAATTTTAAGGTCACTCTTGAATATGGACAATTTATTCTGGAGACAAGACACAGTACTTGCCAAGAAACAAACAGAGATCAATTGGCACAACATATGACTGTAGTGCAGTTAATCAAAGTGCCTTTGAAATACTTTTGATTTGCAGCTTTGGTATTCTGTTCTAGAAATCAGTTCTAATTTTTCATCCAATACTTTGGGAAGGAGTCTGAATTCCATAATATCTGGATGGAAAATTATTTACTTTCAATGCTTTGATCAGTCTTTGTTGACAAAGCTTCATCAACCATTACTGAGTTTGGTTTTTTAATTTTCATTTAAAAATTTTATGGAAGGAAGACTTTTCACAAATATTAATTCCTTGGAGTTACAGGCTAGCTCAGAACCCAAAACAGAGAGGGAAATTTCCAACTGTTGATCTCAGTTAATATCACTTCTACTTGCTTCTAGTTCCTTGGCTGCTCATGTGCAAGGAGGTGGATAGCTCTTATCTCTTAACTGTGTGCACCTTGTCTCAAATGCTTTACCAAAGCTTGGGAATTTGGCTCTTTTCTACCTAAATGAACAATCACAAGAGGAGCTTAAAAAACTGGTTTATGAGAGTTTCTCATCAGTGACAAACATATTTACTTAGGAGAAACATGGATGGTGGTATTGTGTTTCTGTTTTATTTAAAAAGATAAGTCTATCAATATTTTTCTTTGAAATAAATGGAAAGCTGTTTTCCATTCAGCTGGGCTCTTTATCAGAGAATTAGTTATTGAATGGTCAATATTACTTGTTCTTCTCTCTGCTCACTGGATAATAGAGTGCAGATACACAGAAGGGCTTTCAGAACAATGCAAGAAGAGAGGGAATTCATGCAAACTCATTTTTACAGATAAGAGAAACCTCTGAGGACTTGAGCCCAGGGTTTCATAGTACAGAACTGGCAGAATGGGTCCTGGGAGCACTTAGAGACAATGCTGAAAAAGAAAAAACTTGTGCTCCTGACCTTACAACATTTTATTCATAGCAGAGTTGCCTTTATAGAGTATGGCATGCTGGTTTAAAAAGCCTTAATTAGCTCTTTTGAGTCTCAAACAACTTTACAAGTGCAGGCCTAGTGTTTGTAACTATTGCTGACCGTGGTGCCTCACCTGAAAGAAAGAAATTACCATGGTGTTAGGGCTATCCACGAAGATAAGGCTGAAGTTGAGCAGCAATTCTGGCTGAAAACCTGCAGCATTTGAAGGCTTTTCAATTCCTGTGCTGTAAGGAGTCTTTCATGCAAGTAATAAATTGGATGGCACTTAGATGAGGAGTGCAAGTTGAAAGACAGAAGAGTGCAGGCCAGACAGTACAAATCTAAATGCATGGCTCGGGCGTTTGCCACAGTTCTGGGATTTCTGTAAGCAGCAGATAAAGAACAATTTGATTGTAAAGCTCGAGCTCTTACTGTTCAGCATTCCCAAGATGAATTTGATGTCACTGAGCAGATTTATGGCATCCACAACAAGGCAGGAAATGCAATTAACAAGGCAACACTGCAACACCTACAGAAGATGGTGACGAATTGAAAATGAGGGTAAAATTGGTTTTATTTTTCATTTTTCTTATTCTTTTTTTCCTGTACTTTCCCATTGTGAAGCAAGGACATAAAATGATTGACACTGTTACTAAGCATAATGCCTGAAATACTGGAATAAGTGTTTACTGTGACCTGGGACAGAAAGAGGCTTTAGAGTGAAAAAACCTTAATAGCCATTAATGCACAACAATTACAAAAGTTCAAGGTAAGGGAACAGGGAAGTAGAGCAGGCAGGCACTGTCTGAGAGAGCACACATTGCCTCTTAAGGCAGAGAAAATGCACAAAAACCAGGAACTAAAACACTTAGCCCAAAATATTACTGAGGTTTTTTGGGCAGAGGAAATATCCCAGTGTTTGTTCCCTAAAGAAAATGGAAACTGAAGCGCGTGCAAGCACCCACAGAGGCTACCCAGAAACACAAGTTGTGTGACAAGATTCTCAAAAGGGCACACCTTCTGTGTGGACATAAGAAAGGACACTTTTCATTTTCACAGAAAATTAAATCCTGGATGTTATTTAGCCCAGTAAAAAGCTGAGTTCTGGCTGACCAGCAGAGCTGCAATCTCACTCCAGCAACACTGATAAGCAACTGGTACGTGTCCATGAGAGAGAACTATAGCATTGCAGGATCAGTGGACTGGCTGTCAAAATATTCATCACAAGATCATGATTGTTGGCTGAATTTTTAAACAACTGGCACAGAAATCCCCAATCTTCCAAGAAAACTGCTTCCCAAAACAGCTGAGTAAATCTCAGATGAATTATTAATTTATCTTCCATAGAAATGTTTCATTTTTTTTCTAAAATCAAATTGAGTTAAATTTTTTCTACTTTTTTCTTTTGCATTAAAGTGACTTCTAAAATGTTCGTTGACCTCTCCCATTACCTTCCATTTTTGACACTTACCCAGACAAAATATAACTCAAAATCACAAATAATTTGGGTTCTCTTCAGTATTTTGGCAAACAAAAAAAAAAAAAAAAAAACACAAAAAAAAAAAAAAAACACAAAAACCAAAAAAAAATAGTATTTGGCCAAGGGAATCAAGGAACTTGTGCCACAAAAATGAAAAATGGTGCCTTGATATTGAGTAGCAGGCAGAACTCACTGCTCTGGAATAAAGAACTGGTTCCACTTCCCACATGAGAGACAGGACAAAGCCTGAGTTGACAAATCTTTCCAGGAGCACCAGAGAGTTTGCACATCCTCTGTTTGGGAATTTTCTGAATACAAAACTCTGTGAATTCCTGTGTTGTGTTCACACCTCACATTTTCACAAACCCCAGTCTTTGTTCTAACAGAATCTCACAAGTGCCACAATTACAGAAGTAGACTAGCAAACATTAAAACTGACAGAACATAAAATGTTCTCAGTTCAGTGGCTTGGACATAAGCTAAAAGCAAAGAACACAGCACATGTTTCTGCACTTGAAAAGCTTCCCCCAGAATCTTCTTTCAGGGACAGCTTGAAAAGACAAATTGTACTGGAGTTTTCCAATCTGTCACAGTAGAGGAAAGCTTCTGAACTGTAGAGAGATGCCTGAGAATTAAAAATATATCATTTCATCTGAGAATTTATAAACCTTTCTAGTTCAGTTGGGTTTTTTCTCTCCCTTTGATTAGCAGAAATACACCTTCCAACTCTTATCCAGAAACAAACTACCAAAACAACTGTAACAATCCAAACTAAGTGTTGATTTTTTTGTATATTTTTCATGGTAGTTCCATCTTCAAAATTTAAATATCAATGTAGAGCAAAATGAGGAAGTGTTTTAATGGGAACTCCAGGCCAAAGATAATCATCCATACTGTAGGAAGCTGGAATCCATGCTCAGTGATCTCACTGAAAACACAAAACAGTGTAAATGAGGAGTTATTGTCTCTCATGCAAGAAAAGAGATTTTTTAAAACCCTAAAAAACAGGTTTAATTTTAAGGCTAGTGAAAAACTCGGCCAATCTCTGACTTAAAATATGTGGATGTAACCTGGGAGATTTTCGTTTTTATGAGAAATCTGCATCAGTGTACAGGAATAGGTGGAATCTCATCATGCTCTGACATGATGCACATAAAATTGAAAAGAACACTGTGTTTTGTGATCAAGTGATTCCTATAAACGCAGCTTCCTTGGTGGTTGCCTGTTCAGTGCTCATCAATGATCATCTGTAGGGTTGTATTTTCATATGAACTCTGTTTTAGCATGATGTCATGGGGGGGGGGGGCATAACCTTTACAGTTTGGTAAAGTTCTCAAAAATCATGATTTACAGTTCATTTTCTTCTTGGGATTTTTCTTGTTGGGAACTAGATCAACTGCTGGTTTTATTTTCTTTTCCTCAATGAAGGTTCATATAAACTTTTCAGTTAAGCATTTGGATTAAGTGAATCATGAAGGCTTTCTGTGAAGTCAGTCACGATATTCATGTTTTACAAATGGGGAAGGTGAGGAACAGAGAAGGAAAGTGACTTTCATGGTGATACTGTGAGAGGCAAGGCTGGGAATGGAAACTGGAGATCTTTACTGCCAGATCCACGCTACTGGATGGCAACCATTCCCTACTACTTATTTTTCCATAATTTGCTTTTTTAAAGTCATGATTCTTGTGGGTTTGCAGATAGTATGACAAGTGATGTATTAAGTCACCTTTACCAATATTTTGCAATTTTAATGCAAAATAAAAGGTAAAAGGTAAAACTGGCAGTGTTTTGGAGGAATTTTTTTTTTAAAAAGCAGATCTTAATTCTGACTCTTTAAAACTTTCAAAAATTAGAAGAGAGTTCAAGGAATGGACTTGTAAATTTCAGGAAATTATCAAAAACATTCAAAGAAATTGTTGTAAAAATGAGAGTGTAGAAAGCCTGTAATGCCTCAAGGAAAAGGAAATGTGTAGTGGATTTGAGGGTGCAGTAAATTAGGATTTTGAACTCCAGCTGCCCAACCAGAAAAATCTTGTGTCCCACCTGCAAACCATCATCTCACATAAATTTAATTTGCCGGTTAAGATGCTCTGTTTTCATGTCATGGTAGAAAACCTTTCTCAGCATCATCATTGTTCTGGATAATTCGACAGGAGTGCAGTTTGCATCTGTGGCTGGTGGAACAGATTTACATGGCAGAGTGGTTTGATCCTGCCCAGATCTGGTTTTGATGTTTGCAGTCACAACCTGAGCCAGAATGAGCAGTAATGACCAATCTGGAAGGAATCCCAAAGTCATCACTTCTTTTGCTGTGGTGAAAATCTCTCCAGACATGATTCTGTTTCCATTCTCTGGCTAATTTCTTTGACCTGTCCCTGAGCAGGGTCATTCTCTGATTGTGTTTAAAGATTTAGATAGAAGAACCACTTCCTGAGCTCTTACCCCACCTGCTCTTGAACAGACTCAGCTGTTTCTTTTAAAAATACACTCTTGCAAATTTTACACCTGAGCTGGCTGGCCCCTTACCAGCTGGTTATGTTGGGGAACCCCACATCTGTTACTCTCAGGGAGTGGGAGGTGAGCTGGGTTGTGCAGAAAAGCTGCATGAAATGGGTTCAGACACTAAATAATAACAAGCTTCAGCCTAGAGTAAGGTTCTTGTGCCTGAATTATGAGCCTCCTGTAATAGAAACTGTAAGGGAAATTCAAACAGGCTATTAATTGTAGCAGTGCCAATATGTTAAGGTTTAACATTAAGATGAGTAATTTTCTAAAGGTATATACTAAGCAATTTCAGTTCTTTTTACTTGCTTCATTAGGAGGAAATTCTTTGCAGATGCATTTCCAATAAATGTAATGTGTGCTGATTTAAGAGCTCCTGTATTGGAGTCAGTCAGCCCTGCCAAGGCTCAGAAAACACCACGTTCCTAAAGCCATCAGGGTTGGGCTGAGGTTGCATGCTCCTCTCTGCCTTTGGCTTGCTCTGGTCTTCATCTGACCTGTGGTAAATTCATGCTGACTGTTCTCACCCTCAAGGAAATGAAGTAAGATTAAGGTTTCTAAGAGTATAAAGTTCTGAAAATTAATATCATGGTCCTGAAGCCTCTTGGCTGCTTTAGGAAATGGTACAAGTCTGCTGGTCATGATATTTTGTTCAGTTGACAGAACTGTTTTGTGGAAAGGCTGAAACTTCTCCTTTGAGAAGGGCAGTTTCAGTGATTCTTGGCCAGTGAAGGATTCTGAAATTCTGCCTGAAATTTCAAACACAGAGGGAGAGAATCAATCCAGCATTATCTATGGCATGGTGGCTCTGTCACACAGCAAGAGAAGAAAGCTGGCTCAAGTCCCTTCTCTGCCTGGCTCAGATCAAGGATTTGAGTCTCAGCTGAGATCTTTTGTCATAGCACCCACTTCACCTTGTCCAATTATTTTTAAATATTTACATGCACTACAATGGTTATTTGGAAAGATACTGAGAAAAAGGAAATAAGGATTGCCTTCTAATAAATAAAAAAAAAATATCTGAGTCAGAACTCTTTTATCCAGGTCTCATTCTTCAGGAGTGGATTGTGTGAAGTTCACAATACATGTGCATAAATACGTTAGCCACAAATCAATGTGATAACCAGAGATTTCACATAAAAGTGCTAACTCTAGGCACATTTACAAAGGATACACAGCAGAGTTCTACACTGTAGCAAGAACTGCATCTACAAAAGTAATTCTTGTCACTGAAAGAAGAGAACAATTTTGTTACTATGAAGAATCATCTGCATTGGTCTCCTTCTAGCTGTGCATGAGATAGTAAGGTTATTTTACTCCATTGCTGGTTCTCCTCTGCTTTTCCTGTGCCAAGCTCTGTGTATGCTGTGAGCACAAATTTGTGGTGTATCACTGTAGAAGTGCTTGCCACTGTGTATCTGGATGCTGAGGTGTATTTGGGGAACAGGCATCTCTGCCAGAAACAACTGAGTAAAAAATATCTATCACCATAAATAGTCCCCATATTCTCATGGGAAGGATTTCCACACACTTCCTTTAAAGGAATGAAGTGTTTGGAAAGCCTAAAGGGACAAAGAAAATATCATTTCCTCTAACTAAGCGTCCCTAAAATGTTAAACATAATTTTCAGAATACACAAAAATATCTGTTACTTCATTTGACTTGCTCAAAAAAAAAATTGGTTTTCTGCCAGCCTCATCTTTCCATAGCTTCTCTTGAAAAGATATTTCCATTTTGAGACCAGTTGCAAAAGAAATTAAGGAATCTCATCAAGGGAATAAAATCAGCTTTATAACAGATGAAACTGGACTATCACAAAAGAAAGAAAATTATTTCTTTTTCATGTTCTTCAGCACTTAATATCTATTGTTATTGAGGTAAATCCAGAAAAATTATTTTTCTATCTGTTCAGGAGCACATGCAAGATGGTAACTTCTCACTGTTTTCAGCTGCAAGGTACCTGCAATAGCACTTTGAGCTGCAGGTGGCTTTTCCCAAGATATCTGAGTACTGGGAAATAAAAACTGTGCTCTGTAGATCCCAGGCTGCAGGATCAGTGAAGCTGTTCCAAAACACACAGGCTGAGGCTGTGGCCTGTGAGAGGCAGTGGTGTCCATCTGTACCAGGGCACTGTCAGGAGGGTTTTACACTGGCACCAGCATAAAGCACCTCTGCTTTCTCTTCTCTGCTCTGAAACTCTTTTTCTTAACTGCTTTTCATTACAGCTCTCTCTGGAAAAATACCAGTAATTTAAAGGTTAATAGAATGCTGATGTCACTGTAATTAGAGCAGAGGAAAAACATTTCTGTAATTACTGCTAATGCTTTCCTGCTGTTCAGCCAATAAGATATGGCCCCCAGTCTGAGATGGAAGGTGGGTGTAGAGATCTGTGTGAGAGAGAACTTGTGTCAGGGTGATCAGACTGGTGCAGAAATGATGCCTGAGTCACTGGGAGCATGCTGGAAATTGGTCATTAAGCAACCCACCTGGAAAAAATAGAAGTCAAAATGTCAAGGATGAAGATGTCATAAAAATGCAGTTTATGGCGCTGGCTAGCTAAAAAATTCAGGACATGCACTTAATCAAAATTCATGTTTTGGTTTCACTACACAGCGTTACAAGTAATCCCATTAGTGTGGGAGTTCTACATTTTCAAAAATAGCTGTGATGCTGCAGAGCTGACCACACACAGGAGCGTGGGGGAGTGACCCCTGGGACAGGGCTGGCACACCCGGCCATTGTCCCTGCAGCTGCTTTGTTCCCTGTCGGGTCACTCCCCATGGAGGTGCATGGAGAGCTCTCTGCTCTGCCTCCCCAGGTGGGGAATGGCATTTCAGAGCTCACTGGAGTAGCTGTGAGCAACAGAGCAGCTCTGCTTGGGAGGCTTTCTCTTCCACTGATGGGAGACTTCTCAAAATTAAATTTATAGTTATTCAAATTTCTGTATTGTCAAAAGACCATAAAAAGAGAATAATTGATGCATTGTAGTTGTTTCAAGAAATGTCAAGGAATTCCTTTCCCTCTTTTACAAGAGAAGTTCAAAATTGGTGGGTTTTTACCAGAAGAAGCATTTGTTTGCCTGCACCTAAGACCTTAAGAAAAAAACTCTCTACAAATAAGGCATCATGTGAGTTTTGCTAACTTCAATGGAATTGCATTTTCTCAGTTGCTAATGAAATTCTACACTCTAATGGGTGCTCTGATGAAGACACACTAAGTTCCTTCTCTAACTCACCTGGCACAGCACTGGACTCAGGCTGATCAGCTCTGTCCTTGAGAGCTGTCCCATCCAGTAGCAGCTCAGACATCCTGTGTCCTGAAGTATTTTACAGTGCAGAAATGCCCTAAAACAACTCATCAATGAAGAATAAATTTTGCTGTAGCTCTTTCCACTATCATACATTTCCCAGATTCCCTTTGGCAGACCTGTCATTAGTCATGTCATTGTTTCCACGTGTCACAGTGGATGTGGATTTTAAGGAAAAAAGAGTTTACAAATAAGTAGCCACATGTTTCAGAGCAGAGCTGGCATCCCCCAGAGGAATTTGGGATGAGAGAAGCAGCACATGCAGGTGAAGGTCAGAAACACCAGAGGGGAGTTGGAGAATGTGATAATAGACAGGAGCAGATAACAGGAAGAGTTTCACTGCACAGGAGCAAGCAGGGCAGATTAAGAGGAAGATAAATAGCCCTTTGAAACTTCAAATCTTCCCCTTTCAGATTTAACATATGAAAGTGAATTATATCTGAATGCTTATGGGGATCTAAAACTGAGAAATAGCCAAGGTTCTTTTCTGACTTCTTTTCAGTGTTCCAGCAGCTCCATTTTCACTTTGAAACACAAGCAAAATGTTCTGAATGGGATCTGTACAGTTCCAAAAGGCACGGTCTCCAGAGATAATCATTACAGCAGCAAGTGTTCCTTTTTGTGCTATCTCTGCAGTGATCAGGCTCTGAATGTTGTACCAAACTGTCCCTAAGTGATTTTAGTAATTTGGAATTGCAAATAAGTTATAGTTCAGCTGTGGTACCTCAAATGTAATACTGAAACTGCATCCTGGAGTATGTATTTCTGTACTCCTTTTAGGCGGGCTAAACTATCTGATTTTTACCTGGTACTGTGTATATAGTCTGCATTAAATTGTGATCATGATTAAAAAGCTGAGACCTGGGATCTCCGTGGTCTCAGGCTTTTTCATACAGGCCAAATTGATTAATAAGAATTAACACCTGAAGGCTTAGCATAAATTTATTATCTCTAACCCTTTTCAAGCTGTTTTCACTGAGAATGATATGGACCAAATAGGTCCAGACTTCATATCATGAAGTGATATGAAGACATTTGAAATAAAACCAGAAATTGGAGGAATGGTATCTCTTTTATTGAGCCAAGAGTTCTTGAAAATTCAGGTAATAAATAGATAGGAGGATGAAGGATATAATTTATATCTTGGATCTTCAGAAAACAGGAATCCTCCCCTTCAGTTAACTGTAATTGCAGTCATTCAATGAAAATATTAAATTAATTACTTTAATACAGTGGGAAGATCACTGTTGAAGCAGTGGTTCATCCCCTCACTTTTAGGTTCAGTTTCCAGCTTTTTCTAGCTGTCACTTCTATTTAGGCTACATCAGCCTAATTTGAAATTAATCACAGACATGCAGTGTGGCTAATCTGCTTGACCAGAAATTTCTCTTCACTCTTCTGGCAGGATTAGATCCTAACACTGCATTGATTCAGCCAGGCTTTTCCTCTGATCAACAGAGTGACTAATGGTCCTGACTGTGGTGTTTGTCTCAAGGGCAAAGCAGAGCAGGCAGCCAGGAGCTGGACCTGTCATGTTGGAATGTCAGCAGTGTTTGCATTGCTGGAACACTTAGGGAGGCTGTGGCCATGCAGAGATGCAGCTGGAGGGAGCATTTCCAGAGGACCTGTGTGTAGGGACACATTTTGTGGTGATTGGGAGTTGAGCTGTGACCCAGCCTCATCCCCAATGGGTACAGCTGTGAGAAGCAGGAGAACAGCATTGACAGTTGGAAAAAACAGTTTTGTAAAAAAAAAAAAGTGTGGGTTAATTCACCAAATACCTTTAAACCCAATAAGTGCTCATCATTGCTTGTTCTAGTTTTGGCTGGGATCGAGTTCATTTTTTTCATTGCTTACCCTCTGATTGTGTGAATAATGTTTTTACTTCATTTTTCTATGCCCATACTGTACTGCATGATTATTTCAGCAACTTCAATGAGCCATGGAGTGCCCAGGTGCACTGACCAACCACCAAAGGGAACAGAGGCACACAGGTGCAGTGCATGAAGACAAGGGGTATAAAAGGTTGGGATAAAGGGCAAAAAAAAGCAGCTGCTTGCAGCCTTCTGAGGTGGTATGGTGTTACTCAGTATGGGCAGATGCCTGAAGCCTTCTGAAGTTGTTTGAAGCTTTCTGATGAGGTATGGTGTTACTCTGGGAATGCTTAAAGCCTTCTGAAACTGTACAGTGATCTTCTGTGTATTGTGGCCATCCCACCAGTGACATGTCCTGGGCCACCTGTGGCTTGCTCAGGCTTGTGGAAAGTAGTTGGCTTCTTCAAACTCCAGGAGAACACTCCTTGGATGTGGAAAATGCTTGTTTGGACTGTAAGGGGTGTTCTGCCAGTGAGGTGGAAGCTGTGTTATGGGTGTCAAAGAGCTTTTAGGCCTTTTCCAATCATTTTAAAAAAGGATTTAAAATTCCTTCTTCTCCTCTTACTCCTCTGCTCTTGGTGCCTGTGATTGGTGAAGACAGTTCTCTGTCAAAAAGCATGCACGTGTGTTGTCCTCTTCACCAGACATTTAATTTTAATTTGTTACAGTATGGAAAACAGTGGTATGCAGAAACTCTATTGACAGACATAAGCTTTTCAAAGGAAAATCTGATATGGATTTCATGCCCATATTGATGGAAAAGAGCATTGCCTTTTCTCAGATAGCAAATGGCAGGGAACTTTCAAGGACATTTAAAGTAATGAGATAGTGTGGCTTAATTCATCAAATACCAATAAGCAGTATTTGGTGAATGAAAACTTTAAAACCAATAAGTGCTCATTATTACTTGTTCTGGTTTTGGCTGGGATAGAGTTCATTTTTTTTTCATTGCCCCTCTGAATCTGCAAATAATGTTTTTACTTCATTTTTAAATGCCCATACTGTGCTGCATGATTATTTCAGCAACTTCATGTGCAGCTTTTTTATTGAAGGGCAATTTGCCCGCAGCAGCTTTGGCACTTGCAAAGTGAGTAAGAATAGTAATAAGGCAATAGTTCTGCTATTGCAATTAAAGGTGGAAATTATTTATTTTAAATTTGCAAATACTTTCAGTAGGTACTGGACATAAACTTACAGTTACATAATTACTCTGAGAATCTATACTAACTTTCAAAGGTCAAAGCACTAGAATAAAGAAAAAAAATGAGATGTAATGTGCCAGTTTCTATAACTGTTACTTTCATAAGAGTGCTGTCAATAGCTATTGTAATAGTATAGTAATGAGGAGAATTGTCAACATAAGCAAAAGGTTCTGAACCTTTTGTTGTAATATGAAATTTGTGTTCATAAGTATCTTTGCATGCACACTTGCTAAATGCAATAATAAATCCAGCTGAAATGGTTTTCTCCTTTTCCTTACCCCTTATGCCTTAAGCACTTAAGGAAAAAAGTGTTTCCATTTGTTTCTGTCTTAGCAAAATAGTTACGTTGTATTTTTCGTGGCAGAAACTCACAAAACTCTTAGTAATCCAATAAAAAGAACCCTAAAACCACAACAAACCAGGAATACAATGCAAATAAGAGAAAAAATTAGCAAAAAATGTGGGATAAAAACCTGTTAATTACACTTCTGTTATTAAGTGATGCCTTCTGTGCCTTTAAACTTACGCTGTTTCCCTTGCCAAAGGGCTGCTCTTTTTTGCATGTTCTGGCTTTTGCCTCTCTAGATAAAAAATGCTGCTGTGGTAGTATTAATAGTGTAGGCAAATGATTTAATCTCAGGAAGGGACTAGAAGTTTTCTTGTAACTGGGTAAGGGTACCTTCCCCTGGTTGAAAGTTTAGCTTGTGGCCATTTATAACCTTTCTATTTCCAGCTGAAACCTGAGTCCTTGTTCTTTACAGGGACAATGCTGCTTTCTGATAATATTCCCCTATAACTGAGAGGAGGGGTTGAGTGTGTAATTATGGGTCAACATTAGGCTTCTAATTCCTCAGGGAAACATTCCCTTCTATCAAATTCTTTGCTGCAAATACTGTGTGCAGCTCTGCAGATCCCCCGACATGACTTAGCTGGCTAGCAGTGATCCACAGACCACACTTCAGGAGCAATTACCCAAAACCAAAGAACCACATGAAAGGCAAACTGTGGTGGGGGTTTCTATCACAGCTGTGTTGTGTTGTTCAGTACTGTAGTATCTTGCTGTTTCTTGTCCCCAGTTTGAGAGAATTTTCTCGTCTATAAAATAGCAGTAGAAGTGTCAAGTACAGCCACTGTACTTGGAAGAACTGTTTTACTCCACACCGTGAGTGAGACTAAAACTGAGGAAAAAAGGTGATGAGCTATTGCATATTTTTCTAGGCACCAGTGGATATTTGTTTCCACACTTTCCATAGCATAAAAATGGTTCTTTCCTAGTATACATGGGTTTGCATCTGACTATTACAAACCAGTTTTTGCATTTATGTTCCTGGTGTGCTTATTTATTATCTTACAAAGGTTCAGCCTGTGTCATGAAATTGCAGCCTCTTTGTCTCCTCAGTTTAGTGCAGCTAAGAAGGGGCACTTAAACTGAGGCAATAAAGTGTGTTTGTCATGAAACTGCAGCAGCTTGAATTGCCCTCTGTTCACAATCTCTTAACTAATAAGTTTTAATTTAGGGAGGTTGTATTAGGTGCACAGCATGAGTTTATATCATACTGAAGTGTCCCTGTTTGTACAAGCAGGCAGCTGCTGTGTAAATATTCTCCAGTTTTAAGATGGGGTCAAAAGTACCAAACTGTGATCAGGTCCTGTTAAATGGCTTCATGTTATTTAAATGTAGCTGGTTACAAATTTTGATATTTCCAGAGCATTGTCTGTATTTTGCCTGTGGCACAGCATGAAGAGAGTTTATTGCAGGACCTAAGTATGATACACATGAAACTTGTCTGGACCTTAATTTCAGTAACAATTTTGTCATTAATTTTCCTATGCAAAGTTATACTCTTTCACCCAAATGAGTTTTGACTTGAATTGAATCTGTTTCTCAGGAACAGATTTGCTTTAACCATCACTTTGGTTCTCTACTTGTGTGTGTTGGGCTGTGGTTTTTCTCAATGGCACCTGGCTCCCTCTTTCACTAGGCATTGTATGCAAAACTCAATGAGTTCCCACTTGTACTCGGCAAGATTAATGCAAGTCAATAGAGGATTCAGAAGTGAAAGGGGAGAAAAATCAGGTCAGCAAGAAATATGAATAGACTGATTAAATCAGTGGGAAATGCTGTGGTAAAATACAGAGGATTCCAATTCCATTTATTATAAACTTGGGAGGATGAGATGCTTAATAGCATGGAAGGACAGTATTGCTTGAGAATTGGGTTGAATTGGCAGAGTACATCTAAAACTTCTCCTTCTAACAGAATGGTTATGTAATATTACATGGTACAAGTGTTTGGTCTCTCTGCTTTTTAATAGGAGGACTGTGTATGTAACTCCTGAGGAAAAGATCAGTGGTGTTTCCTTGCATCAAGGGAATGAAGTAACTGAGACTGCATTTGATACTGTGTGGTTTTGTGGTTTCTGGTTTAAAAGTGGTGACAAAATCTGTGTGGACTTAACTCATCCTGTCCTGTTCAGAAAGGTCAGGATGAAGTCCTGATCCAATGATCCATTCCAGAGTTCTTATCACTAGTTACACACAACTATCAGTACATTGCAGAGTATGGGTTGCTGTTCTTTAATTCCTAGCTTTTACTGTAGTAAAAACATTCCCCACTGCACTGAAAATAGATACAGGCAAGAAGGAGTATGCCTTGGATACTGTAGGAAAAGTTAAATTTGAAACAAGAACCCTAGCTTCCCTTAAAACCTGTTTATAAGAGAAGTATCCAGCATTGCAGAAATGTGCTGTCATGTGGGTTTTGGATCATGAGAGGGAGATGTTCCCTGGGATTTTGTCATCTCCAAATGAGATAAATATTTTAGGACTGTGATTGACTTGTTATGGACACGCAAAAAATCACAAACACAACAGAACCCCAAACTTCACTGGGGAATCCAGTCACTTGTTCTGTATAAATATTCAGTGGTAGGAGATGAGACAGAATCTCTCACTGTGGCATTATGCATGCACCCAGCATGATGGCATTTTAATTCTCTTAGATGGTACGGTGCTGTCACCCCATAGAAAACTAGAAATGAAAAACTCTGTGCCAGCCTGCACATTTCCCATGCTACATGGAAGAAAAGCTATCTGAAATAACTGAGGGCTCAGAGGTGGCAGAGAATGACTGGATTAAAGTTTGATGACAAAGGCACACATACCCTGAAGATCTGACTGTTATCATTGCCATCTGACACTTCAGAGTGCTGCTCAGCAGAGTGTGAATCGATGACATGCTGTTTATTTCTCCTATGCTAAATCCCTGTGTGGGCATGCCTTGTGCATGTGTATATATATGTATCTTTATACATTCATATATATGTAAAAGTGGACTCAGGTAATTATCATTACCTGCAAGTGAATGTAGAGCCATCAGAGACTCAGAAATTCATAGCCCGGGTTTGTGTAAAGCTTCTTTATGTGGAGAAACCCTCCCTAAGCAAGTTAAAGTCACTGATTATACGTGCCCATGGAGAGGTTTCATGAAGTTAAACAAACTGCAGTAAACCATGTCAAGTTTCCCATTTTTCCCTCGGTAGGTGAGCTCTAAATATCCCCACCATGTTTTCTAACAGCCTTCCCAAATCCTTTGAGTCCAATTTCCTGATGTCAGACCAGGACTGGGATCTGCTACCACATCAAAGTTAACTTGTGGGATTTTGCTTTGCTTTTCATAGTTATGGATGCTAAGCTTCAATAATGTGCTTAGTGCTGTAAGAGGCAGCAAAAATGACACTTGGTGGCCCAAGGAGTGTGCAGCCTAATGACAGACAGACAGTGCAGAGCTTTGGTGCATGTGCCTGCGCTTGATGGCATGCCATGCCTTTTGATGGCTTTGACTTTGGGGAAGATTTTTTCTTTTTTTTTTTTTTTTTAAGTATCAATGCCATGTCCCTCATATCTTCCCCTCCAAGTTGTATCTTCCTCCTTGCCTTTTCCCCCTGCTTTTGCAACATCTGTGAGCTTAGTTTTGTCATGTTTTGGTGCTTTGCAATGCAGCACATTTCCTCACAGACCATTTTTTGAAGACCCTAAATCTCCTGATTTTCTGGAGTTTTTGGGGTTTTTTTCAATTGCATTTCATTTCATTCTATCTCCTTTCCAGAGTGTTTGTAAGCCTTTCTTTTTGGGTTTGCAAGATTCCCTTTCCCTTCCCGAAAGGAAATGAAATTTCCTTTCGGAACAGGAAAGGCAATCTTGCAATTTCAATGGGGACCAATAGAGGAATCTTTGGTGCTTGTCCCTGCCCTTGATGGCATGCCATGCCTTTTGATGGCTTTGACTTTGGGGAAGATTTTTTCTTTTTTTTTTTTTTTAAGTATCCATGCCATGTTCCTCATATCTTCCCCTCCCAGTTGTATCTTCCTCCTTGACTTTTTTTCCCTGCTTTTGCAACATCTGTGAGCTTAGTTTTGGCCTGTTTTGGTTCTTTGCAGTGCAGCTCATTTCCTCACAGACCATTTTTTGAAGACACTAAATCTCCCAATTTTCTAGGTGTGCTGGGAGACCTGGTGAAAGTGCTTCTGAGAGAAATGGTGCTTTTTGAAATAATGTTTGAGTGCCCGACAACATCTACGTTAACACTGGCTAATTCAACGCTCCCAGAATGATGATATTTTAGGGAAGGGATTTGGCTTCAGCAGATTTTATTCTGCCACGTGCAGAGGGATCAGATCAGTCGACCATTGATGCTGTAGTCGTGTGTGTTCCTTCCTAACTTTGTTTTTCCATGTGGTGTTTGAGCCTGGTTTTTCATCTGTGCCCCTTCCATTCTGCACTCTGACTAGCAGGCTGCTCACAAATGCAGAGGAGTTTATGTCCTGCCAAATGTGTAATTACTGCAGTACTCCAGGCACCTCACTGCATACTAAGGAAGTTTTGCTGGCCTTACACTGATGTCAGATATTGCTGTACCAAAAAAATCATCTCCGAGAAAATAAGCTTCTTTAGTCTATGATTTTTAGTAAGTCCTTCAAAGTAAAATTGATATATTTGGGCTGATACTTCCTTTTCCTTCGTTATGTGGATATGTGTGGGATTAAAACTTCTTTCTGTATTAGTGATCTTCTCTCTTCTGGTTAAATAAGTGTATTTATTCGAGGGACAATTCTAATAGTAGCAAAAAATGTCTGAAGACAAAAGTGAGAAATTTTAAAAGCATACTGACAATGCAAATTGCTAAGCTGTTTTGAGGCCGATTTTAGAACAGAATACACATGAGGAAATAATTTGTCATATGCTTAACTTGTATTTGGAATAGATTAATGAGCATAGTGTCTAAAATCTGGGTCATGCAGTAAAAGTGAAAAAAATTGACACACAGCCCAAGTGAAGTCAATGAAATTCTCAAGTTAGGAACTGGAATAGGCCTTAAGAGAAAACAAGAGGATATTTAGGGTAAAGCTGATGACTATGACACACTTCCCTTTGCTCTAATTATTTTGCCCTGCTTCAGCTTTTGTTCCAGGTACAGATCCCAGGCTTGCCTGTGTTTTAGCCTTCTGATTCTAGAAGCAGCTGAAGGCTCGCTGTTTCCCAATGCAGATGTGTAGGAAATCAGTTCTCAGCACACAGTAATGGTTAATTGTGATTACTCTAAAGCAAATGGATCTCCCCATTAGAGTGGTGATGCAGTCTTCCACTAAGCCTGACAGGACTCATCCAGCCCAGGCTCTAACACAGGAATGTATTGTTGTGTAAGTGGCAGATTAGTAGATCTATAGCTTTACTCAGACAGCAGCAATTGCTGTAGTCATGATTTGTCACGATTAGTTTGTGACTATTAGTTATCAGCTTCTCAATCTATTTCCTCTGCAATAGGCACTGGCCACTGATGGTTGCAATTTCTGATGGACTGGTTTGGGTTACCACTTTTTCTTATGTTACTGTCATTGCCTCGGGCCTCAGCTGCACTGGGTGGCTTCAACAGAAACACTCTTGTCCTTTCACAAGAGTTCTGGAACTCGTCTGTTCCTGGTTCAGAGCCCTCACAGAGACTGGTTTTACCTGCAGATGCTGTGCAGTGTTGTAAATGAGTGTTTTGTTGCCTCCTCTACAATGGGTGAGTGGGAGTTCATTTACAGTGTGCTGGTGGAATGCCTCCCTGGGATTGTGAAATCCTTGGCATCAGTGCAGTTGGTCCTCCTCATCAAAATTTTTGTCACAAATCCGGTGTTTGCTTTAAACTTCTGTATTGGCTTCTCTCTAAAAGAAAAAAAAGTGTCTGAACAGTTGTCTTTGTTTCATACTCTAAGCTACGCTTTCTTGTGATTTTTTTACTTGCTTTTTAGCAGGAATGGCAATTCCTGGGAGGCTGTGGTTTCTTCTTAGCTCTAGAAGCAGGAAATTGAATTTAATTAGAGGTGAGTGAGATCTGCTGATGTGACAGGAAGGCTTTGCCAGCACCACCGACAGCACAACTTCCCCAGCTCTGAAATGGGATGGGCAGCAGGTCAGGGCACCCTTTTTCCTCAACATCCACACACCTCAGCTTGTTGCATTTCACCTGGTTGTGCCTGTGGGTGTCTCAGCAGCGTTTGCAGGTGGGGGCTTGTTGAGGCTCTCCCTGCACTCAGGCAGCACCTGCCAGCCCACGGATTTTCCATGGGTTCCACACCCCTGGACATCCAGCACCAGCAGCCCCTTTGTCAGCAGAGGCCAGGGAGAAAATACAGTGTGGGGACAGAGCTCAGCTGTACAGGAATCAATCAGCAGGGTCAGCCCCTGGCAGGGGCTGCGAGGGCTGATAAGGCAGCAGCATCCTCAGCTGGAGCAAACGTGCCTCATTTCACTGCATCTCAGCTGCTCTCCAGAGCCAGGCGCATCAGGCTCCCCGTGACCAGATTGCTGATTCACTGTGAGAGTTCTGGGGGTTATGTGCAAAGGGGAAGTCCAAGGCTGTCAGAAGGAAAGGAGGAATCTTCATTTTTGGAAAGTGCCAGAGAGGACAGATTTTGAGATGTGGTAATAGAAGACAAAAGGAAAAAACAGTTTGCTGTGACAAAATGTGGATCTTAACTGTTCTCCATTTGTGAGCTTTCACTTAAGAAGAAACTGAGAGATGGGATTTGCAAAGTGGCTTATATATGGGTGGTGGTTTTACTAAATATATGCTATTGTTGACCAAGCTTTCGTATTTCATCTGAAAAAATAAATTTCAATCTGTAACAAACCAAATTCAACATGAGATCAGTCAGATCTTTGCAGCTGCTACAACTTTGCCACATATAGCCACAGAGTCAAGAGCTAGTGCTTTAAAAAAATGCGTATTTTGTGGTTGTCTTTCACCTTGAAAATCAACAGGATAATAAAGATAAAGGTTTTATTTAAAGATAAATAAAGAAAATAAATATTTTCTAAAGTAATTGTTAAAGTCTAAATGTCACAGAGGCAGTTAGGAATTAGAGAAACACATATATGTTTATGCACTAACTCTTTAAAGTGTTTTATTACAGTGTGACAATTGTACTGGGATACTGAGTAAAGGTGTTTACACCCTCAGCCTTCATGGCCACACCAAAGCAGGAACCAACAGAAGGTTCAAGATCTTATGGTATTGCAAGTAAAGGCAAGCAGTTTACAGCTGAGTTGTTTGTTGCTGTAAGCATTTTATTTTCCTTAATTTGGAGACCATAAAATGGTACAGCAGATAAAATATTTGATGTGTATAAAAGATTAAGTTGGAGACTCCAGTGTGGATCAGTCTTAAACCTATGCACAAGAACAGGCATGGCTGGATGTGGCAGTAATAATTTTTTCTTCTCTGATTCGGGTGATCCTTACAAACTTGCCTGGACATTTTGTGGGAGAGAAAAGAGCTCTGTTGATGTGAAACCTCTGGAATCATATCTCAGAGCTTCCCAGATCAGCTAGAACTGTAGTGGATAATGTGTTATTACCTTCTCCTCCTCCTTGTCATTGCCTTGCAGCCTCTGCCTGCCCCTGTGGAAAACACCAACCTCAGAGTCTCAGTTTGCTTTTACTGCACCCCAGGGTGGAGCAGAGTGGACAGTGCAAGCTGTGCTTTGTTTTAACCATTTGGCATTACAGGAGATTCAAACAACCCACTAAAGCTTCCAGTTGACCACCCCTCACAGTTTAAGGAATCCCATTTAAATTATTCATAAGCTGCCACCATTCTGTGTGGTTTCCAGCAACAAGTAGGTAGAACTGTTAGTGTGGCTGCTGCTCTGTGGACAGCTGGTCCCTCAGATTTTTGGAGGCCTTGCAGAGAGAAGTCGGAACAGCTTCTGTGCCCAGAGGAGCAGCCAAACTTTTAATGTCCAAAACCTCTCTGTCCCCACCGTTAAATTTCTGTAGTGGATTCCAGAATCCCAAATTGAACATTCAGGCTCTGCCTCATAACTGTCTCCACTGAAAACCCAATTGATGCTGGAAAGTGCATGTGCAATGTGCTATGTACCTGAAAGAAAAATGTCTGTAAGAGAGGTAGTTGTAAGATTTGCCTTTTGAAAAGCCATTATCAGGAGAAATGAAGGGTGCTGCTTTTACAGCATTAAGAGATCAGGCTGGATGGAGGGAAGGCAGCATGGCATGAACCTGTGAAAAGCTGGAAAGTTTCAAAGGACTGATCCCACAGCTCCCAGCAGCAGCAGCTGTGCTGTGACATACAGGCTGATGTAGCAGTTGTCTGATCCATAGGTTTCACTTCTAGGACTATTATTTCTTGGCAGCCAACCTAACGTAATTACGTATGTTTTCCTGCAACAAGCAAACACTTTATGTGGCTGAGGAAACAGCTGCACTACACTGAAGAGCTCATTTACATAAATATGAAAGTAGAATTGCAAAATTACATATTGTGCAGGGTTATGTGTTAATGTCAAGGATTATAAATACCTATAATGCCCTTTTATTTAAAAGGAATTAATATTTAGCTATTTTGAACATTGAGAGACAGTTTGTCATCTGACTATTTAAAAGTGTGACTATTTAGTCTAAAAATAACTTTGACTGTGACTTTGAATGGGAGATAGTTGCATTTTTTTCTTATTTTCTGGTTTGAGCTGCTCGGCAGAGAAGACACCCTTGAAAAGGATTGCCAAGCCAGATAAAATTTGCCTCATTTTCTTTCAACTGAAACTAAGCTTCTTGTTTGTAAATCATGGATCAGTTTCTGAAGGAACTTGGTAAACTCCTTGTGTATGAGCTACATAATACAGGAACTAAACTCAGGCTGCAAGTAACATGACCAGGAGTACTCACTGACTCATAACATGAAGTGTTTCCAGAAAAGACCTAGTGGCAGCACAAGCATTTCTGCAGATCTGTGTCTAAAAGAACAGATTTGGTGGAGTAAAACATAAAAGTTTATTTCAGTCCCTCGCCTACCTCACTTTGTGACTATACAAGTGCTTGTGCTGTACAAGGAAAGATGTACAAACCAGAAAAGGAAGGCTAAAAATGTGGAGGATATGGACACAACACCAGCCTACACTGCCCTAAACCATGTGTGGAATTACAGCATCACTGGGACAGCTGAGTTCCTGCCCTGTGCAGGGGCAGCTTGGCAGGGAGACCTTGTGAAGAGAGTGCCGCTTAGGTGGTGTTTAGTCCAGTGCTTTAAAAGAGATTTGTCACCCATCCTGTGTTGCCATGAGGCAGGGAGGCTGCAGACTGCACACTTGTGCAGTGGGAGCAGAGAGCCCCAGGCTGCTGGGGCCATCTCAGCCCTCCGTGCCCCCAGAGCCCCTGTGCTCACAGCACAGACAGCACACTGTAGTGCTGACACACTGAAATGGCCAAAGCTCCTGGGGCTGGCCCCAGAGCAGTATGTTCTTTTGATTTCTTGGGTGGTTTTATGCAGATTTGATTGACGTGGTTGGTTTCAGCTGGTGGATTCAGTTGTGCAATTTGTTCAGCTTTTAATCAAGAGCAGCAAAATGCTCGGAGTGTCATGACAGCATGATGAGATGAGCTCTAACTCATCTTCTCATGATCTTTCAAAATGTGTTGCTACATTTTTCCTCCAGCTGTTTACTCTGCCCATCTGCTGCATGTTGCATTTCTCGCTGGCAGTAAAAAAATCCAGTCTCAGTGCCCAGAGGCTGATGAGGTTTTTTTCTGGGTTGGTTTTTGTTCACAGTTTTAACTTTAAGACTTGGCACTGAAGCAGCCCATGAGCATGAACATGGGCTATTGAATGATGCTGCATTTTTCAGATCCTGCTGGTCTCCAAAGGGAAACCCTACTTGGCTTCATCCTTTCCCTTCCACCAGCCTTTGTGAACAGATCAAGCATTAACCAGAAAGAAAATTAACATTGTTTTGGCCAGAGCAGTGTGGGCTCAGGGGCTTGAGGGCACAGTGAGAAGCAGAGGGAGAGGGGAGGGTACCTGCCCACCTGCAGGCAAGCTGCCAAATTAACCTGTTTGATTACTGGTTCCACAACATGACACCACAGTCACCTCCAGCAAGGAGATGGTGACCCAAATCCAGCAGGTGGAGATGTCTAAAGCTCTCAGGGTCATCCTTAGCTTTTCTGGCAGCAGGTTGTTTTAGCTGTTGAATGATTGGTTTGCATCAGTATTTTGGGCCTGGAGAAGATAAACTATTAACTATACAGCCAATGCATCCGTGTTACCTTGGGAAAAAGGCATTGGACTGTTACCAAAAATTTGGTAAAAAATTTGGTAAATATAAAAAAGCTCCCTAACACCAATGTAGCGTTAAGAAGCAGGCATTCTTAATTTGTTCCAGATGCACAAGGGGATATCTCCTCCAAAGTCTCATAGAAATATTCACAGAATGCGTGTCTTTTCTAACATCCTTTCTGAGCACAGAAATCAGAGTTGGAAGAACATGAGAAAAGTGTAGGAAAGCATGGGTTGAGAAGAGTAGGAACTTTTTAAACTGGCTTTGCTATTAAGAAAGGGCAAGGGTGAACATCCACATCAGCTCTGGGCCATGGCCTCCCACCCATATATTCCTTACCTCTTTCATCACCAGTGATGCACAGGAAGCTGATTCATCTAAAGTTTCCTGTGGTAAAAAAAAAAGGAGCTGAAGGTGTGATGGAGATGCTCCCTCATTAGCATGCAAGTACGTGATGAGCAAACATTTCCTCTAAGCACTGCTGATACCTCTGAGACAACAGCAATTGGATGAGACAATCCACGGGGCTTTTGACTATTTCCTTGAGCCCAAACTGATTTTCTCACCATGGTTAAAATGGGAGGTTACTGGCGTGATTTGGCAACCTGCAAAGAGTCGTCCAGGCTTGGTTTTGTGCTGAAGCAGACCTACTGGAACCAGTAGATATTTATAATAAGCTAAAAAGAGCTGTTGTGGGAAAATAAGAAACCATTAAAAAGATGTTAAAATAAAAAGAGCAAGTGGTAAATATGTGAAATGTGAGTTGGAGTCACATGTATGGAAGGTATATGAAATAGCACTAAGCACAATGCCAGTAAGTTAGTGTAGACTAATCCAATGTATATTAAATTAGGAAAGGTGAGTGAAATCATAGCAATATTCTTGTTGCTCAAACAGGGGAGCAGAAATCTGTATCAATATGCCTCCTGGGTACTCTTACAGCTCTTACAAGCTGCAGGAAAATGTCTCCAGCTTCAGAAGAGGATGTTTGTGCTTTTCAGGTGATCTTGCTCAGAAGAATAAACAAATAGGGCCAGGAAGTTATCCTTTTTGAATTTAAACAGGTGTATTACTCAGTTTGGGAGGACTGTCTGAGAATTGATGGAGCCCTGTGGACTTGCTGTAAAGACTGGATGATGAAAGAATGGTAACACACATGAGAGCTGAAGCTGGAAAGGCATGTCACTTAAAAGGGAGGCTGGAAATGCAACAGGACTCTGTCTTGTTCTCCAAGTTGTTTGAAATTCTCAGGCATAAGCCTCTTAACACTTGCTGGAAGAAGACATGCTAAAGATTACCAGCCTGGAGGTATTAGGGTATGCAAGGCATTAGGAATGGTAATTACTGTGACCTCATACATAAATAATCATTTAATAACACAGCTGATTTCTGGAGACTTAACAGGGTGCTGTCTGTGTAGAAAACACAAAAAGGAAATTTTTTGAAGCAGGAAATGCCTTCAGTCTAAGGACTATAAAGGAAAGAAGCTTTGAAAAACAAAAAAGCAAGCATTATCGTGTTCCATAAAAAGGCAGTGGAGCTGAGCAAGAGATGCTGCACAAGAACCTGTCGGCAGGTTTTCAGACTTTGCAATGTGAAATGCTAATGATAAGCTCCTAAACAGAGCAGGCCAGGGCTGGATGATACTGCAAAATATCAGCTCCCACTAGACCAGGACGTTTTTGGTACCTTTTCAGATCAGCTGTTTTCTAGTTAGCTGAAATATGAACATAAACTCTAATTTTAGATATATTTGTGTTGGAAAAGTGGGACTTTATCCATACAATTACTTAAAATGTCTGGTTTGTTATCTTGTTTATTACTCTGTTGTCCGAAATCCCATCAATTTTGTGGTTAGCACCAACTCTGGCAGTTTTTCCAGAGCCAAATAAACTGCACAACAACTTTATGGTGTAAGATGTGTAATAACTTGTAATTCATTGTGCAGTTTGACAATAATTATTCATAGGTTTAGCATTTGCAACTTGATAGCCTATTTTAACAATACTGCAAAAAATGTTCTCACACAAACATTTCTGTAACTAAGAATCCTAATGAATTTACATCATGTATGGTAAGTGCTTTTAATTTTTAATTTAAATGTAACTCCGCTCGGAATACCTCTGAAATCATTAATAGAAAGTCAATGAAAAGTCATGAATGCTATTAATTGTGAGTAGGAAACTATTTTTAGTCTCTGTTCCCCCTGATCACAGAAGACTTGTTCTTAAAAAAAACTTGGTTTTGAGAATGAGTCCTAGGTCTGAGCTGCAGCTATCTACAGGCAGAGATATTTTTAAAGGGGCAGGTCATGTCCAGTTGAGGCAACAATTGAATAGAAAACTTTAATACTTAATTGCAATGTATATATTTTGATTTTTAAGATATAAACTTCCTCAGTTACATAGGAATATTAAAGAAATGAACAATTAATTATTACAGACATTTACATGCCTGCACTGAAATTTTTCCCCTTTTCTCATCCAACATTTAAGAAGTGTCCTTCTGAGGGCAGCACTTAGCTAGAAACAAACCATCCAAAGCTGTGGGTTACTTTGTGGGGAGAATTTCTTTTGTTATTTACACAAAAGATTTGTATAAACACATTCTCAGGCTATCTGGGAGGAGTTGCTATTAAATACATTAAGTTTGTTAGATACAGAATAATGAAATTTGGCCAAATCTAGTGCTAATAATTTCAGAATTTGTTTCCATAAACTCTTAACTGAGAAGCCACCGGGAGGGTTGATGACTCTGCTGTTTAAATAATTTTGTTTCAGGACTCAAGCCATTCAGTTCTGTTTAACACTGTACAAGACCTCCCCTGAGCTTCCTTGCAGGACAGTGAGGTTTTTGAGTTTACATCATACTGTAGGGGTATTTTTAATTTTTTTTTCAGAAAACACAATTTTGTGTTGAAGTGTAACTTCTTTATAGTTTCCATTGTTCACTGAATTTTCCAATTAGTGCCCACAACAGCTGAAGCCTGTGAGAATTCCCTGTGAATTACAACATTGTGTGGAACTGCAGCAGATATGAAGCTGCTGTGTCAGAAAATATGAAGCACTTTCCCCAAGTATACATCTGCAATTGCATTTATTTTAAAACTTGAAAGAGAAGTTGAAATTGAGGTTTCCTTACAGCTTTTTTCTAATCTGTGTTTTTCAATCTCCTCTCTTTTTGCCTGAGGATCAATAATATGTATTGTGCCCTGAGGGTACATTTGTTTGTTACAGAACATCTCACGAGCCATCATTTCCAAGCTGCTGGACTGCAAAGCCAAGCTCAGTAGATTCTTAGTTTTCTTTTTAAATGTCACTGACTCCATTTCAGGTTTGTAGAGGTTTTTTTCCTACTATCTTGACAGCGAGCTTTCTCTTTGTAAGTGCCTCTTCGTTCTTTTACTATTTCAGTATAACTTACAGTTTTGCACATAAAAAATTGAAGGGCTGTGCTCCCCTCACTCCCTCCAGATAGAGAATTCCTGTGCTGTGATTTGGTGTAGTCAGAGATAGACTGTTAAAGAAATGACTGAGGAGGCTGGATGACTTTGGATGTGATCAGTGGCTTATGGGTGACTCTGATCATTGCTTCAACTCCCGCTGGCTTGAGGGAGGCTGGGTCAGGGTCTGCATGAAGCAGAAGGATGAAGTCTCTGCACTCCTCCCAGGTGAGGCAGGAGCACCACTGTAACCATCCAGCAGGAAGTGGGCAGTTGGATAATCCTCACTGTCCTCAGAACCCAAGTGTCAGCTGGAAGACTTTGAGGTGAGGAAAGCTCAGCTCTGCCTGATTGCATGTAAGCCTTTCTCTCCAGGGACACTGAGACACCTTAAAGGAGGACAGAGGGGTCCCTACAGGGAAAGTCCTTCTTTCAGGGCACTTCTGCAGCCCTGTTTGGATGAATCACAGCAAATAATTCCCAAAACAGGTTCTATGTTCATGTCTCACCTTTCTCTGCAGAGTGCATACCATGATAGTGCAACTTCGTTCATAGTTACACCAAATTCTTTATCCTGTGTTTCACTGCAGCAGAAATAGATTAGAGGCAGCCTAAAAAATTCATGGAGCAGCAGAGGGAGTTAGAATCCCTTTCAGAAAAGATCCAAAGGCCTCCTCCTCCACCAGGTATCAGGCACAATACAAGAACTCCTGAAATGGTATTTTTTGATGGTTACCACTAAATAAGTCATCACTAACATTTAGTCAGTTTTAAAAGTCATGAATGAGACTACTGATGTCAATAATAGACTGTTCATTCATTTCAGAAGTACTAAATCAATTTTCAGGTATTAAACCTGCAAAGGGGCAAATGCTAAATCAGCCATAAAATACATGATTACAAAGTGTCAATTAGAGTTCTAACTAGGATCCTTTGTCTTAACTTCTATTAGTAATTGATAACAGAGAAAAAATAATAGCACTCAACTGTAATCCAAATTCTCCTCAGTTTGAGATGGCTGTATGATCTGACACAGCTGGAAGGGGAAGGGTTAAGTGATGAGGTGGGAAACTCCAGCAGCTGATCTGTTCTGGCAGGTTTCTCTTTTTCAGATCTGTTTTAGAAGGTCCTGTCACCTGCTCTTTGCACGGGGGTGTTCTAACCATGAAGGGCAGAATCCTTCAGCAGTGGGTGAGGGGGGAAAGAAAGGATTCTGAGAGTGAGTTGTTCTTGCAATGCTAATACAAAGCTAAACTGATCCTTGTACTGAAAATAGAAAAAGAGTCAATACACAAACTCTGACTTTTATCCTTTCCATCCTGGATAATGGATCCTTTTTTGAGAAATATCTTAACTTTGAATCCTACTTAATTTAAACTGCAAGCTGTATTAAACCTTTCTAAAATACCACTCAAGACAGCTGGATTTTGTTGGTGGGTGAGGGAAAAGAGAGTTGCTTATCTGAAGACTCATTCTGGGTATAAATTGTTTGAGTGAAGCAAGTGGAGCTGAGTAGATCCCACTTTAGAAGCAAGTCTAGTTATCAATTTCCTGTACCACTTACCCTGAGAGCACTCTTGTTTTCTTTCATTCCACCCTGAAATCACAATACCAGCTCGACATCCGGTGTAGAACTCAGGTGTTAATTCCCAGGGGCTGGAAAACCACTTCTCTTTACAAAGAGGGGCTGCTGAAATAGTTGATACACTGCCTTTGGCACCTGAACTTGAATTCCTACAGCAGGCTAAGACTGTGGAGTTCACTCCAGTCAGGGCTTGGACTTCAGTGTAAACAGCATTGAAACATTTTTAAATTGAGTTTGTGTTTAAAAGGCGGAAAATCGCAATTGAATTCTTGCAATCAGGCTTCTCCAGTAAAGCGCTTTCTAATAGCTATACATTATATTTGCTGTATTTATAGTATTTATCAATTTCTGAACTTAAAATCCCAAATAGTTCTATTTCTTCTAACTTCTGAAATTATTTGAGATGCTGTAATAGTGTTTTACCTTTTTTTTTTTTTTTTGGTTTTTAAATAGGAACAGCTGATGAGAAAACATCTGAAATCCGAAAAGCAAAAATTATTTTGCCATGTACCTGCATCATTCATATTCTATCTGATATTTGAGCACTATCACTTGTGATTGAGACTTTTTAAAATAGAAATAACAGAAAATAAAATATATGGTAATTTTATCCAGTTAATTTTTTTGATAGTTGGAAAAAAATATACTGAAGCAAACAGGATTATCTCTGTGCTTTAATAACTCCTGTGGAAATGAGGTAAAACTACTTTAGGATATTTAGCATTTAAAAGACTTTTTAGTCTTTAGGAATACTAAAATACAACCAGTTTCATGCTCCTGTTTGGCAAGTTTTTGACCTGTGCGTTAAATAGATTCAAAAACTCTTCTGTAACCTTGCAACTGAAACAGTTTTCTTGCATGTATTGCAGTGTAACAACCCAAGAGTAAATGAGGAGGGACCAAGATAAGCAAGAAATTAATTTCTTGGAATGGTTGTAGAGTAACTCAAATAATTAGCTAGGTAGAAAAATTACTATTGATTTGAGCAAGTCTGGCCATGGACAGATGTAGGCAGGAAGAAAATCACAGCTTTGAGCTGCAGAAATGAATTTTGCTGTAGGCCTGGCTGGGATTGGCTCAACAGTGGTGGAAGGAGTTCATGTGTAGGGTTTGTCTGGCAGGGTTTGGGGCTGGGGGGTACAAGGGTTCTGGCTGCTGTGAGAAGCTGCCAGAAACTTCTCCCATGTCCGAGGGAGCTGATGCTGCTGGCTCCAGGGTGGGCCCATCAGCAGCAGCACTAATGCTGCTATAATGTGTTCAGGAGGAGGGAAAAGGCTGTGCAACTGCAGCCAGAGCGAGAGCAACATTTTCCCAAAAAAACCCGCACCTGCTACCTCTTTAGTCACCTGTCAGATCACAGGTTCTGGTAAGAACCTCAAAGAAATGCCCATTCTTTACAGTTGTCCAGTCTTAAGGAAACCCCTCCTGACAGGATACAGAAAATTCACCAAAGATAAGATCTTTGGTGTCCTTTGATACCCTTGGTATCCACGAGTGAGAAGCCCAACCGTGAATCAGGGCAGAGATTTTAAGCCTGGGTCTGTTTCATTGCAGATCTGTTTTGATTGCTAAGCTCACACTGAACTTGTTGCAGTGGATCATTCTCTCTGTTAACATCTTTAGTCCTGTTCTGTTGTACAGAAGGCTTTGCAGTTCAAAACTGCTCTTTTTTTATTATTGTAGGTGAGAAATTAAACAAGTTCACATTAGAGGTGTTCTTTTATCTTTCTGTTTTGACTCTCCAAGATGAGTCAGAGGACCCTAACTGTACTTAAATCAGATCCACTTTGTGAGTGCATTTGGACCATCCATCAGAGATGAAGACTCCATAAAGGAGGCTGACAAACTAGCCAGGCATCTGATTAGGCACAGAATAATTTCAATGGCTAATCAAATGAATGAATCCTTACATGATTACACTTCAGTTTTGTATCAGCTAATCATGAAACCAGAAAATACACTAATGGATGCTAGTTTCTGACAGCACCTGTTCGCAGGTACAATTGCTGTAATTTGGGAAGAAGAAGGGAGGGGGCAGCACTAATTTCCTAATCAAGAGCTAAGACAAATATCAAGCTCTAATATTTTTAAGCAGTAGTTTGTTTTTCTCTAGAAGAAAACTGGAGCTTTTCCAGAACTTGGAAGATAAGTCAGCAGTGGGATGCTGGGATCAATCCCTCATGTCTCCAAGTACACATTTTTTATGATCCTCAGTAGATCATTTCCTCATGGTGAAAAGAGACCTTCTTGGGACATTCTTTAGGAAATGAGGCTATACAACCTTTTCCTCACCCCTCAGGTCTCTTTTCATACTGACTTCTCAGGAGATATTAGCAGGGACAAGGATAGTCCCTACAGAAAAAAAGAAAAAGTTTGTTTTGTGTGTGTTTGCGCAGGCTCACGTTCTTTTGATCCTTCTCTCAGGAGATTTGGTCTCAGATATAAAAGCCACAAGTTATCATATGGGGAGATACTTCTGAATTCTCTCCACCAAGGTCTCTGACTGAAAATATATTAAAAGCTATATTGCTTGGAGGAAATCCCATTGTGCTCTGTGATTGTAGAGAAGGCAGCAGTCCCTGGCCCAGCCGGCCTACTGTGTAAAACTGTTTTCTTTTCATATAAAAAGGTAACAAAAGGGAAATATTGGAGCAAGAAAGGGAGATAAAGAACATTGGGTTCTGCTTTTAATATAGCCTGGGCCTGTCAGTCCTTTGTTGTATGCAGGGAAGAATTTTGGTACTGAGTTATGAACAAGATCTGACATCTACATTCACAATGAATCCCACAGAGCAAAGCCATTCTTGAAGCTTTTATTGTCACCCTTCCTCTGGTGAAGTATCTCGTGAGAAACTGAGCCCTGAATCCTGACAAGTGGGTCCTACCCTACAGAAGTCACCCTTCAGTTGCCAGGGGAGCTCCAGGACCTGGGGCTTGGATGCATTAGGCTGAAACTATTGCTACCAGAGCACAGTGCTTACAGGAATGGCTTTAAAACCTCTGCCAATCAATACTGTCCAGTTCTTTGAAGAATTCTTAATTTAATGCTGCTTACCTACACAGTAAATGTCTCTGAAGTCTAAGCAGAGAAAATAGAGAGACCAAGGGCAGCTGGATTAGCAGCATTAAGCCACAGTCGATCTACTGCTTGCATTTTAATAGCTTTTGCAAAAGTGGAACGCTAGGTTTGCTGCAGTGTGATCACTGTACAGCCACTGAAATTGCCAGAACTGTGCTGACTTGTACAGGCTGAGGACTGCTCCCAAGACTTCCAGCAGCAGCTGTTTCAAATAGCTGTGTTTGATCTGTCTTCTGAAATACAAAACCCACAGATAGATTGCATCTAAATTGTCGGTGCTGGTTAATATATGTGGTATGTCATAAATATCTCCTAAAAACCACTCAGCTTCATTTTCTCATTGACTTAAAATAGACTCATCCTGGATCTTCTCTAACTTTTCTTACAGTGTCCTAAGTTGCAAAAAAAATTGTTGGAAAAGACATAGATAAACACTTCATTAAAAGGTATTGTGTTACCATTTGTCATTTCATTATTCATATAATATCTGCATCTGAAAATAATAATAATAGTAATTTTAATAATCCTGAACAAACAACCAAAAATGCACCATGGGAAGTGCCTGAAGTTATTTGAGGGTGAAAACTCAGTTGCTAGAATCCCATCTGGTGTTATTTGGGGTTTTTTCCTACATCTCAGTTTTAAAGAGGGGAATGGATGGTCTATCCTACAGTGAACTGAGCACTTTTTCAGACCTGCTAAGTAAACTTCTGGCCCATTTCAGAGACATTAAAGATTTCCAGGTACCTCAGAATAGATACTTGGTGTTTCTCAAGATCTCTACACCACATGAGCAGAACGATAGCTGTGTTCACCACCACAAGCAGGGTTGTTTTTATTTGTGACGTGAGTTAGAGGTAAAGAAAATATGGATAATTTTTCCTATTAAAAAGTAGTGGCGATCTGGAGGAATTCCAGAGGTTCTTCCAGAGGAAGGAGAATATTTCTTTTCATGCTGTCATAACTCATAGTCCTCCCTTGATGTTCCTGGCATACTTGTTCTTAGCGTGTGGTCTTCTGCCTCTTTTCTCCCCTGAGGGAACACAGTGTTCTGTTCTGTTCAGGTCATGGCCTGGTGCATCCTGAGCACCACACTTCCTCCCTGTCCTTTTTATCTCTGGATATCTCTTGGCATGGTGCTCTGGTCATTGTGCTAACTCCAACCACTCAGTTTCCTCCAGAACTCCCTCATCCTCCATCAATACCAGGCATGACCTTCAAGGCCATTGTTGTCTCTCTGGTTCATTGAATCTCCCCCCCATTTATTTCAGGAGGAACTAGAGAAATAATTTTTCAGTTTGTTTTCATAGAGATTTGTGGAACAAAAGGGAAAGAAAGCAGAAAGGCAACTAAATCTTAATTGACTCTGTTTACCTTCTCTCTCTTCATCTTCTTGTCTATTAACAGAGAAATGGGAAGCAACAGGAGAAGGAAATTACTGCTAGTCACAGATTCAAAAGGAATACGAAGTCCATGAGCACCCTCTGTTCCATATTTGTCCCATGCAGAGCAAATAGTCCACTGGCATGCTGACTGAATAATTAGCTTTACACAGTACCTAGCAAATGGTGGTCATGGACCAGAACCCCCTGTGCTTGCTGCACTGTTAGCAGAAGGAAAAAAAAAATTAGAAGACAGTCCCCACTACCAGAGCTTAAATCCAAACTATAAGACAGGAGACACCAGATGGAGATGGACAGATGGTGAAGTGCAAAGCAACTCCTAAACAGTTGATAAGCATGAAGGCAAACAGTATCAGCACACCAGCTGCCTAACATTTGTCCATTAGAGATGTCAAGCCAAGGGATGGGATAAGAGTGGTTCTGAAGGATAATGGGATAGCTCTGTGGATGCTTGGGTAAAAAAAAACCACATCCCAAGTGGAGATGGCAGTAGGGAATAGTTAGCCTGGAATCCCTGCTAACATCCAGTGGGGGCATGAGTTGTTTCCAGTGAGGGGTAGGCTGAGAAGGGCATGAGAGTGAGAACAAGCGCTTTACCAAGAAGTGAGACCTGTGAAGGGGAAAAAAAGAGAAGTGTACCAGAGTCACAGTGAAAAGCTTGAAGAATTTTTGTGTAGGTGAAAATGAGGCAAAAGTTGCTCTTGCAATACAAAAAATAAATTGCTGAAAACTGTAAGTCTGCATGATTTTTAGCATCTTTTTAGAAAGAAAAGGCAGTTTCACAGTTCTTGTGTAGAAAGGATCAAGGCTTTGGCACATCTCAGGCTCCCTTCTCAGTGTTTGAGTGACAGGCAAAATACATCACAAGAGGCAGGAAAAGGAGTAGCAGGGTCACGTGGAGTGGAGTAAGGGGGCTAGCAGCAATATTTTAGTCATCCTTATTGTGACATAACAGCTAAATATTTGCAAGGAGATGCCAGGGAGAAAGGCCAAGATGCTGTTTGGGGTGGTTGGAGACAAGCACAAGCTGGAGAGGTGGATAGCTGCGCTACATGGATGGCAGTCCATGCAAAGGCATCGTTTGAGTCTTGCTCACAGTTCTAAGTACCCAAAGAGAAAGAAAAAGGGACCTTGGGTGTCGGGCAACCCTTTGAAAATTTGAGTCTCAAGAAGCAGACCCTTTAAAGAATACCCTGAGTGAGCAGAAGGCAGTGAGGGATGTTGGTACTGGGCAAGATTTCATGAAACATGTTAACTTTTGTTGTGATTGACTAAAAAGTCAGGGAATTCCCTTGATGCTTGAATGACTCCACTGGGAGAACCTGGCTTTCACAGATGATGTGGGTTGGTTTTTGTTGGTTTTTTAATCCTCCATGGCATTTTCCCTTTTTTATGAGTGACTGCATAGCAGTTAGTCCATTTAACTGCAGCTGCTCGCCCCTCTCTGAGGTGTTTTGAGAGTGGAATAGATTAGGGATTTAAACACAGGTGATAGCAGCATTGCCTGGAATGAGCAGAAATGTAATATTTATAACACAAGCATGTTGGGCTTTGGGTGGATAAGTGGTTCATAAAATTCAGTGCAGCATGATGCGAAGTAATGTAGCCAATTACTAAAAGAATAAGCACGAAGATTGCAGTCTAAATAGGGACACAACAAGGAATTCATTGAAAGAAAAGAACCCAGAATGGACTGCAGATAATAGAGTAAACCATTAGCACTCCTTCCTGGTAACAATAACAGAAATGAAGAGGAGCAAGCAAGATTTTGAAATATTCTCTGGCAGTGTGGTGTGTAAAGCTGCAGGAATTATTCTGGCCTTGCTGCTGGTCCCATTTGGAAACAGTGCTCAGCTCCAGCCACTTGGTTACAGGGAGATACTGAGAAAGTGCTGCAGGGGCAATCTGTGGTGATTTAGTAACTAAGGCATGATTTATAAAGAAAGTTTTGACTTATTTCTCCTCTGTACCTAAGGCAAAGGAAAATTCCCATGCAAGCATGCAAGATTCTGAATTAATGAGAGTGGATGCTAAATACAGGGGCCACACACAAACTTTAAATTAGAGATCTTTGATTAATGTGAGAGAGGAAAATAAAAGCAGATTTTCAACCAGAAGACAGAGCTTTATGGAAATGGTGAGAAAGAAAATAACTTTATCTCAGGTCACATAAAAAGTATTTGAGGAAAGGACTATAAATGTATAGAAAGGATTATTAAAATTCTTCCTCTTATTTTAAAAAGAATAAATCCTGAGCCAAGCATTAGTTCTTGTATTTGTTACATACTGATGAAGAAACCCCCATGCAATAGAGTCAAACAAAGGGATCTGTCAGCTGAGCACTTAAGACAGCAATTTTACAGGAACAGTTTTGCTCTCAGCAACCAAAAAAAAAAACAAAACAAGTTGGCCTGTCTCTCAAAGGAGACAAGAATATAAAAATCTACAACAAAATATCGTGTTTGAAATTTGTTACAGCTATATGTGTTCCAGTATAAGCACCTGGATTTCTTTGTATGGATTCCTCTTCTGAAAATTCATCAGGTAGGAACTTTTCTTTTGAGTTGTAATAGAGAAAATTGTCCAGAATACAGAACCTGAAGACTTGAATACATTTAAATATACATGACACTTCTGACCTGTCATTTCTTTAGTTTATTCCCTCAGATAGTACTTGCTGGTAGGTTTGTACAAATATCTTCAGCTGACCAGATGAATTAGATTTCATTTTTTTCCAGACCTGCACTTTGCTGAGATTACCTTTTTTATTGGTTTACATCGGACCTGAACATCCTCTGGCAACACAAAAGGGCAGCAGATTGCATGGATGGACACCTTTCCCCAACTGAGGAATTCAGTTCCATCCATACCTCTGCCATACCCTGGCCCAGCCCTGAGCTTTTTTTCTAATGAGTAAATTCAGTGAGGGACAGAGAAACTGAAAGATGAAAGTTTTGTGAAAAGATGCAGGAGAGTGTTGGAGGTGGTATGCACCACCTGTAAATGTGCTTAACCACACTTCCCTATATTCCCTCAGCAGTGGGATGGCTGGCTCTCCTTCCTTCTGGCCAGAGGTACTGCCAGATAAACACAGCAACAAACCAGTGAGTGGCAGATCCTACCATGGGTGAGGAGAGAAAAGCCAGTGGTGTGAATAAATGTTAGGGGAAATGGTACAAATTTGCGTAAAATGTGCAACAGAGATTGAATAGATTTTTAAAGGACAGTTTTTGGCAGGAGAATATATTCTAGATTTTACTTTAATGAGCTGGAATCAAAGGTCTACACATGGATGGTTTGCATCCATTGAAGTGAATTTAGGGTGAATGTAAGAAAATCAGAAGTATTACTCTGAAGTGAATCCACTAGGGAGAAGACACTAACCCTGTGAAGTCCTCCTATGTGTTATATCCCATTCACTTCAGTGGGAGCCTCATGAAGAAAGGTCTGTAGGAATTATCCTGACTGAATGCCTTCAATGCTCTCAAGGTTTCCATCTCAAGTTGGTAATTTTTTTTTTGAGTCACTGTCTGCCTTATTTAGTCTGTGGGTTTAGATGCAGCAGAAGAAATAGATTTTAGTGCGTGTGTTAGAATTATGGTGAAATTGTGTTTGCTCATCAACCCCTAGACACCGCAGCATGGGACTGTGCCAGCGTTTTCCAGAGATAGTTGTGGTGGCAGCAAACTTGTTTGGGAATACTTGGAATGCCTGTGCACAAGTCTTCACAGCAGTCTCATGGGCTTGGAACCTGTTGCCATTTATTTTATTGCTAATGTGGCAGATAGCTTTTCTGAGAACAAGATTGGTTGCTAAAGATTAAAAATTATATTAAGATTTATTGTTAAGAAAAGCAAACTGGGAATCTCTATTTCTGGAAGAAAAACGTTGGGTAGCTGTTAGCAGCCCTATGTCTGGATTTTTGTCTGGTTGTCTGGATTTCGACTGTAATGTCTGCAGGACAACATCAGATCAAATATGAGGGGATTCTCCAATCACATCCACAAAAGTCGGGCTTTAAATGAAGCCACAGCTCTCTAAATATTTTTGTAGCTTGGAGGTACCACCGTAAATTTTAAATTTAATTCTTTAAAACCCATAAGCCCTTTTTACTACTGTTGGTAGCTGCAGATGCCTACTTGCCAGTGAAACACAACATTTCAGCACTTGGCTTCTCCCCAGCCCCTGAATAACCGCCTCACAATCTTCTCCTCTTTGTTGGTGCTGCCAGCAGTGACACTGATCTTTTGTTTGCTTGGAGTGGCTGCACTTCCCAGCCAGGAGCATCCAAGTGGAGTGAGGATCCCTTTCTGCCTCCTTGGCAGGAGCATTGCCTGGACCTGGCTCCAAAGAGCGAGGCACACACCCTGGTGTGTGATCCCAAGGGATTGCTGGTGACTCTGGAGCTGCCTCTGGTGCCTGGGGCTCAGGGCTTGGCTGCTGGGTTCATTTTCCCCTTGGGATGGGGATCTTGACAGGGATACTCTGTTCTCAGCACTGGTACAAAGTCTGTGTGACACTGGGCAGGTGGAGTGCACTTCTCAGTGTGATTATTAATCAAATGCTCTTAGTCACAATTTCTTACATCACATGCTTTTTCTAAAGTACATTTAGAGATTTATATAAAAAAAACCCACTTTGCCATTTTGGGGAGATTCGCTACAAAACTGCTGCAACATGCTGTGTACTCATAAATGTGGCATTTTTATATTCTCCAGGTCTTTAAACAGCTTTATGAAGGACATAGACAGTTTAATGAAATGTGAAATATACACTAAAACTACTTTTTTCCCATGCAGTAAGATAATAAGATGTTACATTACTCACAGGTCCAATTTTAAATTTAAATATAACTTCACTTAATTTTACTTTGCAATCAGGTAAATTAATGAGAGAGAATCACAACAATATGCTGTAATTACATTTGAAAATTATTCCTTCTGTCCTTCAAGAGAGTTCTTTCTGTTGAAGATATTGAAATTTGGTGTCTAAATATAAAATGCAGTAACATCTGGTTCTAATTGCTGGTTTAAATGATATAGACATTTAGACAGATATTTCATGCTTTTCAAAGGAGGCTTTCAGTAGGATGTTCTGAGTCAAAGGTTAGAAAAAATTTCATGCTACTAAAAATAGCTGATATTCCATTTGTGTTCTAGATCTAAAGGATCTTTTACATAAAAGATTTTTTGGCTAAAATGTAGTTGCTTTAACTTATTTTATTTGGAAAAAAACAACCAGGTTTTATACCTTTTGCATCTGCTCTTCATTGGTGCATGTGAACATAGTGCAGAAAAATGTTGAGAGCAGTTTATTTCTAGACCCAAAAAATGTTACATCATCCTCAAGATCTCTGATTTTCAGCACAGAATCTTGTCCTACTCAAATGACATATCTGAAATCTTCTATTTGCTTGTACCTTGCCATTTATTTTCCCAAGAAAAGAGGTTAGACATAACAGCGTCAATGCTAAAGTGATTTTGGTGTCAAGCCACAAAATCACACTGACTGCAAAGATGCTTTAATACACAAATTAATTTAGGCACATGCAAAACTCTAAAAATGTTGAGAATTTGAAAACTCTCAAGACTGAATTAATCTCATCTACAGAACTACTTTTCCTACTTTTAGTATAGGAGGGCTTGGCTGAAACAGTGGCTTCGTGTTTTGCTGTGAAGGGACTGAATTTTGTGGCCATTCTGACCTTTCCAAGGCATGTGTTAGTTTACTTCCAATCTGTTCAGCCACCTGGATAAAAGACCTACAAATTCACCCTCATGGAGCCCACATGATTCATTGTCCCAGGCAGAAACATTTATTAGCATTCTTGAAAGAATCTCCTCCCTCCCCATCCCACTGACCCCAGGCCACCTTCATGCAAGCCTGCACTTCATTTATTGTCAGAAATTCTGAGGAACAAATCTAAGCAAAACAAGTTATGACCTGATCTCTCCCTGCTGCATAACTTTTCCACTTAGGCACAGGGACAAATTGGAAAACTAGAGGAATTATGGAATGCAATGGTAGTGCCTCATGCACTAAAAAGTCATAAACTGATCAATGGCTGAAAATATTAGAGCCTTGCTAAGGAAATAAATGCACTGATCCAGATGGTACAAGCACTTCAGCTCACTGTCCTTACACACTGTGAGACTTTTCGCTCTCTACCACAGAAAACTCTCCCAAGCCTCTCTGGCAGCAGCTCAGATCAAGAAAATTTTTTCTTTTCATAGCCAAAATGTACCATCTGACATCTACACATTGGGCATTCAAGGGAGGAGCTTATAGTGTCCAGCATAAAAATCCTAATGTGAAATATTAGGATTTCCCAGTCTGGGCCACCCATGCTCCAATTCTCTGTAGGGTTTGCCTGGAAGACCATTTGGGAAATCTTCTCATTTTCCTGTTGCCTGGAATAGGAGGTTGCAGATGGCTCTAGAGCTGTAAATGATGTTTTTATGGTGTTGGTGCAGATTACTAAGAAACCTCTGTCAGGATCTATAATTGTGCTGAACTTTAATGCAGCAGTGGAAACACAAGGAAAAAACTCGTGAGGGAATCAGAACAATCTGCCTGTCTTGTGTATACCTCTGTTACCACTAGGTGGTTTCTATCAAAATTTTCCAAAGGCTGTTACTTGCCAGGTTAAACCCTTCAGAGGAATGCAGCTCTAGTGAGGGTCCTTCACATCTTCAGGCTTCAGAGCAAAACCTGGATTATTAGAGGAGATAGAAAGAAAAAAAAAAACCCATATCCACCCTTCTTTTGCTTCCACTCATTGTTTAACAGGACACTAGTACGTGTATGATAGTTTCACATCTTCCCTTAGAATGTAAAAGAATTCTAGCCAGCAGCAGGACCAAGAGATGCAAGAATAAATTCTCTGTTCCAGTAGCATGGGCGATTTCTCTGCTGTGATCATTTAAATCCAGAGAAATGAGATGACTCCTTTTTAGGAGATATGAAATCATTATGCTTTCTGCCTTTGGTGGGGAAGAAGGTAAATTATATATTTACCTTCTTCTGTTGCTGCTAGTAAAATAAAACTCAACTCTGAAAAAAGAGAACAAATCATAAATTGCAGATAGCAATAACTAAATAAAATGGATTTTAAAATGCTCAGCCACCTCTTTCTATGTTTGTTTTTAATAAACTTTATTTGAAATCTAATTGCTTAGATGGTAGTACTCCTGTGATTATTATTAGTTACCTAACAATCATTCACGTCCTGCTTTATTTTTAATGCTTGTTGTGTTACACTCTGCCGATACTATATTGTTTCAGTTGTGGGGTTTTTTTCTACTTCTGCACAGGGAATATAGATTATTTTATTGCTTCACTGGGTACTAGAAAGGTCTGTCTTTTATGATTGCTGAAAATCTGTGTACAGAGCAGAAAATGGCACTGCATGTTTCAAACCAGTGATTTCAGTCGCTGAGGCTGTGGAAATGAATGTTGGTGTTTGAGTGCTCTGATAAAGATAACATCACTGCTGCAGGTTGCACAAATCATCATGTATTCCACACTGTGGCATGAAGGAAGCAGCCAATGTTTTTCTGGTTTTTTATTTCTATTTAATTTGCTTGAGAAAAATACAGAGAATCCTGTACTTAAGGGCCATATTGGTTTAGATCCCTAAAACCTTGACAGCTGCAAAATAAAGTGCTTAAACCCCATTAGAGCCACTGAAATCTAAGTTCATGCCAAACTTCACTGCACTAATGTCTTGGATTGGTGACTTTGTGAATAAATTGGGAGATGCTTAAATTTACACTCAATTGTCCATTTCCTTCTCACTGCCTTGCACTCTCTGTGCTAATATTTTAGTTCTTCATATGACCCAGTCTAATTTTCTTGATATCCAAGTCTCTGTGAAGGCCTAAACATCATTCAGGAAGTATTTCAGGGCAGTTTTAAGTTCATTCTTTCATAAGTCATTTAAGCTCCAGTGTAATTTTTATTAAATGCTTCCATCCCATTGAAGACAGTGCAATTTTAGGCACACAGTTAAGTTGAGCAGTGTTGGTTAATGCTTTCCTGAGCTGTGGATTTAGGTGGTGGATAAAGATCTCCTGGGAGCAGCTTCTGTCACTTACCATTTCTGGAGCCCTGTGGCACACTCCTCCCTCTGCTCTGCTTACCACCACTCATCCATCAGAGGAGCAGCTGGGGGCATTTCTCTATCTAGTTTAAGTCCAAGGCACCTGACTTTGTTAAGCAGTTTAAATGTTGGCTAATTCGCTTGCTTTGATAGAAAGGAAGACAGAAAAGCTTTTTCAAGTGTTTAAATGGAACTATTTGCAATGGGGAATTGGCTTATCTTGCCCAAATTAGAAGATAATGATTAGTTTTCTTCCATGTTGTTAAATTATATTTCTGCAAGAGAAAAAGTTGTCATTCCTTGAACACCTCGTGCCTGTCCTGGCAAGAAGCTCAGAAGGTGATGACCTTGGACAGGGAGGTGATGGTGCAGGCTGGGATCAGCACAGCTGTGCCTGGAAGGAGATGTAAGGTCACAATTTCAGAGTTTTCTGCCTTGCAAAGAGAAATAAATGCTTTGATGCTGGCTGATCAATGTCAGTGCTTGGAGACTGAAAGGAAATCTGTGTTTTGTATTTCCAAGAGACTTGAGTGCTGGATGCCAGATTTCTGTCTGGTTGGTTTCTGGAGAACTGTGCCTGAAATGAAGCCTTAGCAAGCTTCCCTATGTTCAAATACATGTTTGGGTCTGAGGTTTTCAATGTAATTAAGATTTAAGCACCATGTGAGTTTCTTGCTGTGAGGAGCTTTATTAGCTGCCTTGAGTAGGTCAGGATTCAAATACTGCTTTTCATGTTATTTCATACATTTGACCTTCCACAACTCGTGTTACAAAGAAATGCCTTTCCAAATACATCTTTCAAGTGTAGTAATGTTTATATCCAATTAATCTGAAGCTTCTGTTGCCCTGGAGGCTGAGTGAAATGTGGGTCAAGTCTGACATCAAGTGGTCAGACACACTGCATTCCCAGTGGGACTATTAACGCAGTGCTGCTCCTGGGGTCTTGTAACCACCACTGGCTCCACTTTTTTCTCCATGTTTTTTCTTCTGTTAACAGGATTTCTCAGTGCTCTTCCTTCTCTGCTTCCCACCAAGGTCATGGAGTGTCAGTGCTGACAGACACAAGAGGAATCATATTAGCCTTGCATTAGATATTGCAGCAGCTGAATCTGTCAGCAGAATGATGGGATTGTGTAAATAAAGCCTTGTTGACTCGGCACTGCACATAAGACCTTTATTCACTCTGCCTTGTTTGCCCAATATATTCTAACAGGATCTAGGTCTTTTTAAAAGCAGTCCCAGCTCTTGAGGCACCAACTCCTCCACGTGGGCAGACTTTTCAGTGTTATCAATAACTGCGAGATCACTTATCACTCACACATTTCTTCTTGTTTAAACACACTGCAAGCATCAATTCTGTTCATTGCTCATGACTCTGAAGAAGCTTAATAAAATTGTTCATGCTATGATATAGGAGAGGAAGTGGGGATAGAGACCAGAGAGAATTTAAATCTTTGAGTTGAGACCTTTCCTGGGTGCAGCTCTTGGGTTCAGTCCTCTGACACACTGAGATGTGACCTTCATGTTTAATGGTATTTGTACCCACACTGACCCAGGAATGCAGGTTCAAATTCAGCTCCTTGTGCTCCCTTCCTCCAGGGTGAGAAGGTATCCCTCAGCAGCCAGAGGGACATCTTTCATCTCCATTTTCAAAGATCAGGAGACACAATTTTGTCATTTCAAACAACAAAAGACAGGCCATAAGCTATACAATATAAACTTTTTATCTGCAAAACTGATTCATTTGTAACTGGAGCATTGGTGTATTTCTATACCCTCTGCATAAAACAAACATCACAAAGGTCAGCGTTTTTGTATACCTTGTGACTGAGTCAGCAATGCAAATACAAACTTTCCATTTCTCCATAAATGCCACAGTTTGATAAGATAAAACACCATGTTTGTGCCTCTGGGCTTCTCAACTACCAGTTTGCACCTGGACACCTTTGTTTAAATTAATCTCAGAGGTAAAGCTTTCATTTCAGTGTCTTTTTTTTTTTTCTGCTACAAATTTTGGGTTTTAGTGTGGATCAGTAGTTTCACAGGGATCTTAAGCTGCCATAGACCAGTACTGATGCTAGAAAATACAGCCCTTCCCTGGTTCAGCATGGTTGTTTTTGCAGCTCCACTGTGTATTGGAATGGGGAATTGTTATAGAAAAACAAAACTAAACAAACTCAAAAACCCCACAAACAAAACCCCCTGCTAAGATTTCTGCACATCAGATTCAGAGATCCATTGTAATTTAATTCAGTGTTTAATGGTGGGTTTATCCTGTGTGAGCAGAGCTCCCTGTTTCAACTGTTTCTTATGATAAGAAGTTTTTGTGTGAGGTAAATGATCACCTTTCGTGTTCCCAGAGTTATCTGGGCAGCCCAGGTCACTGAGGAGAAGGGCAATGTGGTATCTCAAGTTTGAAAGGCCTAATGTGCCCTTACCTGGGAGTAGTTCAGAAATGAAATGAGGTAAATGATTGAGCTCTGTGCTTAAAAAGCTGTCCTGAAACTTTTTTTTTTCCCTCAATAACCTCTATTTTTATGTATTTGGATATGTTTCAGTAGCTATCAATCTAATTTTGAGTTCATTATCTTTAGTCTTCTATAGTTTCACTGACTAGATAAATTCATGTTGAATATGCTAAATTTTAAATGCCTGCTTGTACATTCATGGATTCATCCTAGTAAAAATTAATGTCTACAATAATGATTATAATTTCGAATAGTTTCTGCTTACACAGTGTGTGATTTATACTAAATCACACCATCACTGAACTCCCAAACCACACTGACTAGTCCCAGCATTAGTCTTGGGATCCATACAGCAATCAGAAGATGGAAGCCTTTGCTCCAAAAAGCTGGCATTTTAGAGAAAATGGGAAGGATACAAGATTCAAGCAAATGACCACAGAAGACAAGACTTCAAAATATCTCCCCAAACACATTTTCAGATCAGTTTCCAAGTCTGGAGCCACAAGGGACATGAATGTCACAGCTGCAAATTCAGTTCTGGGGAAAAAATAAGTTCAGAGTAAACCTCCTTTCTTTTACATCTCTATTATGACTTCTAATTCTAATAAAACATTTCTACTGAGTCATGGAATAGGAGTTTTAACCAGAGCTTTTCTATTGAGTAAAGCTCAGTGTCTGCAGCAAAATGCACTGAATGGTCCTGTGGAGCATCTGAAAAGGACATTTTTGCCAAGCACCTATTGAAGCTAAACTGATGGGTGCACAGAGGGTCACCACAGAAAATCAGCTCAGTGCCAAATGGCAGAACTATGGCAAGCTGCATCTTACAGGCTTTGCAAGGAGTTTTGGCCAGAGTTCACAACTGTGGAGTTTATTGCAGTTCAGATAAAATGTACAGCAATTTTAAACAAATCTGGGCATTTTTATACTGAACAGACTATTCAGCATACGTGTGTGCATCTTTCAGCAAAACAAGTCATTCTCTTGTTTAAAAACAAAAACAAAATGCTACATATGTTACAGAGCTATAGTTGCCATTCTTTATTTTAAAGTCCTACACAAATGGCTTGTTCTGCTCTGATTAGCTTATTAGTTAATGTTGGATATGAAAGGCAGTTTTGGGGCATTGTCTGTCAACTTAGTGGAAATTAGGACAGTGAGTGCCTTCAATAGTCTTTGTTCATTAAACCATATCTCTGCAGATGTTCAGTGTTTTTTATTACTTTTGCTGTTCTGAAGCATTCTCATTCTTTTCCAGCTAATGAGAAATGTTTGACATTGTATATTGTTCATGGAAACAAGGTTCAAAAGAGTGAGGTTTGTTACTCAAAGATTGACACCTTTCCTCTGAATTTATTACACCCCTAGGTGTTAATGCACATTTACAAGCCCTGTGAGAGTAAGATGAGCAAGTTAAACAATCTGCAGAAATTTCTGCTCTCAAGAGAGCCCTGAGAGCATTTTCATGCAAACCTAGAAATTATTAGCCCCATGGGGAATTCAGCTGTAGCCAGCTGTGCTTTTTGTGTGAAGAAGGGTTCAAACATGGGCTCCTGCTGCCAGATTTTAGCTTGAATCATTATAGATGTTCACCAAAGTGAGCATGTCCTGTGTCTGCAGACAGCTAATGCAAGGGCAGGTTATGTTTGTTGGCTTAAACCTCTGATATTCTGGAGTCAGAGCTAACAGAATGGCAACTGGATGCTGTCTGTAAATGAAAAGAGTTCTCTTGGAGGGGAAATTAGCAGCTAGCTCTGCCTGACACGGTGCTCTCATCGCCAGCAGAAATGCTGTATTTATTCAGAAGTTAAAGCAAAGGCAGTTGTATGTATTTCAAATGTGGTTTGGAGTAATGGCCCTGGCTGGGGATGACAAATGAGAGCTCTATCTGATTAGCCAAGGAAATGCACTTTATCTGCTGCTTTTTCACGAGCTTCCTGTTGAACTGATCAACAAGGTGCTAGTGCTGCTCCTTAAAACTAATTTTTTTCTTCAAATTGTGCACATCATTAGTCAGCAGGATGGATGGAAAGGCAGTGAGGTAGTTGTTTGTGCTTCTAAATAGATATTCATTAAGCATGTAACCATTTTGTTAGGATTCTAGATCTCCTTCTAACTCTAGGCTGTGTTTTTTACTTAAGCAACTTTCAATTTGGTTAGAAATTTGCATATGCACTGTTCTTTCTGGATAATATAATCTGCAAATGTGTATGAAATTTAGAAGTCCGTTTTCATCAGCCTAATACATTGTGAACCAGTCTTATCTTGAAAGTACAGATAATAACCTACAAGAAAAGGAATAAAAATATAATACCTTTGAAATATGTAACTGTTTATGAAAGGAAGGCTCATGTTTTTATCTTGTTGCATACCATCCTGTATTGTCTGTACTTACATATAACAATGTATTGCAGTGAAAATTAAGATAACACTGCAATGTGTAAAATATTAGTTGGTAGTAATACAACTGGCTGCTGGTACAATATGCCCTTTGTGGAAACATAAAATAGACATAGGTTGATAGCACAAAGTAAGGGGCAGTTGCAGTAGCTCAGTATATTAAAAATGATAGCATATCAGATATGGCAATTACACTAGCCATCAATCTTCAATAGTTTGTGAAGAATGCTGCTAAAATGCAGCGAAGCTTTATAAGATTTGTGATCACAGAGTGTAAAATATAACAGATGCTACAATATTTAGATGCCTGCTGGCATTTACTTTTACCCTACACAGCTCATTTCAGTTATATGAAAATTTTATGTGCTCTGTAACCTCACTGAAATAGGAACATATTTATAAAGCGACCACAATGGAACAGAGCATTTTCAATATATACACAACTTGATCTGTTTAATAAGATAGAAAAGGGCAAAAATTGTCACTTAAATTAAATTACTAATAGCTTATTATTAAATTACTGTTAATGCAGCAGTTGTGATACATGTGATGCCTTTGGACCTGGACTCTCTGCCAGGGATGTGTCACTCAGAACTGGCTGGAGACTCCAGCAGCCATTGCTCAGCGTGGGCTGGAGTCTTGTGGGGGTGATCACTGCAAGTCAGAGCTAATGAAACGAGACAGGGAAAGAAAGTTCTTGCAGCTTTCAGCCGGGAAGCACAGTGGACAGCTTCCTCTGCAAAACGTGAGTCTTACGTAAGAGCTGCCAAGATTGCTGCAATCTCTTGCGAGACTGAGTGTTACTGGAGGACTGTGAAATCAGGGCCTGGGTTTACTTGCTAATTAATATTGCCTCTTGGAAGGATGCCCAGCAGCACCTCCTGGTATCAAGCTGTGGAAGTTACCATGCTCTGTTCCTGTGTATGACTCTGTTTCATTTCATCCCATCTCTATGTTATTTACCTTTTCCTCACTTCCCCTGAGGCAGCTGTGTTAGGGACACTTAATAGCTGAGTGTTTCTGATGTAAGTCTGCTAATCAGTGAACTCGCTGTTAAAATATAAATGCATTAAGTCCAGGAGTGCTCCCAAGGCTTGACCTTGTAGATGTCTGACACAGTATTTGAGCAGGAGGAAGAATTCACTCAACCCAGACTTTCAAAGGAACACCAAGACTCGCAAAAGCATTTGAACTGGCAGTTTGTCCATCTGGCATTTGGCCTGGTTCCTTTGCAGTTTAGGGTTTCATGAACTGGTTTCCCATGTGGTAACCTGGCAAGCCTACAAGTGCTGGGCCTGTAGGACACCAAGAGGCTTTGGCTGTTTGTCAGGGAGGGATTATAACACAGCCTGGGTTAATAAAGGCACAGTAACTCTTGTGTAGCAGTAAATTGCTCCTTTTTATCAAGAGAATTTTGATATTGTCGAGAGGAGTGTGGCTCTTTCTGAGGTTAGTGTCTGAAATGTTTCTTAATCCAAAAATTTGACCCTTCACCGACACTGCTTATGACACTTAGACCATTTCTATTTTATCTTTTGCAGCAGCTTCCTCTTTATGGTTCCTGTTTACAAATCAGATCCCTTGTCAAGCTTGGAACCAAAATCTTTCTTCCTCTAGTAGCCCATAAAATGTAATACAGCAGGGAGCTCATCACTCCAGGTGAATCATCTGGAAACAAGACACACTTGGGCCATGGGGGATATCTGTCCTGAACTTGAGTTCCCTGAGCTTTAAAGAGCCACAGCAGAGATTCTTCCCCCCCTGCACAAGTGTGAGGTCCTTCACTGCAGCTTGACAACACACACGGTAACCAAGCTGCACAATTGCTATTTGTTCAGGCTGTGTGTTGTGTGAATCAAAGCAGGATCTTGGAGTGGCGTCTCAAAAGGGGTAAAAAGCAATTTCGTGGTCAAACTTCCTATCTGTCTCCCCTGCTCTACCCGTACAAACAGCACAAACATTTAGCCATACCTATATCTACTAAATCTAAGGTCTGGCTTTTTCTTCTGCAAAGCAAACAGTTATTTTCTAGCCTCAAAAACCATGTTAGGAAGTAGAAAGTGCTATAATTCCATTCTGGGCTTCTGCAAACTCAAACAAACCATCTCCAGATCAAAGTCGGGGTTGATCAATTTCCCTTTGAGGACATTTAAGTTGATTCTCTGCATGTCAGACAATATTGGACAGTATATTCATTACTGCAATTATGAAATATAATCTGTTTATTTGAAAATGCAGGTATTTAATAGTTGTTTGTGGCTTAGATATATCAGACTTAGCACTGAAATTTGTGAGGTCTTTGATGTAAATGAACAGAGTGTAGATAAGCAAACTAACTCAGAGAACTTTCATCTGCACTATTTCTTGGTGAATTAAAATATTCTCAAGTTATATGAAATACATGCAAATGTGGATGTTTTTAATAGCCAGAGAATCAAAGTCAATATCTGAACTCATTTAATCTCAGCTGGCTTATGAAAAATACAATTATGCACAGAGGTATAACATAGGTCAGAGCTGTCAAATGCCACTCAGCCACCTCTTGCAGTGTGTGTGATGGCTGTGCTGCACCTGGTCACAGTGGGAGCAGCTCTGCCTGTGGTTTCTAGGGGCCACTGTGGCTCCAAGCCTGTGGGATGTCATCTCTGCCCTTCCCATGGCTGCAGTCCCTGGTGCTCCATCCAAGCAGTGATTTGCCCAGGTGGCACTGGCAGTGGCAGCAGATGGCATGGCAGGTGCTGGGCACAGAACCTGGAGAAGCATTTTGATTTTCTTCCCGGGTGCCCCAGTTCCTTCCCCAGAGCTTTGACCAGTAAAGGTGGAGAAGAGCATGATCCTTGCCCTCTACACCATCCCATCTCCAGAGGAATTCTCATCAAGGGGTGTCCCTGTCATCCTGACCCATCCATCCTGCCTGCTCAAAGTACCATCTCAGCTCATTCAACCCATCAGCTTCCTCACTGCAGCCAGCTACAGCTAGCTGTAGATATTATCCCACTTTTCTGAGTGGGAAAGGTTGAGATCATTTAAAGAGAGGGCAGGTTTGCTGTTATTCAACAGGCAGAGTCTTTTTTCCCTTGAATCTGTGCAATACTCCTCGCAATCACATTTTCAGTAAGAAACTATTCATGGCTGCTGTATGGACAACTGGCTATAACATAAGAGCCTCATTATTACTCATTTTTAGGATCCCTGAGTCTGTTGAGTGAGATCTCCATCTCTCCAGCCCTCAGGTTTCTTCCAAAGCCTCAGGATCTCACTCATTTTATCCATTTGCTCACCTCTGCAAACTCTGCCTCTGTGGCTGTGCCCAGGCCAGGCAGAGCTGTCAGGGAGCTGGTGCAGTATGTGGAGCTCTCCCTCTGGATCTGCCAGGCTGCTCCCCTGAGCACCTTGCATTGACATGCCTGGGTTTCACACCAGGCCTTTATTCAGATAATATGCTGGAGTAAATTTGTTTCTCAGAGGTCACGTCCCAGGAGGCACAGCCTGCCCTGCTTCACATTCCATGACAAATCCATTCTGAATCCTTTTATTATTAATAATAGACAGCAAAGTCTGATCTCAGGGTTCCTGAGGTAGAGTCAGTGATATCTGTGTAATTCAAATCAAACCTGCTCTTGCAGGTCTAAGTGAGTTCTAAAGATTGTATCAATGCAATTTCCCTGTGCAGCTGGGCAAGCCAGAGAATAATTAGAGATAAGAGCTAAGAGCCTTACAAGTGCAAGAGGTGTAACTAACCTTTGCTAATGAAGGATATCATGCAAATAGTATTTGATATTTGTGTGTATCTGATGCTACAATTGAACAAGGAGTGGTTGCCTGGTGTTTAATGATGGCTTCTGTGATCGTACAGGCATTTCTTACTGAAAATGTGATTGTGAGGAGTATTGCACAGATTCAAGGGAAAAAAGACTCTGCCTGTTGAATAACAGCAAACCTGCCCTCTCTTTAAATGATCTCAACCTTTCCCACTCAGAAAAATGGGATAATATCTACAGTAATAACCACTTCCTCCGCAAACACAGTGGTGGAACAGAGAATCTTGTTCTTTGTATACATTTCCTATGAGGCTGTGCATGCCCCCAAAATGCAAGTCAGTGGAAATTAGCAATTGTTTCCTGAAGACAATTTTATCCCTAAGTCCCTGACAATAACATTGACCCCCTGTGTTTGCCATTGCTCCAAACCAGCAACTCCAATGATTTGAAAACTTCATAACCTGCATACAGTTGCTGTAGTTCTTTTCAAAGCTTTTCAAAGAGGGCACAAGGACTAATACAAGTCTGCCTTAGAAGGGTTTGCTGCTAGCAGGAAAGCTAACTGTTGGCAAAGTTGGGCTGTGTTAGCGCCAAGGATTTTGATAAGATTGTTAATGGCATGCCTGTGATTCCAAAGGTCTTTGTAAAATCGTTGTTCCTCTCATCACAGTGTGGATGTGGATGTGAGATGCATAAGCTGATGTATAAGGTATAAGATATAAAAACTTGAAGGTATAAGATACTCTGAGTGTATTGCACGTGTAGTTTGAATCATCAGCAGGCTCTGAAGCATTCCCCAAGTTTATATCTTTCAGAGATTATTGGTAGGATGGTGTTGTGCTAGGCCAAGGGGGATGTCTAAATAGCTAACAAGATGCTAGACACCTTTTCTGAGTGTTTTATACAAGTAATTCAGGTTGGAAAGGACCGCAGGAAATCTCCAAACTCCTGCTCCAAGTGGGATCAGCTCTGGGGTCAGATCAGTCTGCTCAGGGCTTGATACAACTGCTGATCAAGACCCCCAGAGCCAATATTGTGTTTGGGGATTATTTGTGCTTCTCTTTATTAAATTTTATAATCTTCCCTTTGTCATATTCATCTGGCTTGTCTTATTCCTGAATGGTGGTGCTGTTGTGTATGCTCTGAATTTTTCTTGTAGATTTTACAAGCATCTTTTAATGCATCTATTGTTATTAATTTATCTGTTTCCTTCGTACTTTGCTAATTCTCCAGATGAAATCAACTCATTGTTGTCAGAATTTTTCATTTCATCCCAAAGTTATGGGTTGTAGCCTGAAATGTGGGCATCAGATGAAGTTTGGAGAAGTGTTGGGTCTATATGAGCAGGAGACTCAGTCAGACCCTCAAAACTGGATGCAAATGTGTTCTTTGCACATTTCTTAGCTTTCCTGTCTGCTGTCAAAAAGTAAGCTTCAATTTAAGCCCACCAAAATAAAGTGAATTAATGACAAAGCAGCTAATGAGAAATGCCAGACTTTCTAATAAATGTTAGCAGAGAGGTTTAGTTTGATTTATTTTCTGATTTTTATCAGAAAATTCATATAATCAAAGAAGACTGCTTAAATTCACTGTGCTTTTTGCGTATCACCAGTGGAATTTTTAGCAGAGATCCACCTGCTGAATCATTAACTCTGTGTGGAGAAATAACCCTCACGCAGCCCCCACCACAGCAGAGCTTTAGGCAGGGCAGTTTGTCACCACCAAGAAATGGAAAGGCAGAAGATCCCACTCTGACCTTTTGTCTTTCTCATCCATGGGTGCACAAGTAATAACCGGCTTAAAAATCCAATAATTTAATTGCACTGATTGGTGTTGTTAACCATTTCCAGCAGCCCTAATACATTTGCGCATTTTATCTTCTACATGTGCCAGCAGCCACGGTACTCATCAACCATGCTACAGCCTCAACATGCCAAGCAGTCCAACACAGCCAGCAGTAAATTATTAAAAAAGCTTTCCTCAGCCACCTTTTGGACTGGGGGTACATCTCTGCACTCTCTTGGCCTTTTGAGGCCAAAAAAAGCACAACATAACCAAGAGAAAAGGAGACCAAGTAAACTCTGAAATTGTTGTGAATGATTCAATCTTGCATTTATGAATCTGTGGGGTTTTTTTCCTCAGCTCTAATAGACCTAAGTAATTCTGGAAGCTGTACTCTCTCACATGCTACAGAAGTACTATTTCAGTAGCAGACTTGTTTGCCACTGAGAAAATTGTTAAGAAATCATATAACAACCACTGCTGATCCCTAAAGGGGATTGCTTCTCCCACTAGCTATTATCTAAATTGGATGTTTTCTGGAAAGATGAGCTGAATAAATAAAATAATGCCAGCAAGACTGGAGTACTAAGGATGCAAAGATTCAGACTCCTCCATTTTAATGTTCGTGTAACTCCACTGAACTCAGTACAGTTATTCTGGCTTTAAACCTAAACCCTGGGGCCCAAAGTGCTGCAGGGAAAGAAGCAGTCTGCTCCCATTTGAACAAGGGGAGGGCCACAGCATGACTTCATTTCCATAAACTGCCTGCCAGATGGAGAGAAACCCTGGGGAAAGGCAGGCACTCTCTGCCCCATCCCTTCTGAAATGTAGGACAGGGGAGAAAGCTCCATTTGAGAAAAGCATCCACCTAATTTCTTCCTTGGGCACCTTGGCACTCACTGTATGGATTTTGGGATGGTTTGCTTAGTGGAAATAAACTAAGAGGGGAAGGACATCTCAGCCCGGAGGACATAACCCCAGTGACTCACAGAGTCTGTCCACTGCTGGGCCAGTGCTGAGGGTCCATCTGCTTTAGCACTCCTTGATGGGAAGAGCAGAAGCAGAGCAAGGTCCACCCCTGCGGCTGCTCCATGCATTGAAACCACGTGAGATCCCAGCTTGGTCAGGGCATGGAGTGGGAGAGCTGGCCTGGAATGGGACAGGTCCTCTGGGGGTGTCCCAGGAGCCAGCAGGACAGGCAGGGAGCAGAAAGCTCCATGCTCAGTTTTGGGCTCCTCTCTCCAAGGAGGATGTTGAGGGGCTGGAGTGAGCCCAGAAAAGGGCAATGGATCTGGGAGAGGATCTGGAGCACAAGGCTCATGAGGAGCAGCTGAGGGAACTGCTGGGACAAAAGGAGGCTCAGGAGGGACCTTCTCACTCTACAACTCCCTGATGTAGTGAGGTGGATGCCAGTATCTTCTCCCAGGGAACCAATGACAGGATGAGAGGAAATGGCAGCAGCTGAGGTTTAGATCAGTTATTATTCCATGGAATGGGCTGTAAAGCATTGGACCAGGCTGCTCAGGGTGGGGTCACCATCCCTGGAAGTGTTAAAAATGTGTAGTTTTGGCTCTTGAGGACATGGTTTAATGGTGACCATGGTGGTGGAGCTGGGTTTGGCAGCTGGGCTGGATGAGCTTAAAGGGCTTTTCCAGCATTAACACTTCAGGACTCTGCTCTGAAGCTTTCAGAGCTGCAGTTCTGGTGCTGCACCCTCACAGCCTGAAGGCTCTGGGTTTGGGGTCAGGGCCGCACAAGGCTCTTGCAGCTGCCTGGCCACGTTTCCCCTGCTCCTGTTCCCGCAAAAACCTCAGCAGAGGTCAGCAGAGAATTTGGTATCTGATACAAATGTGGCTGCTTACTGAATTCCAATACAAAAGTGTTAGGGGGTTTATTTCTATTTGGTTTTCTTCCCATCAACTCATCTGTCTAGGATCTCCATTTCTGGAAAGAGGCAGAGTGAAGAATTTAGTCTAATACACCATTTAAATTCCATAAACAAGACAAAAATCTAGTAGCAGACCTGAGAATATATATTGCAGCAATAAAACTTCCCTGAAAGAATTGCAGCAGCAGCTAGGGAATGCTAATAACGGTTTCTTTGCCTGTGAAGCAACACTCACAGGCCTAGGTTGGCTTGATTTTCATTTAATAAAAACACTACATTAATATAATCATGATTATATTGTGAAGAGGAAACACTTTGGAAACTTTTTGATTCTCTTCATTAATTACTTCTCTCTCCAGCAGTACCACTGCACTGAAGAGATAAAAGGAGAGTGACTGATATTGAGTTTCATTTTTAAAGAACAAAGTGCATTTTTAATTGGGTTTAATATGTAAGCTTGCAGGTAAAAGATGAGCTAAAATTATTTCTGAATTTAAAATTAAGAAATTGCAAACTGCTGCCTTCTGATCAGGCCTGTCCCAACCCATATGCAGACCACCTACAAGGTGCAATTAACTGAATTGATAATTGTACAGGGCAGTTTGAGATGCTCAGAGAAGTGGTTTGAGATGGACGCTGCTCTCTGTATCTTGGCCAGGTTTTCAGCTGGAATTCAACTTTCAAAAACAGGATCTAAAAATTGCTTTTAAAAATGAGGTTTTTTGTGTCTGTGAGTTCAGAATATATAGAGGTTTGTATGGAGCATAGAAGTAATGTCAGCTCCTGCCTGGGGCTCCCAAGGTCACAGAGGCAGGGATAAAGCCAGCTGCAAATGTAGGGATGGCCAGAAATTTAGTTTTGCTTTCCAGCTGCATGGTGAAACAAGTCACAGCAAAGATCATGTAGAAGCTGGAGAGCCAGCTCTGAAAGCAGCACATATAGAAAAAATGAAAGGAAAACAAAGGAAGTTCTTCAGTATGAAAATGCTTTTCCTTTACTCTCCTTGGAGCATTTTATGGCTGAGAAAATGTGGGACAGAGCATGGGAAACCCTTGGAGGCCCAAATAAGGTGATGAGGATCTGGATGTGCACCATTCATGGGGTGGGCTGCTGCAGGGGGCTGCAAGGCAGGCACCATTCACCTTCACCATTATAATCCACTGCTGGCCTCAGGTGCTGCGTGCTGGGAGTGGAAACTGCATCCCAGCGAGGGCAAAAGCCAGCCTGGGTGCTCTGCTGCCCCTCTCACACCTCCTGCCCTGGCCAGGCTGCAGCTCCACACGGGCAGGAGCTGTGCCTTGGGTCACAGCAGCATCACCTGCCTCCGGGCACAGGCATCCACCAGAATTTCTGAGTTCTTTGTGGCTTGGAAATGAGAAAACACAAAGAGGTTACTGAGGAAACAGGGCTAAGCACATGGCAGGAGTTCATGGAAACAATGTAAAATAACAGTCTTGCATTCTATTGCTTCCCCACTATTCAAAAAGATAAATTACAAAAAATAAAGTATTAAAAGCACAACAAAAATAAGGAACCTAATGTCTCCTTCAATGAGCCTGATATTGATGCTACATGTCTTGCTCCAGTTAAAGGCAATAGCAGTAGCTTACTAAAATGATTTATCCTCTCTTTATTTTGTATTTCAAGTTGTTGGTGTATGTAGTATTAATTGTGGTGAGTTAGCAGAGAGAAACAAGCTAATCCATGTGAGAAGATTGCTTCCTTTTGGTTCCCTGTCTGCCTGCTTACTGGCAGTTTCATGCTTAAGCCACTGATTCATTTTTTACCTCTCTCTTGCCAGCAATTATATTTCATTGGTGACTGTTGGGGTATAGAGTTGGAGGCGAGGGCTGCTGCTTTGTCTGAGAAGCAATATTTCATACTGTGTATCACTTCTTAATGTATAGAATCTGGAAAACTAGTAATTTCTCATTTAATTTCCAGCATAATTTACTACGCTGGAGAAATAGCGCTGACAGCTTCTGCTGAGACTGGTATGTGGTATGTTTTATATCTGAAGTCTTGCCTTGCTTCTGTGCCCTCTCTCAAGCAAGGCAAACACAGATCACATTTCTGAGCCAGCTCTGTAGTTCTTGGTCACTTCATTTTGTAGCTTTGCCAAAGTAGCAATGACTTACTGTTTTCCTGGAAAAAAAGAAAAAAAAAAGAAAAAAAAGTAAGAACAGGGCAGTGTGTAGCTGCTATCAATGCAATTCTATAGGTTTGGAGGCTTTTAAGTCACTGAAACAGAACGCTGAAATTAATGTCTGCACGTATACTCTCACTTTGGCTCTTTGGCAACAAACTTAAAACTACCAATTGCTGTAGGTGACAGTAGCTGATATGTTATATGGTATTGGCACCATGCAACATTTGTCTGTATCATAAAGTGGTGCTGCTCAAGTTATAGACTGTGTCAAGTTGGAAAGACTTATAGTAGGAATTCACTGCTTTACAATTAAGGAGTAAAACTTACTCTTAAACTTGTGAAATAAGAGGTTAAAAAGATTACCATTGCTCTGGGTTTGTTAGAGCAGCTGAAATATGCAGTGGTGATGAAACTTTGGCTGACCCGGAGATCTGCTAACCAAAAGCCCTTTGTGAATTGGGAATGTTGCTGCAAAACATTTCTGACCAAACAGTATCTGTATATATGTTTGTACACCCTGTGTTTGTGACACATTGATCAGCTCCTCTGTTTAGCTCCTCTCAACCACTGTTCAGAGACAAGCAGTGTCTCTAAAGATTAAAAATCCTGTTATTGAATTCAATTTTCAGATCCCATCTCTGACAGTTGAAAACCTGGCTGAGATACAAAGCCCAGATAGTACAGCTCACTGGCACTAGAAGTCCATTTTATTTAGAACAGGTTTTCATTGCCCTTCTCTCCCCCCCCCTCCAGCAACTGGAAGCTTGTTTGGAAATCTGTAATTGTTTTGGCTTAAGACAGATTTTGTGCAAAGTGCCAGGCTTGGGACCCTGCTCAAAACTAAGCAAACTGCTGAGTTATATGTGTCTTTGTGATAATAAGGTATTAATCCCCAAAGCTGAGCATCTCAGAATCCAGCCTGCAAGGCGTGATGTGATGTGCAGCCTTGTGCACCCAGCACAGGAGGCAGCAGCTGGTGCCTGTTAAACACTGCTCATATCTTTGAATCCTGGCACTCTGCACTCTCCTAAAGGGGAAGGCGTCCATGGCTTTTTGGTGCCTTTTAGCTGACACATTTCAGTGTATTTTGTGATGTTTTCCAGCCCATGGAAGCACATCTCTTTCTGCAGAATGTGTCCTTATCTGCCTAAGTGATCCAAGCCTTCAGGATTTTGCTCACTGTCCATCCAGTTCAGGCAAGCATTGCAGATAAGAGCAGGACTGAGGGCTGGGGAATTGCCATCACAGTCACTTTTTTCAGGAGAAAATTCGCTTGCCATAAAATTAGAACATCCCAGCTGAAAATGTAACAGAGATTTTTTTTCCCCTATCCATCCTCCCTTCACTTCCAAGAAGTGGAAGTTTCACGGTTTTCAGGTTTCATGGCTTCTTGGCATTGTTGGATCTTGTCAGGCAAATTTCTCTTACTGGGGACTGACCCAGGACTGACATTTCTTGACCCTCGGGTATTTTGGGAAGCCTCACATTTCTGGTGCAGAGTGTCTGACTGTTCTGTTCTTTCAGAGAATTTAAGAGCTTTTGAAAACATTTGGAAACATTGAAGGAATGTGAGGTTTTGATGGTTGCAAGATGAAATTTCTGAATTTTAGTTTCTTGCGTACTGGTGCTTCTCACTCTTCACTCCCTTCCTCATGCAAAGTGAGTTGCTGCTTCTTCCTCCTGAGGCCAGGGGGTCTCTGGAGGCAGTGTGAGGGCAGAGTAATTTCTCAGGTTTTGCCAAAGTTGCAGCACCATGTTTTCTCCAGATCACTTGGATTTTAATTAATGCACTGCCTTTCTGCTCCTGCTGCCATTACCTGTATAGAAATGAACATTATGTCCAATCATCCACAGTACACAAATGCCCGCACCAGACCCTGTGAGCACCCTCCTAAATCTGTTCTGTAATATTTAAACCCCAAGTTAATGACCCCAAAAGCCCTGAAAGCAGCATTCAGCTTCTGAGTAACCACTGCAGTGAGCAAGGCACCCAACTCTGACCTGTTTGCTCCCAAAACATCGAGGCACACAACAGCAAAATCCCACCAGGTACCCAGATTGTTCCAGGCCCCCTGATCTCTGTGTCAGCCCTGCAGCAGCACTGCTCCCTCTGCAGCCAGTACAGAAGCATAAGGCAATTTAAAGTAGATTTTTTTTCCTAGGGATGAGCTAAGTTTGTAATAAGCACAGCTTTGCTCTCTTTGGCACGTCAGCAGTTTGTTGTGGTGATTTTAATATTGTGCCCTTCACTTCCCTGTTAAGCTGGTGTAATGTAGCCTTGATTATTGCAAGAAATGTCCTTTTGCCTTCTGCTGCAGCTAAGAACAAGAATCATCACTGGGAAGATTTGGCCTTTTCTGTCACTGGCTGTGATTTGTACTTGTCGTGGATCCCACTGTTTGTGATGGAAAGACACAGCCTGTAGCATTTAGAGAAATGAATTGGAACCTCTGTTTCCTGTGAGGGAAAAGCAGAATAACCCAGCTCCTGCTTTTCCTCTGTGGGAGAAGGGAGGATGGCCATAGGAGCTGCACATCCTGAATGCCAGGAATGTCCCCTGTGCATGTGTGCAGGCACAGAGCCTGGTTGGGGTCAAGGGGGCATTCCCTGCCTCATTTTGCTCTTCCCAACCTTGTCCTGGGAGTATTCAGACATTGTGACAGCAAACACACTGAGAGTAATTCAGGAGATGGATGGTGAGGCAGTAAGCAAATTGCTGCAGTAACATGTACACTTCTTTCAAAGCATCCTGAATGGCCTATTAGGTGTAGAATTGGATTAGAGAGAGCAATTAAAATGGCAAACCTGTAAGAAAGAGTTGTGTATTGTTGCTTTAAAACTAGAATTGACTGCTTGAACACTATGTGTGGGCCACGTCTCTTGCCTTCTATTGAGCCTGGAGGAATTTTAAAATATTTCATTAGCATTAAATCTGATAGATCCTTTCCATTAAGCAAGGTGAAGCAAGTATAATGCAACATAGCTGGTGGCATTATAGTGGTGTGAATGCTAAAATATATAAGATGCTTCAGCTGGGGGCCCATTGTGCCCAGTTCATATTTTGAAAAGGTTTGGAAGCTTCTCATTAAAGATAATGAGAGTTGCCAGGTGTCCAGCAGCTCATGAAATGAAGGACTGAGTCCAAATTATTTCAGTGATACTATTTAAAAGGATTTCTGTTGTCCTTCCCACAGATTTCCAATAAATAAGCTAATAATGATTAACCAGACCTCTGATACTGTAAGCCATATATTTGAATAAACTCAGATATGTGGAATAATACAATAAATGTGACTATATTTGCTGTGAATGTACTATAGTTCATATAGGGGAGAGTTATGATCTTTTAAAGTTTACTGGATGAGAACAGCTTTTATTTCACAATTAATGGCTCATGAACATAAATTCATTTAAACAATAAATCTAAATTTGCCGTTGTTTGAGGTGATTACATGGCTTAATTTTTTTTTTCTTTCAACTGTACCATGCATTTCCTAGCAGCTTGGTTTGCTGATGTTTGATTTGTGGTGATACAGATCATATACAAGCTGGCTTGTTGTTTTTAATGAACTGGATGTGTTGTATAATAGAATTGCTAGGTTTGTGCTAAATTGCAGCTTTGGGACTCATTACTGTGAGATGTTATCTGCTTTGAACTGGCTTATTTTATCACAAAGAAAGAAATTGAATTTGCTTAAGATGGCAAATGCAGCAATGGATGGGTTGGTTGGTGAGTGTTTTGGGGCACCCTGTTGAGCTGATATGTATTTTATCTGATCTAATTCACATTCTGCCCAGAAGATGCATACACACCCACACATATGCTGGAGTCCATACAACAAAAAGCCTAAAACAAACAACGAGCACAATGTATTGCTGGATAGTTAAATGCTGCTTTTTAGCCATTGGTTTTTGACCATTTCAACTGTAAATTCATGGGATCTTTTCCTCAGGGTGTTTTTGTTCCGATTTTCTCTGCTGTGCATGCAGAGGCTAATGACGCATTTCTGCCTGCACATATTTAGCTTTTGCATGCACATCTTTCAGCGCTTGCACAGAAACACTTTGCAGGCATTGAAATGTAAGTAAATGCAACAGGATTAATTGTGTAAAACCCAGAAAACTGTGTTTCCTTTAACAACCAACTGCAGGTGTGGAAGATGAAGCCTCTGCGTGTCATTCTTGGCATTTCCATTCCTTTGCAAAACAGTTTGAGCTTTCAGCCTAATGTAAGAGTGATATATAGGAAAATTAAATAGTTTTCTTTACTGTGGTAATTTTAGCTGTTCTCTGCAGCAATGTATAAAAACACTGATTTGCATTGAGAGAAGCATAGGCACCTGAAAAACACTTCTACTCAAACAGTTTAAATCAATGAAAAAAAAGGAGTTCAGTTCAGAGGTGATTTTAAGGAAACACTGAAGGAATAGAAACTGTTATAAACTGGGCTGATAAAACTTTCATTTGTCTTCTGCTGAGCTGCCTGCTAGAGCAGTGCCAGCTGCACTAAGTGTATTGGATGTATGAAATGTGAACATGTAATAAATCAATATGTTAACATATAATAAATATGTGATGCCTGTGCTGTGAAGAGGTGGCTGGAGTTCCCTTGCTGTGCCTGCCCATCTTCCCACTTATCCTGGCTTCTGGGACCACTGCCATGGCAATTCCAATTTTTTGTGCAGAGGCATCTGAACCACTGCAGTTATAGTCAGAGTTTTATGATAAATGAGGGGTTTTTTTGATTGCTATGAGGACTCAGATGTAAAATATCACATCACAGGTTGTTCTTTGCAATGCAGCAGAACTAGCCTCCCTCCAAAAGAAAGCCAGTAAGGAACAATATTTTTTTTTTCATAGTGGGCTTAGTAACTCATTTTAAATGGTTCTTCCAAACTGTCTGTGATCCAGCATCACATGAGGTGAGAGAATTACTGGCTATTTGCATTAATGTTTAGGGTGGATTGTAATGACAAAGCAGATATTGAACTCTGCAGTTAATTTGCTTTTGTTGAAATAACCTTTAAATTATTCTTCCCTTAAACAGATGGTTTTTGCATACTGATGACTGCTCTGTCCCATTCCTACCCTGTATGCTGCTTTACACCCTTTCTCACTTCATCTTCACCCCCATTATTTAACAGATGGGATAGTGTATACACCATAGAATATGATTTTTTTTCCCCCCTCACTTTCCTCTCCTGACTTTAGAAAGTTCAGTTTTTGCATGACCTTGGTTCTGGAGGCCTTGATTTACATTGCATTAACAGCTTTATGGAGTTGTTTTATAGTTTGCTCTATTGCTGAAAAACAGGACAGTTTTACTGATAGAATTTACTGTCCATTTTTTCCCAATTGTTTTTGGCATATGCTCATGTTTTGGTTTTTACATCACTGTTGCTAGTAATTACCTTGCTGCCATTATTTTTCTTTAATAGAGGATAAATGAGTGTGTGGTATTTTTCTTTAGGAGAGCCTGAGTGGATTGGAGATATCTCTTACGATGGGGAAAATACTGCAGGCATGATTAATGGCATCATCATTGTAACATAATTTAGTTAGGAGGACTTATACAACTGATAAAGTGTCATGTACTTCCACTAAACTGCAATCTAAGTGAACTGTATTTCAGGTTTTTATATCCTCATTTCTGTCTTCTGTAAAGATATTACTGTAAGATTCATACAAGCATCTTTATAGGCTCACGCTGTAAGCAGTGAAAGTTCAATCAGCTCTTCTTGTAGGAATCACAGCTTCTATAAAAAATGAGTAATTATAATTCAAAAAAAGGCATAAATTAGTTCACTAGATGCATTCATTGCAGACTGAAGTTGTGACTAGATGAGGTCTTTTGTAGAATAAAAAGAAATTTAGTTTAAAATAAATAAATCTGGCCTTGAGAGATGAGAGAGGAATCAGGTATTTACAGCAGTGCCTACAAAAACTTGCATTCTAAGTACTCCACAGACCACATTTATAAATTAATCAGAGAAAATCAATACATAAGTTGGAGACTAATAAAAGACCTTTCCTTAGTAATTAAAACATCTCTATTTCCACCTACTTAATCCAGCTCTTTGGGCCAGTGGAGATACTACATTTTAATTTCATCTCTGTGTGTTTTTATATGAAATTCTCATTTTTATATTAAATAATTTCAGAACTTGATCACATAAAAAGCACATTTCCCTGTGTTTTCACTGATCACTATTTTTTTCTGGTGGAGCACGTTAGCTGAACTTTCCATTTGAGCCTTGCATGTTGGAGGGGGGTTCTATTTAATTTCATCTTCCTTTATGGTTGAACCTATGTCTCTTCCACCAGCAAAGGCAAGCAAGTTTCACACTGGGGTCCCTTTGCAGGACTCAAGATGAACTCAAGATGAGTCCAGCACTACTTTTCTCCATCTCCATCATCTGGCAATCCTTATTTTCTTGTCTCCCCACCTCTGTTTTGTCGAACTCTGATCACTTCCCCTTTTTCTGAGCTGGTTATGTTTATTATTTTCCCTTTCCTTGTTTGTCCATGGTCAGCTGTACTTGTAGACTCTGACATTTCGGATGGAGTTCTTTTGCAAAGTGTGTAGCATGGTTGAGCCTCTCTCTTTGTGACAGCCTTTGTGGGCAACAAAAATAAACAGTAAATAGAGTCTCCACTAAATTATTGATTTTCAATTCCCATGTCTCATCTTGGCACTCCAAGCAGGGTGCTTGTGCAGAAATATTTATTGTGCATATTAATTGGGGAAGGATGAACAAAAGTGAAAAATAAAAGATCACTGTGTGGACCCAGATACTTGTGCAGAATCATTTTTGTATGGAAGCAGCTGTGTAAAAGCTATGGTTCTTACTATTTCATCATCCTTCCACTGAAAATTTGAATGGGCTTAAAATTAAGATCCCCTTACATAATGGAAGTCGTAATGAAGGATATGGTTCATAAATTCCAATTGTTAAATTGTCTCAGTGGGAAAGGTGACTTGACATTCCCATATTTTAAGGATTTAAAATCCACATTCAACAACAATGGTAAAGGGTTTAATTATCAGCTTATATTAAGACTTGAATATGAGAGACATTTCAGCTGTTCTCTGTGTGAGCCATAGGCTTTTAACTGAAGATTTCTCTTACCTTCCAAGACTTAGATTTTGCTGGTATTTTTATGGAGTGTCTGTTTGTAAATACTACTCCTTATGGATAAACTAAGCCTAAAAACCCATTTAAATTAAAAAAAAGATGGGAAAGCAAATTTAATATTTCTTTTAATGTTCACAAATACACAAAATATTTTCCAGCACCACAAAACATGGAAGACCTTTTGAAGTATTTAGGGAGGTCACTTAATGGCCATTAGGCAGAGTAACCAGCAGGGCTCAGAGCAGGGCCACTTGTCCCTTTGCACTCCAACAGAAGGAGCTTTCTGTGGTCCCTCAGAGCTCAGTGAGTTAAAGATGGAAACATCCATAATGGACCACACGTTGCACTTTCCTGTTATTCAACACAAAGCTGTTGAAGTTTGTATTTATCTGTGCTGTCTAGGTTTGAAAGTCCCACTCTGGTAAAAATGTCCCTGTATTGGGGGATGGCATCTGTGGTTTTTTCCTAGGTTTGAAAAGCACTGATCACCCCAGTGTTGTTATTGTAATAAAAATAAATAGTAATGACAATAATAAAAGTGATATTGTGTTTGTAACCACTGCTGAAACAGAGGTAGTGAATGATGGCCACGTTTAGCCAGACTGCTGATGCAGGAATACAGAAACTGGAAAGATATCAAGCAGACTGATTTAAGACTTGGAGAGAGCACAGAGCTGTGAGATTGATAGCACAGAAAGGAATCTCTTGGTTGAGGTCCATGGCCTGCATCAGAGCTTTGGGGATTGATAGCACTCGGCACTATCAATCTCACAGCAGCAAATGGGATGACTATTCTCCATGAGGAATGGGCCATGTTAAATACCCTGACATCCATTAGATTGAGAGCTGCAAAATGAGGAAGGACCAGTCCATGTTTGTAGAGATAATGCAGTGCTGATTTCGGTGCAGTTTGTTCTGCTGCAGACACATCCTGGCTCGCTGCTCCAAGCTCAGCTCCTGCAAGTTGCAAGTCATGATGGAAATAATAATAAATATGAGAATAAAAATGTACAGGGGGTAGTGAATATGTAAAGGAGAGGGACTCCTTAAAATTTATAGGCCTGATTTAATGGGGCTTTGAGAAACCTTGTCTAGAGGAAGGAGTCCCATGGCAGGGGCTTGGAACGGGGTGATCGCTGAGGTCCCTCCAACACAAACCATTCTAGGCTTGTATGATTTGTGAAATTTAAAGTGCAAAAATTCAGCAACACAGCTCATTGTTTATTATTTTTAATTTGTGTTTTATTTAATTTTTTGTATAGTACATCATGGCCGTTCTCATGCTGAATCTTCTCTTAGTAAACTGGTGGCAAAACAAACTCCTCTGTTGTATCTTGTGCTTTGATTCTCCTTGTGGTATGAAACTCAAGAAACTGAAAGCTTGAGGTGGACATGTCTTGCTTCAGGTCTGTGGAATTATCTGCATGAATTGGCTTGCTTGCATTATTTAATATTTTTTTTTTTAATGCAGCCATATAGCCTCCTTCAAGCATCCCATCCTATATCACATTATTCCATCAGAAAAGTGTCATTTACTCACTCTAGCATTTCAAGGGAAGTGGGAACTGCTTTTTTTCCCGTGTGGACACAGCTCCCTTTACAAACATTGCTGCTCAGAACACTGGCAGATGCATTGCTAAGTGAAAATAACCATCTCTTGTGTGAAATGATTCAGCAATCCAGAGACAAAGGCGTTAAAGGACACAACACAAGCAGTAAAAACTGTTGTTGTCTTCCAACAGTAGAGAAATCCATAGATAGTAGAGGATTACCTCTGAAATTTGGGGGTTGTTATCTCCTCTAAACCCTTACAATTTTCTAATACGTTCAGATGTTCCATATAAAATTAGGGAAGTGTAATATCAAACCTCTGTAAAGCAAAATGATTTTTTAAAGTTCTGTTGAAAAGTCTGTGGAGAAAAAAAAAATACTTTAACCCAAATTTATCTTCTGTAGTGTCTGGAGGCAAACAGAAATATTAATAGAGAGAAAGAAGTATCCAATTGCACTTGCTGGAGGGAATTTCCAACTTTGAATAATGTGGTACTAGATTTTAGTGTTCATGTGTGACATTACATCTGTCCTCCCTTTTTATATTCTTTTTTTACTTTTTTAGTAATTTCCTCAACTTTTACTTTAGAAGGTGACAGAATTTCTTATCTTATAGGTATGTTGGGCTTGACTTTGATGGCAGGAGTCATCTCTTAAACACTTTTGGAAGATAAGAGGGATTTAAAATATGGTGCACCTGAATCAAGGAAAATTCTCATATTTAGTGATTCAGGGAAGCACTAAAATTTAGGTATGGTCTTTGCAGACCATATCTCTTTTATCTGAGAAACCAGGATTTCCAGCAGGTGTGATAAGCATTCTTAGATCATTGTAAATAAATTGGTTTGCTGTTTGAGCTTACTGTATTGCACAGACAGACTTCTGACTGGAAAAAGTATTTAAAAAAATATTCCATTTTAAATGTTTTGCAGCATTTGAGTGACTTTTATAGGCTTGCTGATAGCTAGATGCAATTTGAAGCATGCCCATGTCCATGAAATAGTCATGTCTCCCTCAGGGAAAAGTTCCTGGGGAGGGCTAAAAGCAGCTCTAACCATTTAATAAGGAAAATAAACTGTTGCTCTCCTGGTCCTTAAGGAAGACTTAGAGGTAATCACATTTAGATTCTTGGAAGACTTTTTGTAGTAGTCCAGAAGGGATTTTAAAGTCCAAAGTGAAAACTAAATATAGCTGGAATAATTCTAGTGGCTGTGTGTCACAAACTCAGACTTTAGCAGGAATGTTGTGGCCTTGTGCCGAAACACAAATGTTGAATTAGTGTCAGACAGATGGAAATGATAGTCCTGTGCAGAGGGAGGCTGGGCTGGCAGGGGCAGAATATCCCCTTAATTCTATACTGAATGTCCAAGTAATAGAACCGACTAAAAGTAACTGAGTATGCAAAGAAAAAATCCTACAGCTCATTTGGGAAAAACTCGACATGCTGGGACCCACCAATGACAAATGAAATTCAGCCCAGGTAAATGAATAAACAATGAGACCAAAAGCCATTCATAAACTGGAAAATGTGCTGATATCTAGACAAATAAAGCAATGTGGGTGTTTCTGCATTGAAATAATCCCTGAAGTATTCATCCCAATGTGTACTGGCAATGAAAAACAAATCAAGCAGTGGAGTGAATTGAATTACCCGTCCTGTGTGCTATAAATCATAAGGAAATCCAAGAACTTTTATGGCTCCATATGGTAGAGTTGGACATTGTCTAGAGTACTGTTTGTAACACTGCTCACATCAAAGCAGGAAAGTAAAAATTGTTGGAGAAGGTGGATCCAAAACAACCCAGAAAAAGGAAACTGTTAACCTTATCATTAACAGAGAAAAACAGATTGACATTAAAGTTCACAACAGCCAACGGGAAAAGAAAAAAAAAAAAAAAAGAATAAAATTAATTCTAGGATCTTCTCATCAGCGAAGGAAATTTGTGACTGAAAATAGAGGAGAATGGGAAACTGGGTGGATAGTTAGGCAAAATTCAGCATCCAAACAAAATGCACATTTAATTATGTGTTGTTCCAGTAAGAGGTGAGTTAATGGCAGTAGCACTACCTGGAGCACTCATGCATGCCCAAATCCTGTCAAAGAGGAGGATTTTTTTGGGTGAACCAGGGAGCTGGGTGCTAGGGATGGATATAGTGTAAACTCCAACACCAATGTTGTTAGAGGGTATCCGATCTCAGTGACCAGCAGTGATACTGCAGGAGTTATGAATAAATGCAATTAGAACAGGCTGATTGGTTAGATTAATGCTGATTTTGTCTATAAAATTCTGCTTCTGCCTCTTGGGTTTCTTCATAGCAGCACCCAACTTCACACCATGTGTTGGCACCGCCCTGGAAGCTGGAGGTGGCTGAGTTGTGGTGGCTGAGCTGGGTCTGCTGCAGCTCCCGTGTTTATAATTCCAGGGATGCTCTCTCTGGAGCAGTGCAGAGCACGTCCCAGCCCCTTCACCTTGCTGCCTTTAAACTGGCAGGTGGCCTCTTGGTGCAAACAGGCTCCAGGCACCCATCTGGGCTCCTGCCTGGCTCAGCCTGTGCCTGGGGAGGCAGGGCTGGTGCAGCCTGCTGGTTCCAGCTCGCTCAGGACTGCTGAGTTTGCCTTTCCCAAGCTCAAAACTCAGATTTAGGAACTCACAGACCAAAACAGCTCAAAATATGCAGATGGGAAAGGGATTACCCTCCCTTCCTGCTGCATGGAATGGAATCTGTGAAGTCTCCAGTTTCCTTTTTATGGAAGCATTTGGCTTATATGCATCTGTTAGAACTGGAATGAATTTTAAACATGTTTCCACGGAGCATAATTAAACATATTAGAGCCTCAATGAATTGTATTGTCCTATGCCAAACTAAAGACTGCAAGGAATAAAAGGAATTTAAATGGATGTCAGAGTGAAATGAAGTTAACATTGAGCACCTCCATTAAGATCAATAAAAAATTTGTTGTTGTTCAGTGTATTTAACAAGGTTCTGGAGATGTAAAATGAAGTGTCTCATTGGTTAAAATTAAAACACTGAAATGCTGCTAGGAGATCACAGGTAATATAGCTACCTCAGGATACATCACAATTCTAGCAGCAGCCTGATAATTAAACTTTTGTCTCAAGTGCAAAACCTCTTTCATGTAATAGAATACTGGAACTTGTGTAGATGAAATGATGAATGGAAGCAGCTATTTTAATTCTTTATTTTTAGACACTTTGGTAAAGAAACCAACATTAAAGCTCAATTCAGTGTATTGCTGTTTATTCCCAAAAGTAATATCTGTTTGGTTTTGCACCAATAAACACATTAATCAGAAGCAGAAAAATAGAAAGCATTAGTCAATGATCCAATAAAATTCTATAATATGAACCTAGCAATGAATAAAGGTTGATAGATGAATGAAGATAGTGATAACTGATGGAAAATGTAGCCTTCCAGTACACTGCTTATGGTATCTGAATGAGTTTCAGAATTTAGGTATGAAAAATTATTCTAACCTGTCTAATTTTTAAGGGTCCACTGGAACTCTTACCATATAAATTTATAGAACAGTACTTAAATATTAGATTGTTTTATACAATTTTTTCTGACATGAGGAAAAACCCCTGAGTAAAACAACACACCTTACATCTGGGAGAAGTATGGGAATGTTTCCCCTCATTTATTAAAGATTCCAGGGATCCTTTTACAACACAACATAACTGAAATTATCATATTAAATGTTAGTATAATGTTAAGGTGTTGTTAAAGATATTCCTGTCCTCTTTGACTTCTTCTCATGTACCTTGCTGACTTGATTTTGCTGTGTGTTCTCCTCAGATATTTCAATTCCACATGAAATCAATAGGTGTTAACAGGAGTATTTAATTCTAGGAGGTGATTTGCCAGACTCTTTTGCCTGCCTATGCTGCATCAAATTTTCATGAAATTGGAACTGTGACCAAGAAACCAGAATGTTTGTGGTTTAAAACAAGTAAAACTGGCACCTGATTTGCTTTAATGTTTGAGGGAATCCTTGTTGTGAACTCTGGGGTGTGAGGCTTGGGTGTCACTGTGCTGGAAGGTGTTTCCTTGCATCCAGGGGGTTTCTCAGGTGTCCATCTGTCTGCAGATGTTCAATGATATTTTGGTTTAATCCTCTGGACAAACAAAGCCTAGTGCAGTCCCACTGTTCCAGTGCACAACTGCTGACTTTCAGCTTTTGAACACATTGTCCAGCCAAAGCTGACAAAGAAATCAGCGAGTGCTCATTTGTGAACATAAGTGGGTCAGAAAAGAAAGGAGATCCACTCACTCTGAAAGGGGATTTGACTGTAAGGCACTGAAATGTTTGTACTGGATCATATATCTGTCCCAGTTACAAGAAGACTTTTGGAGTAAATCCAAAATAAAAATGCACACATGGCCAGGCTTTCTTATTTCTTATCAAAATGATGCATTTTGTGCACAGAGACTTATTGGCTTTTCCTTTGCATCTGTGCACATCTAAAAAGATGCAATCTCTTTATATTCAAGCAAACAAGACATCATGGTGTGCTAAGGAGAATAAAATCTGCCCTGCAACTGAAACCTCTTTTACATGTTCTGAGTTAAAATGGCAAAAATCACTTTAAATGAAACCATCTCACTTAAAATTAAAGATGCTGGTCCAGTTCCCCCATCTTCTGTAAAATCTGACACACACACCCCTCCTATTTTAAATTATGACAAGTGTTTCTTAAGCATGAATTTTTAGACTACTGGAGCCCATAAAATCTTCTTGTGGATTTTGTCACCAACACATGTTCTCCTAGAACTATACTAATCCTGAAAAGCTGATGCAATGAATTTACACTTCCTAGAAAAATCAAATGAAAAATTTTCACTGTATTCAGTGCAACTCCATTGACTTCCATGGATTTTCTGTTGATTTATGTGAGTATGAATGAAATTAGAAAGGGCCCAGCAGAATAAGTTGTAGTTTACACAAAAAGGATTTATTGCAAAGACTCATCAAAAGAATTTTTCAGGGTAATTTGTAAATGGTTTACTGACTCTAGCTGACCTTCAAAATTGCTATTAAATATTCACTCTAAGGACTACTCTGTATATTTAACTAAAGCCTCAGTTTAGAAAGGTTGCCAGTACATTTCTATCTCATGTCTATGTTTCTCTCCCAATTTCAATGTAAGACAAAAGTAACAGTTAGGAAAGGCATGTCTTTTCCATTTGGAATTGACAACAAAAAAATCCAGTATTTTTTTGATTAATAGTTTTATTTTATGACATTAAATATCCACCAGTATCAGTAGGTTGGAGTAAGAATATTTCATTCTTTCCTGTTTCTGTGATGTGTCCTCATGTCTCTAAGAATTTGCCCTGCCTACATTTACTGAAGTACATAAAGCACTGTTAGTTTGTACACAACTTGCGTGGCTGAAATCCTCACCTTCCTGCATGTGCTGCAGTACAATATCTCCTCTGCAGTGTTATTAGCAAAAAAGTTTCCTTTAACCACGCTCCAGCCAGAATGTGACACTGCTGTGCTTTTGCAGGGTAGAAACACCCTTTGAAACAATGCTAGGAGGTGTTAAGCTAATCCTTTTCAATGATGTCTTTTTACAGCCTAATCGAGATAAACCCCAGGAGGGAGAGAGAGGTTTGCAAGATGGATCTGTGCCCCGTGTGGTTTTTCAAATGGATTAAAAGTCCATTTTATTAACAGAGTGCAGTGTAGTATGAAATAAACCTGAAAGCATATGGGTTTGCCCTGCCAGAGAGCCATAGGTTGGAACTCCGCTGTGATTTTCCCAGTCCCAGCCTCCCTCTGCCAGGAAACTCCAGCAGCCCTGGGCCAACATCTGAACCTGTCCTGTGAGAGCCTGGTGGCAGGGAGGTGTTTGGGACAGGGGGCCTGAGCCCAAACTGCTTATCCAAGGCAAGGGTGGGCTCAGGAGAGCTTCACTGGAGGTGCACATGGGTTTGGGGGGCCTGAGCCTTTGCAGGTGGCTGTTTCCTCTCTGCTGGGAAAAACGGGAGCTCTCTTGGATATGTGGTAATCTTCAGGTCCACCTCTGAGTTCACTGTGGATTATCCTTGGGTGGAGTGCAGCAGTTATCTGCAAATTAGGAGAAAATTTTCATATGATTTTTTTTTTCCCCAGTTAATAGAATAGCTTTCTCTCCTGAAGGAAAAAATCAGAGTTTGCTCTCAAGAGCTGCAAATGCATCTGCAAGATAAGGATAAGTTCTGTTTGAACTACCCAGGTCCTGGGGCATTTTCTGGCACTCAGCCTTTCTCTTGAGCCTCTGGTGTTTCCTCTGCAGCTGCCAGGACCACGAGGGGCAGGTTTTGCATTCTGTGAACTGAATTGCCAAAACACAGCTCCTACAAAAGCCAGCCAACATGATCTTCTACTCAGAGCAGGGAAGTGCTGATGTGAGCATCCGTTCCTGCTCTTCAAAACATTCTGGCCCATGCTGCAAACAGCCAAATATTCCCTCACATGCACCACATAAAATATCCCACGTAGCTGCCTGGATTTCTGTTGTATTTCTTAATATTTCCTCCAAGAGCTTAAAAAACATTTTAAATTAAGTCAGTTGCAGCTGCTCTGTCAGGAATTCACTAAGCACTGCAGCCACTGAAGCAATTAAAAAAATGGCACAGAAGGTAATTAAAAGCCTTACTGGTTCTTGCTATTAGACTGACATTTTAAATGCCTCTAGATGTTTTATTGTGCCAATAACCTATTTCCCTAGTCTCAAAGAGAAATACTACTGACATCAGTAATTTACTAAAGTATTCTACAGGTATCATAATGTTCCAACTAGAAATCTATATTAAATCACAGTGATTTTCTGTTCTGCACAGTCCTCACCGCTCAGCTTAATGAAACAGTGGTTATTTGTTAATGAATATTAGAGCTTAGTCCCTCATTCTCATTCCCTGTAGTCAGCTGCGCAATATTTGTATTACTTGTGCACAAAGAGACTCTTTCTGGTTGTCACGAGCGTGTGGGCTGCAGGGAGTTGTGCAGATTGTCCTTTTCCTGTGCAGCAGCAGAGCAGCAATCCTGGTTTGTGCTGCAGGAGCGCTCCTGGTGAGCAGTGCTGAACAGTCTGTGACTGGCTGCTGTCCACAGGCTCTGCAAGGACAGACTGGGGCTTCTCAGTCCTTCTCTGACCTCGAGTCCTGTGTTTGCAGAGAGATTAATAGAGGGAGGTTCCTCCCAGAGACTTGTGTCAGTCCCCACGGCCAGAAAAGTCAGGCTGCTTTAGGATAATCCTTCATATAACCCCACCCTCAGTGTAACCCCTTGTCTGTCCAGCAAGGGAAGCTGGTAGGTTATTGAGCATTTCTCTAGCTTCCAATTCAAGGTTCAAGAAAAAACTTTAAAAGGATGAAAGGGAACTATTTCATTACCAAATTTTCCCTGATAGCTTCAAAATGTGAACGTGTGAATCGTTTTCATTGTGACCATGAGCTGCTATTCTTCATCCCTTATAGGAAAAGCATATGACAGAGAGGAAGATGACTGGAGGTTGCTTAATTTTTTGCCTTAATTTATTTTTTAGATCTCACACAAACATAAAATCAAGCCAGAATTCAAGTATGTTACACTTATCTGTAAAGCATAGAGAAGTTAGACTGTGTTATAGGTGTTATTGTGTCTCAGGGTTTGGCAGGAATTATTCTGATGCGTAAGCACGAGGAGCAGCGTTAATGCTGAGCTTTTGGCTTTTATTCCATTTTTTTCTCTCCTGGGTCACCCTAACGCTGTGCAAACAGGGGTGCTTTGGAAGGGATTTCAGCAATAAACAAACCCACACATATCCCTGTGACTCGGGAGAAAGCCCACACAGGATTGCTCACAGTGACCTCTGTGGAGTCTTCTGATGGAAGCCCTGCTGATCCACGCTCCACATCCCTCCAGTGTGCATCAACAGGAATGCAAAATGGCAAAACTCTCTTGGCACTAATCTCCAAAGCCACGTCTAATTCTCGTTTTTAATGAGGCATTGAATTATTCCGTGCAGTGAGAGGCTGCCTGTCAGTTTGCAGCACAGCTCCGTGCGTGCTGTTGTGCCACCAGAGATAAACAATCAGGAGCACTGATCAGGGAGGCAATCACTTAAATAAATCTGAGGAGGGGAAAAAAAAAATGCACATGCAGTGCTCAGGATGAAAGAGATATTTTGATAAAGTTGCATATTGAAACTATCTACTGTGTGAATATAGTGACTGGCAGTAACTAATTAATAGTGAGTTTTTGCATAAATGATGTATTTCCTAGATTTGCACTGGGAGGAAGGTCTAAGAACCAGAACATGAAGATCCATGGTCAGTTCCTCATTTTGCCACAGGTTTAGATGTGGTGTCCATGCAGCAAGAAGGCTTCAAAGACACTGCACAAACCACAACCCAACTACAGTCTGCCTGTCCCTGCTGCCATCCTGCCTGTATTTGCCATATCACAACCATGAGCACCACAACAAAACAGAGAGCAGAGGTTAGCTTGTGCCCCTGGGGAAATGGTGCAAGCATTGCTGATGAAGCCTGCATTGCTGTGCAGAAATCTCTGCCATGATCTCATCGCAGTGAGCCAGTAGTGATTCAAGCACTTTGGTCACACAGATCTGCTCTGCTGTTCATTAAGTCAGTGGGATTCTATTGAGTCTGAAGGGCAGTAAATAAACAAATGAGACAGTTCATCACCTGGTTTTGCTGCACTTAACTGTCACTATTTAAGGCCACATGATGGATATATTGATTTCTGTATCTACCTACATCCCAGCCAACCAATCACTCCCTTTGGGTTTATGTTCAAGGAGTTCTTGGCTGTTTTAAAATATTTTTTTAAAATAAACCATCTGTCACAAAAAAAAAAATCATTACATATCAGAAATTTATTTTAAAAACCTCCAATCCTTGTATTCTACTTGGGCTAGAGTGTGTTGAGTACCTTTTAACAAGACAGAGAGGGTTCTTTCTGGCAAAATCCTGCTAAGCTGGGCTCCTGTGCTGTCATCTTTGTGTACAGGAAGGATCACTCTCACAATCTCTGATTCTGTTTGAGCTCCATGCCGTGCCAGAGCAGCACATCTGAAGCCACTGCCCAGCTGCTTGTGATGACCCTTGGTGCCAGAAGCTGTCCCCCCTCAGCCTCCTGGCTGAGCTGCTCGTGGGACTCCTCCAAACGAATCATTCAGCAGGGGCAGCCTCAGAAATGACAGGTTCTCCTCAAGCCAGAGGGGCAGCACAGTGGGATCCAGCACAGAACACGTGCCCACAGCTCAGGGAGAGGAATGTGGCTTTACAGGCAGCAGAATCCTCTGGAGCTACAAAGCTCTTGGAAAGGTTTTTCCATCTAACATGAAAGCCTGATGCTCTAAAGCACAGGAATATTTTAATGAGGAAACATCTAGATGGTTAAGCTTAGCTGAGCAGGAAGCTGAGAGCGTTTGGGTGGGAGGTGTTCAGGTGGAATTGTGAAGTGGTGAGGCAGCTCACTGGCATGCAGTGTAATTTGTGATTAAGGTTATCTGCAGTATCTAACCTTTCAGTAAATGCCAGCTGCATAATGGCTGTCAGTTTTCTCTCTCAGATATTACACTGCAGAAGGTTCTATCTGACCATAAGAATCTATTTAATAAGCCTCTAATGGGAAATGACCAGTATCTGAGTATTACAGATTAAAAGTGACAATGCTAATTGACTGCAGAGGTATCTACATGAAGAGGGACCAGAAAAATCATTTAAGTCTAAATGAAATTGGACTGATTTGATATTTGAAAAAGCATTACATTCCTCTTGTGTTTGGCAGTGTGGATTAATTGCTCCCTGTGTCAGGTTCCTACACAGCAATAGGCTGAGATTGGTGGGGAGTGAAGAACAGGAACTTGGGGGATTTAGAAATACATTCGTTTACTAAAATTAGAAGGGAAGGTCTGTATTGTAGGTGATTTTTGTGGTGAGGAATGAAATGATATTTTGTAACTGCAGTTCCTGATTGCTGGTGAAACAAATCAGGGGCACAACCACATTTCTGTTCTGAGGATGTAAATTTAATTACCTTTTTTCTTAGCTTTTACAAAAGCATTTTGCAAATAGATGTGACTGGGAAATAGAAAGTCACGATTTTATGAGTAGAAATTGATAGAAATCATAACAATAGCAAAATTATCATATGTGGCATACACTTATCTCAAAAATGACTTAAAATCATTAGGCATCAGGTAAATGCATGTGATTAATTTCTGTATAGTTTGCTAGGCACAAATCTTTACTTTCAGTCAGAAGCTGCAGTACAAATTTGTTTATCTGTATAATTTTTTACAGTTCTAACAAGGCAACACATAGCATTGATTCCAAATAACATGTTATGTTCATAGAAAAAGCAGCATTTTCATGTGTAGGTTCATAAAGAGGTTTTGGAAAATAGATATCAGACACTTTAAAAGTCCAAAGATACTGAGAAAAATTCCCTTCTAGTGTGTCTCTATGTGCTTTGGTAAATAAGCTAGCTTCAGTAAATAAGTCTCTTTATCTTTGTAAAGATAAAGAATTAGGGGTTCAATACATTCTGTCATTGCCTTTCTCCAAAATTAAACAAGTGAAACGTTTTGTGTAGTAAAGCAGCATATTAGCCTCCTTGACAGATTTTATTTTATTTTATTTTATTTTATTTTATTTTATTTTATTTTATTTTATTTTATTTTATTTTATTTTATTTTATTTTATTTTATTTTATTTTATTTTATTTTATTTTATTTTATTTTATGTTATTTTATTTTATTTTATTTTATTTTTATTTTGAGTGGTTTGTTTCTCTGCTTATTTTTGAAACCTACATGAACACGGGGAAAACTGCTCATGAATTCCATGCAGAATTCAGAGAGTTAATAAAGAAAACAGTTAAGTATGTGCTTAAATTCAGTGTGTGAGCAATTCTGTTGAAGTTGGAGGAACATGTGGCATGGTTCAAACTTAATGAATCCATAAGTCTTTGCAAAATCATCTGCTTAGTGTCTCTGGTGGAAGATAAAGAAGGAGAGAAGCATGGTAATTTTACAGGAATATGCACTGAAATATGCTCTGCTTTTCACTGACCCTGCTGTATCCCCAGCTTATACCTGGGAATGTATGCAATGTGCTCTGTGGCACATTGAGCCAGTGCTAGGAAGGAAATAAAGAAAGGAAACAAGCAAACAAAAGTAATTCTAAAATCTCTGAAATACAGTAATTGGGTTATTGTGCAATTTTCAGATTAAAGTCCAGGTAATTTATTTTTAAGGTAATTTTTTTATGTTCTGCTTATATAATGCATAGGATTAAGGCAAAAAATGAAGGCTTTTCCTAAAGTTCAGAATACAGGGTATGTTTACTTTTATGCAAGAATTGATAAACCTTTCCTATAGCTGCTGCAATGTAAAATAATCATCCACAACTACTTACACAGCATGGAGTTGGGAAACATAGCAAAATAATCAGCATGAAAGTGAGCCATAGATTGTGCTGAACCTAAATATATGGCCTAATTCTCCCTTTGTGTCATTTTTAGGCCAATATAGCTGTTGCAATATAAATAAAAACACAGCAGTAATTTCAGTGATTTCAGTGCATCTGGTCCTTAGATAAGTGAAAATGTTTAGGTTTTCATTCTGCAACCCTTAGTTTGAAATGAAATGTGCAGAGTTTTTCTTGGCTTTGATTTGTTACAATTAAAAATGAATCAGGATGGTGCTAAAGAAAAAAAAAGTGTGTGAATATTTATATAAATACTGTAACTTTGGTTAAATTTGATCATAATAGCCTTTGAGGTCTTTCTGTTCCACAAACTCAGAGCTTCTAGAAGCTGGCCTGCATAATTCATTTGAATACAGATATCCTATAGCTGCATATTTATATTTGTGCTTCAACACCCATATTTGAAGATGTATTTCTGTATTCACTGGCTGAGCACAGCTTAAATATCAAACCTCAGGGTCAGGCTTCTCACGAGGAACCTGTAAACTGCTCACCCTTGGTTTGGGAAGGAGCAGCTCTGGATCCTGGCTGGGCTAACAAGTAACAGAATTGATTCATGCATGCTCTGCAAAGGTCAGAACTGACCATGTTTTATTACAGAGTAATGCCCTCATTCTCTGGTGGATAACTTGGTGGATAAAGTCGTTTGGGTTTCCCTGTCCAAGTGCTCTGTTGTGATCACACAGTTTCCTTGCCCTGTCCTTAAATCCTGGCTTGCCTGGGGATGACAATGTAAATTGTGTTCCATGTGACATTTTCTGGTGAGCAGCAGCATGCAGAGGTGCTGCAGAACAAAACCTGAGGCCTCATCTCTGTGTTCTCCTTAACTTTAGGGCCCTGGCACCAGTTTAGATCCAAACAAGGTGTGCAAGCTCACTTGCTTTCTGCTGGACAAGGTGCTGCACATCTGGAATCAGCTGGGCAAATCTGCTCCCCTCCATGGCAGTCACACCCAGGTAAGCCCCAAGGTAAACCCTGGAAGTTTTTATCTCAGTTTAAAGCAGAGATAAGTGGTTCTTGCATGTCTTGTAAAGCCTTTGTGGTAGCACAAGATCTAATTGTGGAAACACGAATAGACCAGCACGAGAGGGAGATCCATATGGAAGTGCAAGGCATGGTTCCTCAGAGTTGTATTTATTAAGCATTGTAGAGACTTCTAAAAAATGACAGAGAAAAATCTTGAAATATTTTGCTTTCAAGAGTTTTAGTAATTTTTTAAAGTAATCTCTTAAACTCAATTTAAATCAGAGTTGATATTTTATATTTGTCACTCTCCACGTAGTGAAGGGGCAAGGAGAGGATGAATGCAAAGGTGAGAGAGGCTGCTTTTTCTGGAGATCATCACTTTGGAGAGGAAATTATGTCTACACATATTGCACAGTTGGGTCCAGCAGACAGCATACAGATAAATACTTTTTAATACCAAAAAACACAATGAAAAATAGCTCTTGTGGGTTTTCTCCTGCTTTATTTTCTTCAGTTTGGATAGGAAAATGTACATATCCATTAAAAATATCACCTACTTTTTATTTTTTGAACATCAATATTGAGCCAGAATCATTTTTAACCTAACTGCAGAATCCATCACTGTTGATAGATATAAGAATGGCTTCAATTCTTTTTCTTTCCAACAACTTACCATTTTGACATGTAAAGAAGAGTCATTTTATAAAATTCTAAACTTTTACAAAGGTAAGAAATGGCAAAATAATAACAACATTTGTCTTCTGTCAAGAAATATTGACATGGTATTACTACAGCAAAATTGGTTTGTGTTGTGAAGTGTGTCTCATAGATAAATCAGATCTGAGACTTTTTTAAGCTAACTAAATTGTGCTTTGGTGCTGATATATATAAGAATATCAAGACACATGATGGTGACTTTTTTAACCAAAGTGGGCTAAGAGCAGTTCAGTTAAAAAAAAATAAATAAACACAAAACATTTCCTGCTCTTCATCTGCCTTCACTTTTTCTCACTTGGCTCTAGCAGGATCCGATATGTCAGTAAGCGGGCAGTGCATGCCTCAGATAGGAACAAGCAGAGCTGAGGTAACTCATACACAGAATTATGGAAAGATGCCTTTTCCCTGTCAGATTAAATAGATATCATCCAGCATTGTGGTGCTGTAAGAACTTTCCTATTTCCACAAGATTCAAATGCGCGTGGGACGCCGCAAACCCTTCACAGGCTCGGGATGCTCAGCAGGCTGAGCTGGAAAGCTCTGCCCTCTTTGTACAGCTCGGTGAGGGACTCACAGAAGGTTTGGGGAGGGCTGCTCCTGTGGCTGTGCTTTGCTGGGAGCTGTTGAGCTGACATCTGGCAGAGCATCCTCTTGCTGCAGGGCATCCCCCACGCCGGCAGAGGAGGTGCTGGGCCGCTCTGCCAAACGCGTGCCCTGAGCTGGTTCCTTCGTGCCTGGCTCTGCAGAGCACCGATGGCTTTCCCCTGTGAACTTGAGAGGAGCAGCAGCAAACAATTAGCAGTTCTTCAGTCCTAGGAAATATCCATCTGCTCTTGGCACAACTGTTTGTCAACATATAAATAGCTACACTGCCAGCAAATGGAGCGATTTTCTGCATCTGGCTCATGCTTCCCTTCCTCCCTGTGCAAGTGGCATTTGCAGTTCAGTGAAAGAATTAATATTTTCATAAAAACATCAGTTCTTGCTGCATTATTTTAAAAGGCATAATTTCAGAAAATCTATGGAAATTCCTTGAAATTTTTGTCTTTTTTTTTTTTTTTTTTTGGCACCCTTTCATACTCTGAGTAAAGAACATATCTGATGGAATGCATTTGATTTTGCATTGTGTAATTAGTTACCTGCTGGAGTCTCTCACAGCTTTTCCATTTGCTCCTATAAGGGCTAATCCTAAACTAAGAAAGAAATGAGTCATTCTGTGGCCAGTGGAACTTATGAAGCTTTGTTTCCAGCAGCTCCCTCCTATGTGGTTTCTCCAGTGTCTAATAGCTTGGTTGAGTTCACACTGCAGGTTCTCCCACAGTGAGATCCCCAGATTAGTTCCCTTTCATTTGACTTCCAATTTTCACAGAGCAAGTAGAAATTTACTTTAGAATTAACATAATGTGGAAATATATATCATTTCTTAAAAAAAAAAAAAAAAAAAAAAAAAAAGAGAAAAAAGATCAAAACACTGGTGCTTTAGAGCAGCCATAAGACTGCATTTTACTTTTTCCCAATTAGCCAATGATCATATGTGCTGTCAGCTGTGTAATGGACACAGGGGTGGTATTTACATACCTGGAGTTGCCCTTGATCCCACCCCTGGCCTTTCAGAAACACTGCAGTATTTTTGAGTATTTGGAAGGGGCAAATAACTCAAAATTTCCTCAAATACCAACAGATGTTGAGTGGGAAAACCACAGCTTTCTCTAGAATCCTTGCTGTTTGGGTTGCATGTTTTCAGTGTGTGCTGTGGAGGATGCTTGGAATTCCAAGTCAGGGAATGGAAGCTGTGACAGGTGAGGCAGGCATCCAGCCTAGATCACCTTGGGTCAAAGCTTGGGGTGGCCCAAGTTCTGCAGGGCTGGCTGAGACATTTCCACCTGGCATCCTCCTTTCCTTCCAGAATTCTGTTCCATGGAGTGACCATGCAAGGGAAAGCTACTCTGTCTGTCTAGCACTGGATCAATGATCCCTGAGGCTCATAATTTAATCAATATCAAACATAGTAAGTGACTGGCAGGTCTGGTTTAGTGAGCTCAGTGCTTCTTACATGTCTGGGCTCTTGAAGAGTTTAACTTGTGGGGGTTGATCCTCTGAAGCAGAATTGTGAGTCTGTTTTTTGTTTAAATCCATCTAAACTTCCTGGCTTGCCATTTTCCTGTGCCCAAAGTGCATTGGGAGAACAGGCAGAGCAGGTGGCTTTGTTTTGACTTGATTTTTAACACACTTACTAAAAATGGAAGTGTTCCTGGCCAGCTTGGATGTGGCACTGAACAAGGTGGTCTAGAGGGAGGTTCCCTGCCCATGACAGGGGGTTTGGAATGAGTTGATTTTAAGGTCCCTCCCAACCCAAACCACCTTGGATTCTGTGATACCTGTACTGCTGATTTATTGATGGGAAACCTTTGCAGAAATAAAAGTAATGAGGCTCCAGGGGGTTCTCAGACTCCAATCCAGGCTGAACTGGAATTCTCTCTTGAACAGTCAGGTGTTCTTGTTGACATATCCCAGCTGGCCAAACTCTAATCTTCCACCAATTTCATTCACTTTCAAACCCCCTGGCTTCTGTGGTTTCTTTCTTGTAAACAGGCATTGCTTAGACATTCCATCCTAAGAATTAAGTGTTCTTGTAAAGCAGTTTGGGAACTGAATGTTTCTTGCTCGTGTGATGATGTCAGAGATGTGTAGGGTTCTTAGGAAAATGCCAGCACTGGATGTGCTTCATCTTGGTATCCTGAGAGTCAAAACTGCACCAGATCCTGGCCCAAGGAGCACAGGACTGACTCATTGCCACCATCTTAACACAGGAAGCTGTACAAAAGTAGAAATAAAACCAAACCAACAGAAGAAGAAGAAGCATTTAGAGCCTGATAATGGCATTGTGCATTAGTCACTAAGGGTTTAGTGCCCTGAAATATCATGCTCAGGCCTTGCTTCGAGAAGTTGAGGCACATATAAATAACAATGCAAATCATGCTGGCCTGGTGGGTGCTCAGGGCTGTTGTAAGATTTTTCAGGCACTGTAATTAGTTTCTTTTCAGGAGGCTACAAGGAGCATGAATTAAATAGATTTTTGTAGCTCTTACCAATTTTTAATTTTCTGTATGACAACTCCCTTTTAATTTCTCATTCAGACCAGCAGAGCACAGTGCAGTTATTGTGCATAAGCTGTGAACAAGCTACAAACACACACAATTCTTCTGTACAGACCAGAGTGGAGGCAGAACACTACAGACAACACCATTAGCAAGCAATAGCAAACAAAAATTACAATATTTTTAAAGCTAAATAGTATAGGTTTCAGGGATTTTTAATTTACTATGTTTTATTTACTTTTGGTGAACTTTCCTCAGGGAGATGTAGGATTTCCAGAATACAAATGGCAATACTGTGTGCATTCTAAAACAAAAATTTCTTGTGCTCTGCTGAGAGAACAGACCTAGTTCAGTATGTGTACACTCCCAGAATAAACAAAAACCCCATGGAGTTTTGTGAACTCCAAAACAAGGTGTGAATCAGGGCTAGGTGAAAGCTTCAGCAGCTGTGGAATGCTCAGAACCACACAGATTCAGCCTGGAGCTCTGTCCAGCCCCAGCACAGCCCCTCTCTGCTGGGGGCTGGTGTGACAATGTGGTGGCCCTGGTGCCAGGAGATGGCATTTCCAGTGTGTGGACACAGTGATGACATGGATCCTTTCCTGCTAAAGCCCTGCACCAGAATCTAAGCCCAGAGTAATTCAGGCGCTGTTAACCTAAATATGCCATCTCATGTTTCATTCAGGCTTACTCCAGCACGGGTGTCTCTGGCTGATTGCAGCTGAAATGAAGACAAATCAGGCTTATTATATGTAAGGGTTGTGAATATTTTTATTTTTGGGTTTTCAGTGGGCCTGATTCTAAAGTGGTAGCCATTTCCACCGGAGTAAATTGGGAGCAATCACCTTGCTCCTCGTCATCACTCACCGTGCAGCTAAACCAGGCTTTCATTCACTGCAGCAAAAGGTGCCTGAGATCTGAGCAATCAGCACAACACAGTGAAGTGTTCAGCAGAACAGGGACTGAAACACAAGTCCATGATTCCCCTAAGAACCCCTGCAGAAAGTGGCTGCTCTCACTCCTCCCTGCTTTCTCTCTCTTCTGTTTATATAAAACCTGAGCCGGGGTGAGAGTTTCACTTCACCCAGGAGACAAACTTGGTGTTGAGTCACCATGAAATGGGAGATTTGTGGTTTAATCCCACTGGAGAGATCAGGCATTGAAGCAGGTACCTGTGATACGAATGAGTTAAGCTGCTGGAAAGGCATTCCTTCACAGAGCAGGCAGACTGTAACCATTCAGCTTGCAGAGTGTGTGATGGGGATATGGCAAAAATCTGTAAAATCACCACTGGCAGTGAGAAAGTGAGCTGGGACTTTCCAGTCCCCCTTCCAAAACAAGAGGAGATTTAAAACAAACAAAAAGGACATTTATTTTTTTCCCCTACCAAACCTGTGATTTAAATTTGGAGCTCCATCCCAGAGGAGGCTGTGGATGTTGAAGGTTTAAGAGAGTTTGGGGAAGACCTGACAACTGAGTGGAAGAGAAATCTGTTAAGGAGTAGGGAACATGGAGAACTTGTCCTTTGCACAGCAAGTGCAGGCGTTGTGGGTTAGTGGGGGCTGCTGTCATATTCAGGGACAGGATGGATGCTCCTACCTTGCTCCTGCCAGTGCCAGGGCTGCTGCCAGGGGGACACCCAGTGCTGACACCCTTGGTCTCAGCCCTGCAGCTGGATAAGGGACCTGGGGTGCTGGGATGGAAAATCCTCCAGGTTACACAGAGAGCCACCATGTGCCAGGCAAACATGGAGTCTCATGTACTTCTCTGCTGCTCACAAGGAAAATTTCCCATATTTGTACATCCCATACCACCTGCAGAAGGGTTTACAGCTCTGGGATACCCTCACCAAGTTTAGACCTAAGTCCTTGATAGATCCATCCCTAGAAAACACTTCAAGGTCGCCCCAAACCACCAAACCTGTCTTACCCCCTGGAACCATCCTACTCTGACAATGTTTTAATTTTTAGAAAGATTCAGACACATTTAGAAAGAATAGGTTTACCTTTGGCAATATTTGCTTTTTATTTATGAAGTTCCTAGCATAAATAAATCCTGAAAAACACAAGATCTTTTGTCAGATCATGGTATGAACAACCTTGATGTGGTTTGCCAAGCTTTGAATTATAATGTATGTCATCAGTAACCTAAGTTGTTATAATTTACTTCTGACATTAAGATCTTGCTTTTGGGCATATAGTTGCAAATGTATCCTATTCACTTCCTTACTTTCTAAATGCCCTTCATGTTTCAGTAAGACAATCCAATCAAAACTAAAGACCAAATGCACTGTAAAACAAATCAAGCATACAAACAATTCTTAAGCCTTCCTCTTACACATTCACTGGCTTGCCCAAGGCTCCTAAACTTCATAAGCTGTGTAATCATGAAATACACAAAAGTTTTCAAAGGAAACATTTATACCCTTTGTTTTGTATGTTGCTCAGGTTGGAATTTGTACCAAGAGAATCACAGAGATAAGAATTTTTCATCAATGTAATTATCCTGGCCCAAGACTCGCCACTACTGAACATTCTCACTCAAAATGGTTTGGTTTTTTCCAGTTTTCTTAAGTTACAATTCAAAATGCTAAGTTTTATGATGGCAGCATTTGGGGGTGACTAATTGTGCTAAGAGATGTTCAGCCCCTGATGAAATGAAAGTCCCCCATGAGGAGAGATACTTTAATAATGGTCATAAGGCCAATTTTCAAAGCAATAAAAGCCACTGATTCTCTGTCTTTAGCCTCAGGCTGAATCCCTTATTCTGCACGTGCTTTCCATCAAAACCATTTCATGTTTTGCTCATAAGGGCACAGTGTGTGTGGTTTTTCCTTTTCCCTCTCTTTAGAACAAAGCACAAAAGTTTTTTAACAGGGACCCATAAAAAGCAGTTGTAAATCTACGGCAGAGTTTGGTGTTTATTAAAATTCAATTTTAACCTGTGCTGCAGAGGCACTGGGGCTGCAGCCCCTTGGCAGCACCGTGGCAGCACGAAGGCACAGTCAGACCCTGGCTTGGCAGTGGCTGCCTGCGGTTGCAGAATATCCAAATTATCCCATTCATTTCATTTGGCACACTGGGGATATCTGCAATCCCACCCTTAATGACCTTAGCATGGCTGGGAGCAGCAGCTCAGAGATTTCCAGGACAGGGTCTGTGTTCAGGGCGTCCGTGGACATCTGCCTGCAAAACCCTTTTAAATCTCCGGTAGAAATCACCTCCTTTAATAAAAAAAAAAACACCAAAAGGAAGGGTCGTGTACTGACAAACAGTTACCAGCGGGTGGGGCTGAGGGAAGCACAGGAATCCAAACCAGCTTCCCCGGGCTGGGGTTTAAGCTGATAAAGAAGAGGATTAGATTTTCCTGGTGAGATAACCATCTCCCTGCCCTCCTCAGCTGCAATAATTAAATGAGTTTCAGTAAGTGTGACATAAGATCAGATCCCAAGAGCTCCTGCCAAAGAGCACTTATAAGGCATGAATTAAATAAAGGTTGAAGTACTTTTAACCAATCAGCCAGTTTCTCACAGAGAGCCAGGAGCTTCTTCATTTAGGAACCTGACATTTTGTTCAAGTTCTGCTGAGCAGAACAGATCACACCAGTTAACATGGTAATGAAGAAGTGATGGTGGTATTTGCACTTGACTCGAACGTCAGCATAAATTCTGCTCCTCGTCCAGATCAGTACGACTTCCCTGAAATAAAGCATATTTCAGCCTCATTAACCAATTTAAGATCTCAAATGAAATGAGATCAATTTAACTTAAATCCATCATAACCAGGCTGGCCTGAAGAATTAGTTTCTCTGGGTGCATAAGGATACTCCCAGCAAGTGTTTCTGCAAGGTCGTCCATTCTGAGCTTTTTAGGGCGTCCAGCTGCACACAAAACTTTAATTGCAAATACTCAAATTAGATGTAGACATTTCTGCTTTCTTTAGTGTTACTGCCCCCATCAAAACTTGCTCTACTCCTTACAGCATTAGAGTTCAGGTAATAAATGGATTTTATCATGTTATCATTTAACCATCAACACAGAATTAGAACAATAAACAGTTTTAGAAATAATTATTGCACTTTAGAATAGCCTTTATCTCAAACTATACATTCCAGTTCTGTTCATACTGCACAGTTAAAACTATACTTAAATATTTCAACTTTTCGATGAGGTGGCCACCCAAAAAGAACATCTGAGAATTAAAATTTTGTAATTAAAACCTCTAAAGGAGGTTACATTTGCTAAATTACTGGTTGAGAGAAATGTGACGTGGTTTTCAAAGCTCAGCCTGTTGGGATTAACCAAATAGGTGTAGTTTCTCCATAAATTAATTAATTTTCTCTCAGCACTAGTACAGTCAAATGTTAAATTCAAAATAACCTGTCTCTAAGGGGTCACCTTTATGTGACACCCCTGTACTGATGTCATCAAAATTAATAGGAAAAATTGCCTTAAGCTTAATTGGTATTTTAATGCCTACATTTTTAAATTACTTGAACAATTTTTTAATTAAACCAGAGTATTAAAACTGAAGCTGCTCTTCATTTTTTGCTGTTTTCTCAATTTTAAAATATTGCAAAGATAATTGCAATCCACATGGAAGAGTGTTTTTTGTAAAATAAAAATAAATTCTTGTACTCAATACTAGGTGTTAATTATAAGAAGGAAACAACTGGGGAAAAAATATGACGGGAAGTCCAAAGGCCAGCCCTGATTTCACCTGAATGATTGAACATATCAATTGTTTCCCAGATGTTTAGATTGCAATCTCATGGTGGGTTTGTATTGCTCTCACTGACTATATCTTTAATATCTACATGGACAGATACTGTTCTGGTTGTTGAAACATTTTGGGAAACCTGCATCTTCCATCACAGTTGTCACAAGTTAAAGGTCCAGAGACCTTCAGCTGATGGTTCAAACTCATCTTGCCAAAGCAACAGAGTGAAAAAATATCTCTGGCTTTTTACTGTTCATTTTAAAGAAAATAAAGTCAATGATGAGATTTTTCAACATCCATAAAGTCATTCTTTCCCTCAGCTTACAATGTTTGTGGACCTCTATTTAACAGAAAGCTTCTGACATCTCTGTAATCTATGGATCATTTATTGTGTAGATGTATTTTAGCACCTACCCTGTTCTTGTATCCTCATCCAGCACCTCTGAAATGAGGTAAAGCTCAGAGCTGTGTTCACAGAGCAGTTTCACAGTTAGGATGGAAGTGTGTCATTGAGCCTAAATTAATGTACCAATTCATTAAACACTTTCAAGCTGTATGCCCATATTTGCTAGGGACAAAATGCTCAGTGATCACAACAAAATGCATTTTGGGCTCCAATATAACCAACCCCAATCACCTCAGCTCCCAGCTCACTCAAACCTAACCCATGAAAAGTCTGTGGTCACTGGAAATTAGGTAACCTCTGGTTGTTTTAATTTGATCTCATTTTCTTTCAGGTGCATCAGTTCAGAGTGAGTCCACCTTGGCCTGTGGGTTTTTCAGCTTTAAATCAGCAAAAGCAAGGCCAGAGTCAGACCCTGAAGTGTTGGACCACTTTTGGCATCATGCAGCTCTCCACACAAAGAGTCGGTGGCTCACAGCACCGAACCAAAGCTGCAGGAGGTTTGCCCATTTTTAATTCTGACTACTCTTAAACTTGGAATTTGCTTAAAGAAAAATAGACTCCTAGTGCCATTTAAATAACTGGATCATTCTTCTTCTGACAGAAACTTATTTTTCTTTTACTTCCAAGGGCCCAGCTTCTAAAGCACAATAGCACACGTCTAATTAAGTGGGTTGCTTGTGAGAATGAGCTCTGAAATTATAAATATACTCTGAGTTTGTAAGCAAGTAAGTTTCTTCAGAGAAATTTGCACTCTTCTGTTTCTGAAAATCACCTGTCTGGTGATGCAGCTCATGCCACACCAGTCTCTGCAGGGAAAATCCACTGAGGCAGATTGTCCCATCCTTCACACCCTGGAGCCAGGCCACTGTCCCCTCCCTGCACAGGGGACAGAGCCACTTGCTCCTCTTATATTTTCAGAAATGGGAGAAATTCTGCTGCCTGCATTACTGTGGTAGGCACAGCAATGGCTGTTTTGTTGGTCCTTGCTACTGTTTGTTTTTCACCCCCTTGTTCTTTACCTAACAGAATAACCTGGGCAGCTGGAGCACAGAGGAAGGGCCTTTCTTTTCCTCCCAATTAATTACACAGCAAGTCCATGGTCTCTGATGTTGTTGCTGTGAACACTGATAAAACTTGAAGAGCTTTGGAACACGTAACTTGCTGCAACCACCTCTTCTGGCTGTTCAAGGGTGAATACCCTATTGAGCCAGCAATTTCCTTAAATCTTTACTGCGAGTCAATGCAAAATAAAGGGAATATTTTTCTATGATTATTTTTTTTATAAGACCCTACTGCAAAATCCCACTCCACATGCAAATTCACCTATGCTTGCTGGGTTTTATAGCATTTCTCCATATGTTTTTACCATTATTTAAGATGCTGGTGAGGTTCCATGATAAGGTTAGGGTTTGGAAGGGACGGGTACATCCACCAGAGATGCTCCTGCCCAAGCTGTGCCTGGCAGTACTGGCAGAATTTACCTTTTTCCACTATATTACTTATTTTTGCATTTGTAATAATATGGCTCTTTAACATGCTGGAAAAAAAGGCTCTGCACTAAAAAATGCCACAGAAGTGAAGATTAAGAAAGCAAGTGCAGACACCCAGCTGTTGAAAGCACAAGCAGTATGAAGTTGGGGGTGGGGGACAAAATTATCATTCTCCTCACGTGCTCAGCGCCTGCTCTAATCACAATGCAGGCATTATCAGCCAGCATTGAATCTTTGTATTATTTCCAAGTTTCCCCTATTGTCAGTCATTGTGACAAAGTGCAGGACAATCTGACACAATGATGAATCACTCCAGACATTGAGTTTTCACATGGCTGTCAGATGATCTCAGTAGGCTGTGTCACCTGAAAATGCCACAAGACTGAACCCATGCTGTACTTCAGAACAAAACCAGAGTTTGGTATAAACTCCACTGATTCAGGGCATAAACATGGGAGCCTGGAGGGCTGGCTCAGCTTTCTCTCATGCAGGAAAACCTCAGCATTCTCACCCAGAGTGAATGAAACCAGAACCAGGGCTCAAGATATGTTGACAGCTCTTGCATGCAAACCAGGAAGACACGCTGATTGGGGCTTTAAATTAAATTCCTGCATGGATGGATCTGTACCGTGGTTCTGTTAAAATACTTGTCCAATACATAGTGCCCATCAAAGCAGAGGGCATTTATCCTAATAGTTTCAGGTGGATATATAAACATGAGTCCCTTGCAATTTCTTTTTCCTGCATGGCAAAGTTATCTAGCAGGCTCTTTATTTTCTCTGTGGGCCAGGTAAGATGCAGCTGCCCTGATAACTGATTGATATATAGTCAAATGCAAATATGCTTGTTTAAGTACATGCCTTGCCTCCGTGTCTCTTTGCTTGTCGGTGCTATTGTGAGCCTAGCCCAGAAGAACATTGCTCTTTCCCACATTATTATTCACAAAGGAAGCTTTCTGAGTTATTTCTGCTCCTGTACAATATTCATGATAGCAATTTGATACCTTAGCAGTTTCAAGGTTATCAAGTGATTGAAAATCCTGCTGCTTACTTCAAGGTGTAACATATAAACTGCACTGCCATCCATTCTAGTAATATAATAGTTTTTCTTAATGCCTTTCATGAACTCCTGATTTAAAGTGTAAGCTGACTTCAGAGAGGGCTTATCAGCCCCAGATTTCTCCCGTGCTGCTGCTGGGCTGCTGAATTTGGCCCTGCGAGTTTGTATCTCTGCACGCCGCACTTAAGCAGGCAATATTTAACCTCTGGCAGAGATATTGATACATCAGCTCCCGAGTGAGGATGCTGAGGCACAGCCATAATGAGAAACAAAGAAGGGGTGATTTATCCGGGCTCTGTGGGTATGAATCTTGCGGGCAGGAATTGCAGATTGTAGATCAGGGGGATCAACTTTGCTCCGGAGCTGCGCGCTGCAGCAGCGTTGGGTGACCAGGGACAAACAAGGGCCACTGGACCCCTCAGTGCAATGAGCACTCTGAATAAAAGCCCATCCTTTCTCAACTTCTTTTAGAGGCTCCCAGCCACCCACTGAATTTTGGCTGCAGATGTATTTTGGGTGGTTTCTGATTGGTGGGTTTTGCTGCTCGATGGAGTTTACACGGTGGCAGCTGCTTAAGTAACAGATGTCTGTGCCACTAAGGTGCTATGTTCTCACTTTTTATATGGAAAGAAATTGCTTCCCAAAGAGTTTTTATTGTCTTTATGCAAATTAAAATACAAAACTCCTCTCCTTAAAGGTTCTTCAATTATAACAAGAACCTTAAATAATCATAAATACATATGCAGCCTCATAAAATCTTTTGCTCTTTGGATATCAAGGAGGTTCCTTCTGCGCTGCCAATTGTGCATGAAATTAATTCTGATTTCAACTACCAGTATGAAGATGCTAGCTTTTATTCAGTGAAGCCCCACTGGATTTCTAAACAAATAGCGCAGAATAGTTGTTTATGCCAAAATATTTCAAGGAGGAAATTTTGCATTCTGTATCTTATGCAGTGCTGAGGAGTAAGATAGAGCTCTGTACTTATTCCCTAGGAGGCTGGTGATAGAAATATATAAGTTTTTTATCTTCTCTTTGTCAATTTCCTTTAGTAGGCAAACGCGTGATGTCTTTACGGATTCTTTTTATTTTTTAACCAGGGATTGAAATCTGTGAAGGACTCATGCCTAGAAAAATTTCCACACATTCCAGTCTGCTGTGAGCTGAGTGTTAAAGCCCTTACATTTCTGGTTCATCTCACATTATAACTTTGTGTCAGGTATGACTTAGTGCCTTGCACAGCACTAGGTTCCCCACCTTTCCTGTTTATTTCCAGTGACAGAGAGGGATGAAGGACCTTTATCTTCTGCTTCACCTGTGTGTGGATCAAGCAGGATGCACCTGCAGGCAGGATGAAAGCAGTGAGAGAGGGAGGCCATGGCCCCAACCCATGGCACAGCAGTGAAACCAGTCCCTTAATTTAGTTAATGAGGTACTTAATCAAAGCAGAATGTTAGGATCACAGGATCACAGAAAGGTTTAGGTTGGAAGGGACCTCAAACTCATCTTGTTCCACCTCCTGCCATGGGCAGGGGCACCTTCCACTATCCCAGGTTGCTCCAAGCCCTCTCCAGGGAGGCAAGACTGGGTATTTGCAGATTTTCTGCCCTGGGTTACACAGCTCAGGACAAAAGGAAGGCAAGGTGGATGTGATCACACCAGAGCATCTTCCAGCCTCTCCCAGGTCCTCTGCTGACAGGTTTCTCCTCGAGCCAGGTCTTATGAGCTCTCAGAGAACCTGTCACACCTGAGATAGCCCAGCTACCTCGAATGGCAGGAAATTAGCAGGATGGCTTCTGAGGCAGTGTTGGAAACAGAAAAAAAAAAAATAATAAAAGGCAAAATAACAAACCTCTTACAGAGAAAAACTGAGCCAGGGGCAAGAGGTTCTTTTTCCTGAAAGAGATTATTTCCTTTGTTCTCTTCTGTTTTAAGTGAACTAGGCAGTACCTTTTGGTCTCTATCCAGTTGGGTAGCCCTAGGTTTGAGGTGAAGCCCCAAAGGTCCTATGAGGTGTCTTTTTACCAAGTTGAGGAGAGAAACTTCTGGGATTTTTGCCTTTTTAAACAGACAAAAAATAATTTGGTCACTCCTTCAACAAGGAGGCACATTCCTGTGCTTTACAGAAAAAGCCACATGGAGTGCAGTCAGCTTTGAAAAGCACCTGCCTGTCACCTCATCACTCTCAGGCCATACAAACTGAGGCCAGCCTTGGCTGCCAACCCAGAGATGGTTTGGCTGCTCCCACCCTTCCCTGACACCCCCAAAACTGGGCTGAGCTGGGCCCAGGGTGCTGCCTAGGAGAACGTGTAGCCACACACCTTTTCTTCTCTCCTCTGGGCTCAGCAATCACCAAACCTGTGGTAAAAAATTATTGCAGAGGGGAACCTGCATTGTGCAAGGTCTCATCATGTACTTGTGCTTTTATAGTATCCTCTTTTGAGGGGAGATAAATTGAAAAAGAAAGTGAAGGGCACAGAAATATGATTCTTGTTTTTACTGAGCTGTGGGATTTGATGCTGTAGGAGCCAGAGTGTCTGTTCAATGTTTCCATGGGTAAACCTAATTTTAAGTAGATATTTTTGATATGACCTTTTCCTAGTCATATTTTTTTCACATGTCTGGCCAGTAGACTGAGTAAAGAGGTGGTGGATGTGCAGTGGATTATTAACCTGGTGGCAACAACATTAGTAACAGAGAAGGGTGCTTTATTCCACTGCTAGCACTTGCATCTGCTTCACAAACATTACCAAGATAATCACATTCTTCCTGCATCTGCTTTGCTTTAGCTCACACAGATAATTCAAGGGTAATGCACCTTGTCTAAGCTAATTCTAAATACATGCCTCAATCACAAAAAGAAGTGCTTGGTGGGTATTTTGACCCAATGCACTACATCAAAGTAACCAAGTAAGCTGTAAATGCTTTGAATAAAATTGGACAAAAATTGGCATTTGTCCAGCTGTGTTTCTGGCTGGCAGTTCTTTGAGTTTAAAACTTTCTCTGTATGTGAATTTACATGAAATGACAGTGCAACCTGTAAGTTATTCAGGAGCTCCAGTGAGAGCTGTGCTGAAAAATGAAATATACCCTGAACAGTGAGCTCAGTGTGAGTCATGGAGCTGAGAACTGACCTTTCCAGATAACTTGCAGGCTAACAATATTGCCAATATGGGATGGCACCTTTGAAATTAGGGACTTGATGTGGAGGAAATCAGAGCCCTGTGGGTCCAGCTCTCTTGGACTTTGCCTTGTGGATCCAGACATTAAATCGTGAAAATTGGAACCATGCCAATGGTTGTTGAAGGTGAGGTTAAATGGAATTAGGCAAAACTATAAATTTAGTAAATGAGGTACTTAATCAAAGCAGAATGTTAGGATCACAGAATCACAGAAAGGTTTGGGTTGGAAGTGACCTCCAAACTCATCTTGTTCCACCTCCTGCCATGGGCAGGGACACCTTCCCCTATCCCAGGATGCTCCAAGCCCTGTCCAACCTGGCCTTGGGCACTTCCAGGCTGAGAAGCCCCAACTTGTAGGGAAATAGAATGTAAGAAAATAAAGATAGTGTAGAAAGTAATCTTACCCCTATGGAGTTGCAGCTGGGCCAATTATCAAAGATTAGGAGCAGGCCTGACTTTAACAGGCCACAGCTGTAAGCAATGAGAAGAAGAGTGCTACAAAAGAGTGGAGTGGCTGGTTGAGAGGGAACTGGAGTCAGTTTGCTACCACGAGAAGAAGGAAGAGTTAGTGTTTAGAGGAGGTGCCTATGAGAAATATCAAGGAGGAATGAAACTCTTGCAATAAGGAGACAACAATACGACACCTTTGCGATATAATGGCAACACCAACTCTCTCAGCCTGAATGAAAACCAACAAGAGGTCGGAGCCCTGGAGGAAGCCTCACCTCCTGGCTGAAGCTGTGCTTGTCACACACTGCAGATATTAAATCCTGGTCAAGAAATATCAGTGACCATTAGTGTCAGCAGCTCCTGTGAGGTTCTGTGATCAGGTAATAATCTGACGTGTCAGAAGCTTGAAATTACTCCATTAGAGCCCGGAAGGAAGATAATTCATGAGGGCATCATTAGCATTTCCTTTTCCAACTTCACACAGATTTCTTGGAGTGGCGTATGCTGAATATCCTCCCCTAGCAGTTGGAACTGAGTGGAGTCTCCTTCTCAACACTGGCTCCCACCTGTCATCCCCCATATGGTTCCAGAGGGCTGCTACTGCCCTGGACACCATTCATGAGCTTGCTTTCTTTTAATCATAACCCATGTTTAATTGTTATTGCTCCCAATGATCAGCGTGATAATCAAAAATAAGTTTGTTAGCACTATTTCTGTTTGCAAATACATTTGTAACAGATGTTGCTGGCTGGTATTTACAATTGAACGAGATGGGGCAGATCTGAGCTAGTGACATGAGTTATTTATTCAGCACATTAGTTTTAGCACATTGTTAGGACAATGGAGATAGGATGTTAACAGTTCTCTGATTAAAGGGAAATGTTAAGGGGGTGTGGCATTACAGCATAGCATAAAACTATTTTGGTTTAGATTTTAGCTAATCACTGATAGAATTGGTCAAGTTTAATTTGAGTCTGACTCATGGTAAAGTGCCCATCAACATAAAAGAATGAATAAAAATGAGGATTTTTTTTAACCAACACCTGAGGTTGTGCAGAAAGCAGAGACAACTCTGAGTCTCTCAAAAAAATCAAACAAACTAGAAGATTAACATTTAAAAACACAAGATGGCAAAGAGAGATCTGAAACATGCCTTTATTCCTTTCAATGCTGAAATACAGAACTGGACATTCAAAAGCAAATGCAACAGAATATGAGTAGAGAAAACAAGTGAGTTTATCTCCAAAAGAAAAATTATTTTGTTATATATAAGGTGATTTATGAGCTATATTCTTGTTGCACTAACAAAGAGTCGCAAGTCTGTTACACAAATTTGACCTGAAAAGGGTCCCTGCTTGACCCTGGGGGCCTGCATCAAATGCAGGGTGTTTGTCCCAGGATTGAGAACTGCTACAATACTAAAAATACATCCTGGATTGGATAATTTGCCTCACAAATATTGTAGCAGTGAGTTTTGTGGACTAATTTCTATTTTAACTCAGTATAAGTGTGATTTAATATATGCCTCTTTTATTTTCCACTACTCTCACTTGTTCACATCACTGATTTTGCTTTCCTGTCTTTCTGCATCTGTTGTTCTTGTTTTGCTGTGTATATTTTAACTCAAGATTTTTATAACTGTATAACTACTGCAGTTCCTCACAAAAAAAAATCAATAGAACCCCATCAGTATTTAATAATTTAAATTAAAAGCAATATGTGATAGGAAAACTCAGGAAATGTTTTGAGCATGCTTAGTGGAATTCAGAAATTTTAACCACATGTAATCTTGCCTGCAACCCTCAGTGCCTTAAGTGGGACTTCCTCCTGGCCCCAGGAACAAGGGGGCAAACCAGGACAAAAGGCTGGATCCTTCTGCAGCTCATAGGCAAGAGTTTTTAAAATGGTTTGTGGAAACACTCACAGAAAACACTGCCCTGTCATCGGGAATAATAGGTAACAAATTGATACAGTCATTAGGGAACTGAAAATGAGGAGTATAGGAAACAGCAATTAAGCAATTTCAAGCCTAAATCATAACAGCACAAGAGGAACTCCCCAGATGCCTTTGCTGCCTTTCAAATAATCACTGGATAAGTTTTGCCAGGAAAAAAAAAAAAAAAAAAAAAAAAAAAAAAAAAAAGGAGAAAAAAAGAAGGAAAAATCAGTGCATATGCTCAGGAAAACATCCAACAGCAAAATCAAATTAATGAGGGGAAACTCCCAATGGGTGGAAGGGGAAAAGGCATGTGAGGAATGCAGAATCCCAGGGCAGTGGCACAGGACGTGGCTTTGCAGGAGCTGTGTGGCCACCAGTCCTGTCCCCAAGCCCTGCTCAGTCCCTCTAGGGCCCTGCTCGCCTTCAGCCTGGCATTTCTGCCCATGCTGGAGGAGATTCACCTTCACTGGTGATGCAGGGCCAGGAGGGATCTCCTGGATCTCCACCATTTATAGCAAACTACTCTCACTCTTACTGGTCCTGTCTTTTCAGCATGTCTTTATCTTTAGCAGCAAAAGAAGAAAGTCATGCAAATTACTAGCAAAACCAAATCAAATAAGAGAAAAGTAACTATATGAAGTCCCAAATCTTAGCTGCAGGTAAGATTATACCTATTTCTTCCCATTTGCATGATTAATTGACATCCTGTTAACTACTCACCAGGGACGCTGCAAATCAGCACGGAACAAAACAAACACTTCACAACAGAAGAAGGTCTCTAATTGTGAGTTCTACTGGCATCAAAATGAGTTTTAAAAATGCATTTCAGGAGTCAACTTGTGTTGCACTCCAGGTAAACTGGAGGTTGGAAACTTTCTGATCTGCTGCTGGGGAGTGTCTGGGGCAGCCCGAGCTGTGCTGGAAATGCTGCTCTGGCTTTGGAACTGCAGGGGTGATGTTGTGAGGACAGCTGGGATTAATGACTTGGTGGCTGTGGGAACGTCCTAACACCCAGGAGAGTTTGCAGCACAGTCCCATGGCTCCCTGCATCCCTTGCAGAGGGGCTGGTGCCTTCCTGTGCACGGTGCTTGCCAGGAGATCAACAAGCCCTTAATGCTCCCGCACATCGCAGCAGCGATATTACGAGATTTTTCTCCCTGTTGCAGCCTGACAGTTCCAGTGGGAATTCTGGACTAAATGGCTTTTTATTTTATTTTTTCATGCACCAGAGAGTAATTTAATTTGTTTTCTCTCTTGCTTGTTTTGTGTTGCCACGGCAGAGAGGACAACGACTGATAAAGGGAGAAAGCGAACGGTGATTTTCCATTTTATTTATGGCGACGCGGTGCAGCGAAATGTAAAAACAGATCTTGATGCTGACAATTTTGGGGCAATTGTGTCCCTTCTTGATCCCAGGCTGGCACTTTGAAGCTCTGTCACCCACCCTGTGTGAGGAGCAGTGCCCAAGCAGAGGTATCAGGCAAAGGCCTGCATCCTATGGGTGGGTGATTCACAAATGAGAAAACAAAAGAGTGAGCAGTTTATTTATCTTGGAGGAGACGTGACAGGCTAAATCTTGCACTCCTGAAACTGAAGTCAAAGGAATGAATCCTGTGAATGATGAGAGAGAAGGCTGGGACCTAGAGACACAGCAAAATCCTCCCAAAGGAGAGTGTGAGAAATGTCATTGTAGCTGACAACAGAAATACCTGGCTTCTCTTGCAATCTTTTCCAACTAGTACCCAATTTGCATGACAGGTGAGCACTGAATCATGCTGTGTGAGACTTTCTGATCCATAAAGATCTTACTGAAGGAGACAATGAACATTTCAAAATCAATGGCCTGAGCAACCAGCAAGGTATGAGTGGTGGTGGCTGCCCACTTGAAAAAAGGAACAATGTAGTGGGGTGGAACCTGAGCAAGTACAGACTCAGTGATACCATTAACTTTTCTTTTGAAAGACACTCTTGCAGTGTCCTTACACCTCCTATTCACTGCCCTGCCTGGCCAGGCATCATATTTTATTACAAGAAAACAAAATAATTTAAAGACCATGTAAGTAAATATTGAATAAGAACAATCAAATGACAATGAAGACAGAGAAAGGCCACGATTCCTTTTTAACTGAGGGAAAGTGTTCCCAAACCACTGAGAGAAACAACATGTCTTTTCAAAGAGCAACAGTATTTAATGGCATGGACACATCAGCTTTGCTTTTTTAATTTATTTTTTGGATTGTGTTTTGCAGGAAGCAGTGGCAGCACCCATGTTCATTAACACTGAGGGTGCAATGCAGGAATTGCCACAGTGGGCTGAACTCGTGGTGTCCTCCAGGGACTGCACAGCCAAGTGACTTTGATGGATCACAGCTGCACCTGGAGCCGAGCAGGGGGAGATTAGCGTGGCTCAGGCACACAGATCCCACTCACCTGATTCTCTCCTGTTCTGATGAGATAATTTTTCTAATTAACCGTGATAACACTTCCAGACACCAAGGCCTATCCACACGCGGATGGAAATACATTTTCAAATGGACATTTCACTCCTACCCGTGTTTGCTGGTAGTGAATAGAGGAATTTAACACCTTTGTTGCCAACTGATTTGTTTGGATAACTAAAGCTGAGCCTCTTTAACAGAAGGAGAAGTTGCCCCCAAGAACCTTTGGCAGAAATCCAGACTTCCATAAGCAGTGAGGTGTCTTGTGCTCACTGATGGAGTAAAGGGAGCAGTATGAATTTAGGAGCAACCTCAGTGTCAGGAGTCAATTTCTGTTTATTCCTCTGTTGATGGTTATCAAGGAAGTCAGTGATGCTGTCCTTTTCTGAGCAGGGGCTGAGCAACTCTAAAAATGTTTTGAAAGCCAAAGCATGCCAGAATGGAGTCCTTTGGAAGTGTGCAGCGTCTGACCTTTATCCCTCACACCATCCCATTTAGGAAGAGGAAGGACCATCTCATGATCCCATTGAGTTTGCATGGAAATCATCTTGGAAGGGAAATTAACCATTTTCCCTGCTCTCACCCACTTTGTTCACTTTTAAAAGTGTCCAGCAAGAAGTTTTTCAAAGCTTTCTTGACCCTTGCTCTTGTCTGACTTTACACCAACACTGATTTTCTACTCTGTAGAGCTGGAAACACAGAACTCTGCTCCCCTGAGGACCTGTGACACCTGTGAGAAAGAGCAATAACCCCCTGGCCATTCTTTCACCACATCCTTTGAACCTGCTGCAGAAGGGCTGAGGCAAGTGCAGCTTCCCCAGAGCTCAGGTTTTTCTTCGATATTTGAAAGATGCTAAAAAAAAAAAAAAATCAAGCATGCTATCAAGGCTCAAATGCAATGAAACTGAATTTATTCCTAACTATTCATCATGTTTCCAAGTCTCTGAATGTGTTGTTACCAACAGAGCAGTGTTTAAAGGGGGCTGCAACATCATTTCCCAGCCCTTCATGCAGGCAGAGTAATAGAGAAACTCTAGCACAGGTAAGAGCCTGCACTTTCCCCAGGAGCTGGCAATTTAGATTTATGGAGAGGTTTTAGGAGGATAGTTGCCACTTAAACAGAGTTCAAGAGACAGCCCATGTACATGAGAGGTTTAGGACCACAATTTTAAGGATGTCACACTCTTTTTTCTCGCTCCAGAGGTTGTGCTGGCACCACATCCCCACCCTGCCTTTCCCCTTCTCACAGAGAGGTTGCTCCCATTTTTCCTGCAGCTGGGTTTATACAGAGCCAATACTTAGCTGTCTTGTTTCAGGTGATTTTATAGCTCTCTTAACATCTGGTAAAAAATGCAATTGCTGTGGGTGAGCATGACTTTACTGGGCAGAAGTGATCCTTCTGTTGAACTGGATTTCTCTAGCTGTAGTAAGATTTCTGCATTTTTCTTCTCAAATAAGTCAACGACACTGTCCATTTCTGAGCCACTTTTACAAAGATTGTAAAATGAAAGTGTTTTGTAACTAAAACATGCCAATGCTCAGAAATTACTTATTTAAACCCCAGAAATTACTTATTTAAATTCACCTGAACAGGCTGATGAGGAGGTGTCACTTACCTACGCCTCAAAGACAATCTTCACGATAGTTCACAAAAATATTTTGCAAAAATTTCAGACTTGATCCTGTGTATAGATATATATTTTGCAGACATACTTTGATGAGGGATTTTGTTTCACTTTCCTTATTTCTGAGGCACTTTCAACCTCGTCAGCCTTTGCCACAGCTTTTAAAGGACACAGGCAGAGAAAGAACAGATGGAAATAAGGATAATTGCTTACTTTGAGCACTGAGAGAAATGCACAGTGCCTATAAGGTCTCATCCAAAGTTAATGGAAGGACTCTCAATCCATTGTACCTACACTGTGTTCACAGGCTCTGAGCAGCTCCCAGGAATTGAGCCTGCTGGCTGCAGGAGGTGAGCAAGCACATTTCCCCCCATTTCACCCAGGCAGAGATTTTTGTGCTTCCCAAGGTCACACACAGCAATGGAGCAGGGATTGAAGCTGGGTATCTCAAGTTTTTTGGTTGCCTTATGGTGACCAGGTCCCTCCTCAGCTGCAGCACAGCATCCCTGTGCTCCTCCAGCATCCCCCAGCCCACACAGTGCCCTGCAGCACTCTGGAGTTGGATATGGAATTCCCTGTTGGAAAGGGGATTTTGCACAACGGCTCAGGATGTGGAGGGCTGGGATGGGATGAGGACTCTCCTGCCTTGGGCTGATCACAGCCAAATCTGACTCTGCCACTAGCATGCAGTACATGAGGAGTGCGATTTTTTGTGGGACACCTTACAAAAATAACATAGATGGTATTTTGAGCTGAATGTGCACTGCGTGCAGTGCTCATGTCATCCCTAGGAGCTACATAAAGATAGCATGAAGGGCTTAGCTATGAGGATTGAAATAGGAGGGACAATTCAGAAACCATAGTTAAACAACTTTAAAAGAACATCTGAGAAGATGAACCTTTTGATAGGATTTAGGCTGCCTATGGGATTGTGGAGCTTTAATCAACAAAAGCAGCTTATTCTATCAGTGTCGTGAGCTACAGCAGAAAAGGCATCATCAGTGAGGAACACTGTAGAAAACAATTTCTTTGGTTTAAAAACTTGTTTAGAGCAATCTGAGGCTCCCCCCTTAGTCTGGTGACCATCTGGATGGATTTTGCTTTGGAAAGCCTGTTTTGAACTTGAAGCAAGCAAACATTTGTTCACATGGTGGGAAAGAAAAGATTGAAGCAATGTGCCAGAACTGGAAAAGCCACCCATGCATAGCAGTACATTTACCTAGAGCAAAATAAGCTCTTTGTTTTTTGGGACTTTGTCTTTAGTCCCCTTGTGAAGGTCTCCTTGACCATCCTGCATGGTGGAAAGTCAGGGAAAGACACTGACTTTTCCAGAGCTCTTGGACAGCTGCACCCAAAGCCCTCAGCTGGTGCTGGGGCCCTATCCAAGCCCCATAAACAGGGAGAGATGGTAAATTCCATCCTGGGAAGGCAGAAATGTTTATTTTCCTTTTCCTCTATGGTTAGCTGTCATGAATTTGGGTGGAACTGCTTCTTGGATGGGCCCCAGACTGTTCTGTCTCTGTGCTGCAGCACATTCACTCCAACACTCATTAAATGAGCTGGCAGGGCAGGGGATGCTGGTTTCCCATTTCAAACTATTTAGCACCCTTGGCTGTTCCTTTGGTAACTGATATAATTCAACCAAAAAACCCCAAACCAGTGACTGCTAATGCACATCCAACCCAGAGAGCAGCTGAACTTCCATGTTCTTTGGCATTCCCAGCAGTCAGCATTGACTGAACCTCTGAACCTGCCTCACCCCAAGCACAAAGGTAAGAGCAACTTTGCATTTCATGCTTCTTTTCATAGCTTTAAGTGTGTTGTAAATAACCTTCCCCATAGAATCAGCTAATGGGATCTTTCATCTCAGACACGTATAATTTACAAACCTGAAACTGAGGGGTTGTCACATTTGGATGAATCCACATATGGGGTGAACAGTTTGAATATTTTGGAAGGAGCTGATACATGCCCCACAAAGGACACTGATAAATTTGATTATTTGTGCACTATTGTTGTTCTGGCAGAAAGACAGCTGTGTTGCCTGACTAGTGTAGGGCCACTTTGCTAGTGTACATTTTCACAATCTAATATTCATTTTTGCAAATGCAAATACTTTTCCTTAGAGAAAATATTTATTTCTTTTCTTTTAAAATTACCTTGAAGCAAACTACAACTCAGTGTTAAAATTAAAAGCACAGGTTTAAAATAAATGTGTTGAAATGCTTTAAATTCCAGAAAAATCTTTCTGAAATTTTTAGAGCTAATTGAGGGCACCTATGCAGGCATGTAGTGCCTTCCCACCAGCATTGCAGAGTCTGAGAGCTGAATTATTAAGAAAGCTCTTTTGCTGGATTTCTGACAAATCACTTTAATGTGCCAAAATTGATTTGGCATGAAATCGTCAATAGACCCTCCAGAATACTGATAGCACTAAAGGCAGGGGCCAGAGCTGACAAACTTGCCTGGCTGGAGTTGGGTTCATAAATTAGCAGTGAGGAGTCTGAATTACAGCCCTCTGCTCCCAGCTGGGCTGTGTGTCTGTCTGTCTGTCCAGCTGAAGAGGTTTCAGCAAGGGGAATACTGGGCATGAGGAAAAGGCTTTAGTAATGGCTTTGCTTCTCACCTCTAATCTTTGTCTACAAGCTCCAGAGATGCTGTAGGTAACCACCCCAGACAGTAGCTAAACTGCTATAGTTTTGTCTTATTTTTTTTTCCTTTTGTTTTTGTTACAAACCCTCAGATCTTGACTCTGAACACACATTTTCCTCTCACCCCTTGAGAACAGCAGCACAGCCCAGTGCTCAGGGCAGAGAGCACAGAGCTGGCTGTCACTGACCTCTTCTCCAGCCCCACTCTGGGCACTCCGCATGGCCTTGGATAAACCTTTCCCAAGCTTCCCCTTTCTTGTCTGTAGGACAGCAGTGCTGATTTCCCATGTGTGCTGAGAACATCCCTTGTTATATTCACCTGCTTGCCTTGAAGCACAGATTTGCAGTGGGATCTTTGGTGTGTAGAGCAATCTCCCCTCAGCTAGCTGTGTCCATGGAATTGAAGAGTGTGAAGCAGCATTTGGATCAGGTCTTTAGGCAATAAGTACATATGTGCTATCTCTGTAACATTCAGGGACAGAAGCCTCAGGTGACATAAATCTGCTTCCTTTAACTTTAATGAATTTGAAATAATTTCCTGTGGAGCAGATATTGATTCAGTTCAGCTGAGGCCCAGGCCTGTGCCATTTCAGCAGCAGCAGCGTTTCCTAAAACAATTGGGAAATTTACAGTGCAGGAGGAGCTCTGCAGCCAAGCAGCAACTCAAGGGAGCTAAAACTGTCACAGCTGATTAACAGGAATGAAAGCTGCTCAGAAACAAATCTGAGTATGAATTTGGAGCACAAGAATTAATTGAGAAGGGGATGCTCTTTGTACTTCTTTTAGTAGGTCAGGCAGTTTATCCACTAAGATGCCTTTGAAGCTGCCAGCAAGGAAGGCATCACTGGGAAGATGAAACGAGCCAGTGAGTGAAGTAATCTGTGTGTCCCAAACCCTGCTATTCTGGGCGAATTAGTTGCATGGTGAATAACAGAAATCTGAGCCAAAGGTGGTCCATGAGCCTTTCCAAAGAGAGGGAGAAGAAGGGATAGCTCTGGGAAAGGATGAGTGAGGGTAACTGTTGAGTTTGTGAGGTCCCCAGGATGAGGTGAGAGGTGAGAATCTGACTCCATGCTCTCAGAAGCCTGATTTATATTATATTATATTATATTATATTATATTATATTATATTATATTATATTATATTATATTATATTATATTATATTATATTATATTATATTATATTATATTATATTATATTATATTATATTATATTATATTATATTATATTATATTATGAGAGGGATACAGACAGAAGGTTTAACAAGAATGAATAATAAAAACTCATGACTGACTCCTCAAAGCCTTGACACAGCTGGCCGTGGTTGGCCATCAAGTTAAAACAATTCACATGTTTGGATAAACAATCTCCAGACCACATTCCAGAGCAGCAAACACAGGAGAAGCAGTCAGATAATTACTGTTTTCATTTCTCTCTGAGGCTTCTCAGCTTCCCGGGAGAAGAATCCTGGGCAAAGAGGATTTTTCAGAAAATACCATGGTGACAGGTAACATGCAGCTTTAGTGCAAGAACGGGTGGGACACCAGGAGGCTGAGCTTCTGCTTCACTCACAGTTGTGCAAACATTTTTGCTGTGCTGCAGGGAACACCAAAGCACTGAACACAAGCTGACAGCAAGGTGCTCCCACCCTGGTGCCACTCATTTAGTGGTGGAGTGGGTCAGGTGAAAGGCTGTGGTCAAATCACGGTGCCTTAGTGGATGGCTGTTCACAGAGCCATGAATTCAGCGGGAGTTTCACACTGATTTTAATAGAATGTGGCATTAAAAGCAGATAAAAGCACAGGATCTGATCACTTGAATACAGGGGAAGGACTGCAACTCCTGCAGAGGTCAATGAGAGAAAAGGTTTCCCCCAAAAACATACAGAAAGGTATTTGAGAAAAAGAAATGTGCATTCACAGCAAAGGAAATTGAGTGTTTGTTTTTTCTGGCCCCTGGCTGCTTGAAGATACTGACAGTAGAGAAATGCACTTTTTAAAGCTGTCTCAGTTTTTAGTGCAGAAGGGCAATGTAGGATTTTTATCCCAAAGAATGCACAAGTAAAAGAGATATTAGGATCCTGCAGTCCTGCTCTTGCTCATCAAAGAAGAGTTGTGGAAGATCAAGCCATCCTCTGCCTCCAGCATGCAACCTTGTACCTAAGGAATCACTCACCCTTCACTGAGGATCAGTTAGATGTAAGAAATAGAGGAGAAAAGAATGCAGTCACAGATATAGCACATTTTAGGAAGTTAAACTGTGAAAGTACGACTTACTTTGCTCATAGTTTTCCGTACCTATAGCTGGAAAACCAATAAAAGGGGCTTTTTGTCATAATGCTGTATTATGTTGTATTTATTGTTTTTTTCCAGCCTAAAGTGCTTTGTGCGTGAGATTAAAAAGCTGCAAGTCTCAGGCCATCTGGCCAACCAAATGGATTTCGTGTACAGGACCACTGCCAGATGTATGCCAGTTGTAAGTTTAATTTTTGAACATATAAAGTGCCTGGGGCTCTGTCTGTTATTCAGAGGAAATCATGTTCCAGTTTTCCAAAACAATCCAAACACAGTTCAAGTCAAGGAGTGGTCCATTCTCCTTCACCTGGTTTAAGGGCATATTCTTCGTTTCTCATAAAGAGAAAATGATGGCAGGAGAATTTTGAAGATATCTCATGTGTTGGGTGTATTTGATCACATCTGTCCAACCTTATGGAATGGTAGGAAACACAGCAATAAGTTTTCTTAAGGACTTCCACTGAAATTGAAATTGAAAGATAAAATTCAGTACTTTAGACTAATTTGCACTTATTTGTGATCAACTTGAAGAATATATGTTTCAAGTATATAATAGTTCATGATATCTTAAAAGTGATATTTGATTTATTTTAAATGAGGAATTAATGGAAGATGAGATATATTTTTAGCTTTATGTACTCTAAGAAGGATAACATGCATTTAATTTTTATTTTGCAAATGTTCTCACATAGGAAAGTCTGTAGCCTGGGATAGATATTGTGAAAATTAGGAAAGGTGTGAGCACAGATAGCTCTGGGCTTTGCAAACAGTTTGTGAGGATTTTGCTCAAAACACACCAGCTGAAATCCAGGGTAAAACAGGATTTGGGTGATGTGAGACAGTGATTTGTGGGTCTGGCTCTCCTCCTGCCCACATAAGTGCATTTCTTCACAGCTGAAATCCTGAGGTTGAATTACTTTCTCCTAAGCAGACCTGAAGGCCCAATGAATCAGAGATAAACGTTTGGAAAGGAAAGACTGACTTATTTGTCAGGGCACGGTTATTCTTTGCTGCAGGGCAGGAGCTGGTGAAAGCCAGACACCCCCAGCACTCTCAGGGCTTTTGAGAGGCTCCAAAATTGGGACAGCCCAGCCCAGCCACCACACTGGTTAGGTCTGGCAATTTCCATCCCAGCCCAGTCAGAATACATGTAGGCAAAACCAGGTTCAAATGTTTGGGAGGGTGGTGGCCACGTTGCTGGACACTGGCAGCAAGCAGAGCCTACAACAGGAATCTCTTTGCAAATGTCTCTAAATGCCAAAATAAATCCCATTCATCCCAAGAAAGGGTTATATTAGCTTGGAAATCAGCAGGTCTGATTGCAGCCATGCTCCTGGAGATTGATGAGAAGTTTTGGTGAGCAGCTCAGGAGGTTACCCTGTGGAAAGGGCTCTGTGACCTTTTGCATGCACCTTTCCAATGAAGGGCCGTACAAGAAAAGCTGCCACTATTATTTATGGTCTGTTTTATTCCTGCAAGTAATATTGCCTGTGATATTAGCCCCTTTTTTTCTCCCACAGACTCATATAGGGGGTGGAAATCAGAGGAACCAAACAAATAGTAGATTTCATAAAGTAAGGAGAAGCAAATTGAGCAAAAGGAGGATTATGAGGACTAAATCTTTTGTTCAAAGAGTGATTAAAAAGCATTAAGTTGGATGAAGTCAATCTAGAGCTTAACTGAGTGAACCTTCTGCTCTGTTTTTCTTCTGTTTGGTTTTACATGTATTAAGAAATTAAAGGAGTGGGAGAGACCTCTTGAGGGCTGCTGAGGCTGGGGCTTTTTAGAAAACAGTAGTTGAGCAAAACCAGTTGGACATAAGCTCTTTTTCCTGGTTTCCAGGCAATGTAAATTGTCCTGGCCAGCTGTGTCCAAGAGCAGCAGGAACAAGTTCAGGCTCCTTTCCAGCAGAGGATTCCATTCCCACCCAAATGTCTGTGCTGTGGGGATTCCTCCAGGCCACGAAATTCTGGGATTTGTGTCCTCCTCTCACCATGGCTTAAGTGAAAACCATTCCCTGCCCAAGAGCAAATACAGCTGTAGTCCATTGCTGAAATAGCGGAGCTGTCAGGGTAATTGCTGTTTGCTTTGCATTCAGAATACCTTTTTAAATGTTTTTGTGGATTTAAGATTAAATCTGCACAAGATAAGGGCATCCAGCTTTCAGGGTGGTTTTCCTTGCAAAAAATTGTGCATTTAAAGGAGCACAGCTCCTTTGCAGGAAAGAGCAAAAGTATGAAGTAGGAGTTGTCAGTGGATGCTATGCTGTAGCCATGGATGCACATCAAGAGAGATTAAACCCAGAAAATAGTCAGATTTCTGCACTGTGCTTGTGTGTGGCCTTTGGAAAGCTCTGATCCTTGTTTCCACACTGTGCTTGGACAGGAAGATCAAGGGTGGGGGATAGAGTGAAGCTGTAAACATAAGCAAAGTTCTGTTTGAGTATTTACTGACTTAATTGTCCTCTGCTTAGTCTGGTTCTAAGTGACTTGCTAGTTTGATTTAAAGCTAATTGTTAATTTCAAAATCATCTGTCTCCAGCCATTTGCCATCATGGGCTCTTTGCTCTGTACATTTTTGTATCGTCCCAGTTTGGCATGACAACATTTCCTTGATCTGAAATGTTTTTATTTCTGGTCTTTGAAGTCCTAATGAACATGGCAATTTCCATCTTCACTTCTGGAAAATGCTGCTCTTGGACAGCAGCTGTGTCCCATTGCTCTGCAATGTGGAGTGACAGCTCATAACAGAGCAATGCAAAACTCTCACAGTGCCCGCAACATTAAACTGAGTTGTACAGGGCAAAAAATTTACCCTGAAGCCTTTTGCTCCCCTTGGATCTTACTTTCTCCCTTGATTCACACTCCTCTTTCCAATGAAAACCAGAAGGACTGTCCCCCTTGAGGCACTTGAATAGAGATTGAGGGAAGCTATTTTCCTTCCAACAGATTTTTTCACTGTTCCATCACCTTTCTTTCTCTCTGACTATGTGAGAACAGGTCCTTCTTCCCCAGAGAGAGCTCACAAGTGCTCCAGTGGCTGTGGCACAAGTCCAGGGCAGGAGGCACCGAGTCTTCAGCCTGGAATTCCCGGAGACTGAGCTTAGCTCTTGCACAGAGCGGGTCCTGATTGTCCTCATCCCCTCTTCTTCCCCTCTGACCATTCTCTGAACTCTCCCCCCAAAATCACTGTTATTCCCATGGAAATTTGCTTAATCAGCCAGCTAGCACAAAACTCCATATGGTTCAAGCCAAGAAAGTTAAGAAACTGGAACAGGACTTGAAGAAGTCTCTTAGCTCCAACCATAGGGGATACACATATTTATACAGGCTTTTTTCTTTTCTCTCAAGTACAGTGAATTATCATGGAATCATAATGTCCTCTCAGAATTGCTTTTCCAAGGGATGATGCTGCATAAATCATGAAAACTAGACATGGAAAATATTGAGTAGGTCTCCTGGTCCAGCCATCTGCCAGGAGAAGATTGTTCCCTGCAGAATTTTCCCCATTGCTCTGCTGTAGCAAAGTACCACAGAGATGCTTTATCTGCAAAACAGCCCCACGCCTCTTTATAGTCCTGCAGAATTCATTATCTTTACTTACAGAGAAATGATTTCACTCCCCTGTTACAGAACAGGGTCCTTCTGTCCACAGCATTGCAAGTTTGCCCACATCCCCAAAACCACAAGTATAAAACTTCATATCAAGCTTGCAGCTTGATAATTAAATCAGAAATATATCTTATCCTCTGCCATCACATAAACTTCCCCTGCATAACACATTGATAACCAACCAGCTACCCCTTGATTACTCCCCATGAATAAAAGGCAGCACAGCAAAATGTTCCTGTGAGTTTGAAGCAGAGAAGGAACATTTCATTACCAGATCCTCTCCCTCTTTGCCAGAAGCTACCAAACAATAAAATGGAAAGGAGAGCTATAGCTTGTGACATCTGTCAATGCAAGTAGCCTTTGGTTCAACCTGGGCCGTTATAAATATTATATTTGAAGTATTAGCAAGAGCAGATTGGATTGCAGCAGGTCCAGAATGAGGCAGCCTGAAGGCTGGCAATAAAACTGGAAGAAATGAAATGCTTTGGCATAGGTATATTCTGCTTTGCATAGTAAAAGGAATGAAGAGGAAAGAGGGAAACCTTCCTGTCTGATTCAGCTCATCTGGAACATTTATTTAGAAGAACCATTTTTGCCACCCTGGCAAAGATTGACCATGCCTGCCTGGACAAACACAATGACACAGACAGCATCCTCACAACATCTGTTTAATTACCCTCAGCACTCTCTGTGCTTCCCTATTGTATTTGTAGGGATGCCCCGACGAAGGAAGGAATGATGAATCTGACTCCATGTTCTCAGAAGGCTAATTTATTTTTTTATGATACTATATTACATTAAAGAATACTAAACTAAACTATACTAAAGAATACAGAGAGGATACTTACAGGATGCTAAAAAGATAATAATGAAATCTCATGGCTCTCTCCAGAGTCCTGACACAGCTTGGCACTGATTGGCCAAAGAGTGAAAACAACTCACAGCAGAATGCAATGGAACAATCACCTGTGGGTAAACAATCTCCAAACACATTCCACATGAGCACAACACAGGAGAAGCAAATGAGATAAGAATTGTTTTCCTTTTTCTCTGAGGCCTCTCAGCTTCACAGGAGAAAAATCCTGGGGGAAGAGATTTTTCAGAGAATGTGAATGTGACACTTCCTGCATGTGTTGCTCTATGTTTGGCTGTGTCTGCATCATCACTGGATGTGAACTCAGTCCTCACCTCACTCAGGTACTGAAAAATATAAAAATACTTGCTAACTCCTCTTGGTTTCACACAATGTGAGCTCCTGAGCTGCCATTTGGTTTTTGCTCTCATGTTTAGAGATAATAATTTTAGAAATCTGGTTCAAGTTCTTTGCATCTTGGTCCCCCACCTGTATTATGGAGAGAAAATTATTTCTCTAGCCTAAAATTTTGAGAAGATAAGAAACTTTTAGCAGAGGCCACAAGTGCTCCAGCGAAACAGGATAATTCATTATGTACATTGAAATCCTTCAAGGGAACAATCAAATGAGTGTGAATATGTCTCATATTCCATTCTGCTACTGCAACTTTAGGTGTTACTTGTAAACAAAAAACTTTCTAGCAAAAAGTTGAATTTTTTAGGTTCATAGTGTAATTAAAAAAAAAAAAAAAAAAGGAAAACAGAAAACCAAAAATCCTTTAAAATTTTTCCTCCAGCAATGAGACAACAGAGCAGGCAAAAATTATTGAAGTCATGGACATTTCCACACCACTAAATAAACCTTCTGCCTTGGCATACATAGGGGATTAGGAAAGAGAGATGCCAGAAATTGGCCCAGACTATATTTCCCTAGAGGCACAGAGAGATATTGAGGGAAATCACTACATGTGATTAAGAAATTGGGATTTTTTTAACTCATTTTAAGAATGTAATAGACTGGATGGGAGCCACCAGAGAAAGCTGATGGCAAGAAGAGTGGAGGGAAATCATTCCAGTCAATACTTCAGAAGGGTGGACTTGCATTGTGTTTGCTCCACAGCATTTTTATTACAGCAGAAATGCTCATCTAAAGGAGAATTGACGATCACCTTGGGCAGAAAGATGTTATAGACAAATATTGGCTGATGAGAAGCTCAGTGTGACTCAGCAGTGGGCACTTCCCAGGAAGACAACAGAGCAAGGAGATTCTGCCCCTCTGTTGTGCTCTCTTGAGACCCCATCTGGAGCTCTGCATCCAGCTCTGGGGCCCCCAACACCAGAAGGAAATGAATCTGTTGGAACAAGGATGGGGAAGAGCCAGGAGGATGCTCTGGGAGCTGGAGCCCCTCTGCTCTGGGGGCACACTGAGAGACTTGGGGTTCTTTAGCCTGGAGGAACAGCTCCAAGGAGACTTCAGAGCCCTTTCCAGTACTTAGCAGGGCTCCAAGAGAGCTGGAGAGGGATGTAGAGCAAGGGCATGGAGTGACAGGACAAGGGGCCATGGCTTAAAACTGACAGAATGCAGGGTTAAATTAGATATTATGAAGAAATTCTTCCCTGTGAGGCTGGTGAGGCCATGGCACAGGCTGCCCAGAGAAGCTGTGGATACCCCATCCCTGGAAGTGTCCAAGGCCAGGCTGGACAGGGATTTTTGCAGCCTGTCCTAGTGGAAGGCATCCCTGCCCATGGCAGAGGAGCTGGAACTGAGTGATCTTTATGGTCCCTTTGAACCCAAACCATTGTATGAATCTATGAAGTGTATATTTAATCGCCCTCTTGGTACTCTTTGGAAGGACTTTCCTCCCATTTCCAGTTGAAGATTGGTCTAATCTGAAGAGCACTTGGCACAGAAAGGCACTTGAAGTTTTCTGCTTAAGGACATGCAGTTGCTCAGGCTCTTTGAGCAGCTTTAAATAGGTGCAGTGGAGGGCCAGTGGAGAGGCTGCATTATCATCAGCTCTCACCTGAGGGCAAACCAAAATACGCTGCTGACCTTAGATGGATCAGACACACTGGCTATCGAGCAGATGGCAGTAAAACATCCCTGGCTGCTCTGCTGCTGTTAACCACTTGTGCTGTTGTGCCTGCCTTACAAAGCACAGCAGGGCTAAGCTCTGTTTGTGGGGCTGCCACCTCCCCAAGACAGGACAAACCAGTCCCACCTCCCACACTGCAGTTATCCATGTCCATCCAAGGACTGGGGATTATTTTTCATCACCACCCTGACTCTCCTGGGCTGTCATTTTGCTATTTTGAAACACCTGGCTGCAGCTCAATGGTGACCCATGTTGGTGCCAGCAAATGTCCCCTCACAGGTGTGTGTGTCCTGCACCTCTGTCAGAGCAGGGTGTTTGTCCCATCCCCACAGGTGACACAAACGTGTGGTGTGGCATGTCCCTGCCCTGCCTGCTGCTGTTCTTTGACGGGTTCTAGCCCAGAAGGCAGGGCCATGAACAACCTGCACCTGAGCACCATCCTGCTGGGGTTCTGTCCTGTGCCAAGTCAGCAGGTCTGCCCACACAGCTCCTTGCTGTCCCTTTGCTACAGACAGCTGCTCTTTGGGGACATATCTGTGTCCCCTGAGCAGCACAGGCTATGCACAGTCCTCTCCCTCCCCTGACTTCTCCTTTCACACTCAATTCTGCAATTTGTGCCTTGGCTCCCTTCCTAATGACTGTATTATTAGCTCTATTTGCATCTGCTCTCAGCTCTTTATTTCGCATGGAATTATTTTGGCTGCTCCACATACCACAAATTGAGTAGCTGAACCAAGTCCACAAACCCTAACAGAGAAAGCACGTGGAGCAGGGCTCTCTGTGACCACCATGGCTGTTACCCTCACATGTGCCACCACCCCTGGCCCAGGCCAGCCCCCTGACTGTCACCCAGCTGTGTCACAGCGAGGAGCAGGGTGACCATATGGCCTGAGGCAGCTGGGCCATATGAGCCTCCATTTGTGACACCTACTTTGTGCTTCCTAGACACAGAAGGTGTTTAATATGTTAGCTGTCACTTTATGGGTAATTCCAGCCTTAATTACCAAGCCAGAAATGTGGTGCACAAAAGCTGTCCTGTTGAATGTGCTCCCTGCTTCAGGGAGGCTCCATCCCTCGCTCAGAGTGTTCTCCATTTGTGACCAGGACATCTGAGCAAAGCAGCATTCCAGGTGGCTGCTCCTGCTGTTTGTCACCTCCCCATTGTCCCCTCAATTCCAGGTGGCTGATCCTTCTTTTGTCACCTCCCCATTGTCCCCTGTCCCCTCAGCAGCATTCCAGGTGGCTGGTTTGTCATCTCCCTCCCCTTTGTCCCCTCAGCAGCCCATCAGTGCCATGGGGTTTGGGTACAGCTAATGGAAATGTGAGCAGAAAAGGTGTGGGAGAGCCCTGGATGGGCTTCTGTAGGGATAAGGGTCTGTGGGACTCCAGTTTTCTCCTGCCCTTCTGTCAGCTTCAGGCCACAGAGTTCTCTTATTTAGGCATGAAAGGGATGGAGTCATCCTGAATTCATCCTGAATTCACTTCTCACAGGCTGGGTATTTGAAACCCAGCCTACACAGATTTACCAAGATATGGTGAATTTGCCTGCACAGATTGCCAAAATATGTCCCTGGAGATCCTCAGTGTGATGAGCACCAGTAATGAGCCCCACAGCCTGCACAGGAGCTCGCTGCTTCCCCTGCCCACCAGCAGCCACAATGGGAATTTCTGTCTGCACCTGCAGATTGCCTCTGGATGGAGGGACTGACCTGAGGAACAGGGGAGGAGCACCCAATTTCTGCTATCCTGGGACCAAAGGCTTCTCAAAAGTTCTATTTCCTTCTGGCTTAATGGAAATTTTTGAGGGAAAAAGGGGAGGGAGTGTATTAGGAGATTCCCTAAAAACAAACGAAACAGAAGCACCTCATTGCCTAGGGAAAAACAAGGAGGAGCTGGGTGGATAGAAGCACAAATGATTTGGCTCTTGTCTTCCCACTAAATAAAACCAAAAGCTGGGAAAAAAATTAACAACTGCCTCTCTATGGGGTTTTGGAAGAGGAAGGAGCACAGGTTATGTATGTATGTGTTGTTACAAGAAAGTATCACCTTAAAAGAGCTTTCTATATAATTTTACTCCCCTCCCAGACAATCCATTGTTAGCAGCAAGCTGGGATTGCTGGTAGACAATAGCCCACTCTCCAGCAGAAAGAACTCTATGAAAGCTGCACACAGTTTTTAATGTTTAATGACACAAAATCAATTGGAAGTGGTTGCTGGCTTCCACAATCAATTTCAGGAGATCTCTCAGAGAACGGGAGAAAGAGGGAGAGTTTCCATTAGCCCTGGAAATCTCATCAGCAATAGGAAAATGGTGATAAACAACCCTGCACTCCAATAAACGTATTAATAAACTTGTCCTCACTCATTTCTCATGTCTCTGTGAGAGGATACAGTTTTGTCACCAGGAAGGTCACGTTTTGGTCTCAGTTCCATCCTTTCTTTGCACAAACCAACATCCCTGTGGTTGTGGGTGCCTTGAGAGAGCCACAGCTCCCATTTGCTGCCCCCCGAGCTGTCCCAGGTGCAGGAATGTCTGAGGGGAACATCTTCATTCCCCTCTTGTTCTGCCCCACTGTGAGTTTTGCCAAAGCTGTGTGAGAAGCTTCTCCGCCCCACAGATGAGTGGGAAGGGGCTCCATGGGGAAACATGGAGCTCCCTGTCCTGGATGGATCCAAACTCACCCAAACACTCACAGGTGTCCACACTCAAGGGCCTTTGAGTCAAATCCTGCTGATTTTTGATGGGCTTTATGCCATTTGCCAAGCTTAATGCTGCATGGCAGCTTTTCTTCCCTTGTTTTGCTCAGACTGAGGGAGGGTGATGCCTTCTGCTGGCTGGAATCTGTGGGGTTAGGGGAGAAAAAAGGTTATTTTTGTGTCTTTAAAAAACCCCAGGACTAAGCAGAGTTAGGAACAGCCCTGAATTTTAATCTCAATGCAGAACAAGAGGCTGTTTTCGTGTGTTGCAGGTTTGCCCCAGGACTCCAGCTGAGTGAAGTCAAGGCAGGGTTGGTAATGCACAATTTAATCAGTGAATTTGTAGATCTCAAAAGGCATGCTTAATTTAATATTGTTTCTAATGGCTATTGTCTTCATGCTTGCCTGTTTCCCTGGTGTTTTTCCCTTTTGTAATTACTTGAATGGGCACTTCCAGGTGCACTGCATATATTAGCAAGCATTTTCATTTTAGTAATGAGCAAGATGCTTTCAGTGTTTATTTCTTCATTGCCCTAATACTTACTTTATTAAAGATCTTGATTCTTCCAAAGGAGAAAAACAAGCATTTACCACTCCTTTCTACCTCATTTACCTCTTCTACCTTATGATGCCCTCAATAAAAGAGGATTTAAATTACTTACTGGCCAGGGTTAGGCCAGATTTACACTATCACAGAAAAATAAAGCGGAGAGGGGATGCTTGGTCAGTCATGGAGTGGTTTGGGTTGGAAGGAACATAAAGATCCTCTCATTCCAGGTCCCTGCCATGGGCTGGGACACCTTCCACCAGACCAGGTTGCTCAGGGTCCCATCCAGCCTGGTCTCAAGGGCTTTGATGCCTCTGCTCACCCCTTATGGGGATGGGAACTGAGCACTTGTTGAACTCAGAGCCATCCCCTGAATGTCAGGGCTTCAGAGCTGGTTTAAGCTCTGCAAGGAGCATCTGCAGTGCCCCTCTCCTGGCCTTATTATCATCCCTTATGGTTACTGTGCATTTCTGCCCACCTCGTGTGCAGCCTGGGGTGCAGGAGGCTGAGCCCTGCCTGGCCACCCCAGGCTGCTGATTAATGCTGCAGCAGGACTCCAGCATCAGCTGAGAGCCTTCCGCCAGCATTTATTACACATGCACAACAGCCACATGCCACATGCCAGCCCAATTTCCAGATTAGCTGTTTATTAGCATTATTATAAACACGGCTCTTCATCTTCCATTAAATGGCACTGCAGCCCCACGAAGCCTGTAAGGAAGCACTTGGTTCACTAAATTACCCTGCAAATGTCAAACTGGCTCTCAGTTATTAGCTGTGTGTCTTACAGCCTCTTTATTAGGATTTTGTGTCTTGAGGGTGCCCCGTGGCGTGTAGATTTTTTAAAATACAAACCAGCGTCATTTTTTGCTGTTTGAAAGAACATTTAATTAAACTGGATTCATTGCTTGTATGGGGCAAGTTAAATGGAAACTAAATAGGAGGCATATGATTACATGTTATTGAGCAGAGTGACTGCTCCAGAGACCAAATCCTTTCAACACAACATGAAACTAAACTTATTTCATGTGCACAGGTTGGCTCTGGCCTGCTAGGGCATCATATTTTGAGACCAGCAGAATGATTATGAGCATTAAACAGCTTTTAACAAAATGTGTGTTTCAGAGAAGAAGCCCTTCTTAAGCTAGACTTAAATATGCTAATGACAGAAATCAAAGCTTCACACAGATTCTGGGTAACCTTTTAAAAATTACCATTTCTATAGTGTCAGATGCAAATGAGGAGATCAGCTTTGTTTATTATTTCACTAGCTGTAAATTAACAAGGGGCCCCAGTGAGCATAAAAATAAAATTGGAAGTATTTTTTTGGGCTTGAGTCATTGGTCACATCATGGCTTTTTAATGTTCTTTAGGAAAACAAAAGGAATTATAATTAGAACTCCATTACACAAGTTCCTATTCCCTGCTCCTTTTATGTTCATGCTGTTGGTGCAATCTGATTTTTTTATCCTTCCTTCCTTCCTTCCTTCCTTCCTTCCTTCCTTCCTTCCTTCCTTCCTTCCTTCCTTCCTTCCTTCCTTCCTTCCTTCCTTCCTTCCTTCCTTCCTTCCTTCCTTCCTTCCTTCCTTCCTTCCTTCCTTCCTTCCTTCCTTCCTTCCTTCCTTCCTTCCTTCCTTCCTTCCTTCCTTCCTTCCTTCCTTCCTTCCTTCCTTCCTTCCTTCCTTCCTTCCTTCCTTCCTTCCTTCCTTCCTTCCTTCCTTCCTTCCTTCCTTCCTCCTTTCCCTTTTCCTTTCCCTTTTCCTTTCCCTTTTCCTTTCCCTTTTTCTTTCCTTTCCCTTTTTCTTTCCTCCTTTTTCTCTGCAAAAGGCACTGCCCCCCTCCATGCGCTGTTAGTGGGAGCATCCTGCCACTTATCCAGGAGGAACTGAATTACAGCAAGAAAATGGAAACAAATAAAGCAGTCTTGGAACACCAAAGGGAATGTGGTTGTCCAGAGGTTCAGCTTCCAACTTTTGGGCTTTGAAATGGGCTCTTCAACAGAGACCCTGTTCTTGTTTTTGTTCATTAGCCCCATTTCCCCTGGGGCACACCGGTGTGGCTGTGGCTCTGGGAGAGCTGTAGCTGATATAATCAAGGGCAGGGATGTAATTAGCAACGTTGGAAGGGCTGTTGTGGGCAGATGGGAGCTGAAAAGGCTGTGCCTGTTGTGAGACAGACTTTTATGTGTGTTGGCCTGGGAGTGCAGAGCAATGTGTGATGGATGACCCAGCACTGGGATGAGGCATTTGAACACTAAACCTGGCATCTGTGGCCCTGCTTGCACACAGGGCAGTTGTGCCCTCTCCATAAATCATCCCACAATGAGGCTTCCCTCGGTGATCTGGGTTAGCCTTTCCTGCTGGGTGGGTTAGCTGCTCAGCCCGGGGTTCACCTGCAAGGTACCAAACTCCAGATTTCTCTGGCCACCATCCTTTGCCTTCCAGCAGACCCCTGTTCCTTCCTCAGGGCAAGTGCTGTCTGCAGGCACAGCCTCAGAACCTCTGCAAGGCAAGAGGAAGAGTAGCCAGGACCTGCAGGACACAGAAGTACTGCAAAGTCTGTGCTGAAAACCCTGACTCTGGCAGAGTGCAAGATTTTAGTTGTGCTTTTTTCAATCCTCTCTTTGTACCCCCCCAGACCATTACCTGGTGCACCATTACAGCAGCCCATGGGCACCTGAGTGTTTATCTCACAGTTTGCCCTCTGCCCTGGCAGCACATCCATCTCAGCAGCACTTCACATCTTTCTGGAAAGATCCCTGTCCCACCTCCTGATGGAAATATTTTGTGTCTGCTGACTCTCAAGATTTTCCAGGCTTTTTTTCCCCCAGAAATCTGAAATTTCAGGCATTCTTAGCACCCATCTCACATGGCAAAATCCAGGAGTGCCTGTTTTTTACACATTTAGAGCAAAAATCCTTTTATTCAGAATTTGTTTAGGAACATTGCACTAATGCACCACTGCCTGTGTCTTCCCTGGGATAAAATGCAGGATGTCAGAGCTCCTGCTCCTGATGCTGGTCCTGGGCTTAGATGCCAGTCACTGTTAGGAAAAGGGGTTTACTGTGTCAAATGGGTCACTAGATCTCTGTGTCACAATGTGTTTCACATGTTACAGGGATTACAACAAGCTCTAAATGGCTGGACTATCATGATCATTTATTTAGTATTTCTCCAGCTGTGGTCACAGATACCCAGCAGTGACTCTCCTATGCATCTTATATGTACAGGGCAAGCACTTGGGATCATTTGCCTCACTGATTTTGCACCTATTTCAGGTCAGGGATGTCCTGCAGAGAACACTGGGTGATCCTCCTCAAAATATTTCTCGTTCACTACATTCTTGTCTTTTTTCAAGCCAGGTAAAGTTTAATATCTGTTCCTCTTCTAGGAGGAGTCCCAGAGGTCACCCAGCTGCCATGGGTCAACTCCTCTTCCAGGATTTGTAGATCTGAGCAACAGCATCTGCTGTCAGCAAGCTCATCCATGATCACTGATCCAAATTTGGATCAAATCCTTACAGCCCTCTGCTCTGTTCTTCACATTAAAATAAAAATTAATATTTATACAACTGATGCACCAAAAAAACACCCACCAAGATGGAGACTCAATTGTGCTAGGCACTATAGAAACAAGCACTAATCCCCCAAAGAACTGTCTGAGTAAGGCACTGACATTTTAGTTCTCCTGGGAAGACTGGTCTCAATGAATGTTTAAAATCTATTTCTACTCAGGGAAAGTTGTTGGGCTTTCCCTCCTTGCAGTTCTTGATAAACACAACAGCTGTGTGTGACTGTGCAGCTCCAGCCCCAGGTAGAAAATGTGTGCAGGTCCTGCCAGGCACATCCATGGAGTTCTAAGCAGAAATTTCTGCCTGAATCAGGAAAATGATGAGCCAGGCATTGCCCCTCACTTAAGCACCCACCCCACAGTGGAAATGTGATCACCACAGGTTCCACAGAGAGCAGCCATCCCAATCCCCTGCCAGAAAAGCACATTTCTGGCTGCACTGTCTTTGTGGCTGTGCCCACAACAACGGCTTTGAGAGCAGCTGGATCCCAGGCTTGCCTGGGTGCACTTGGAAGCAGTTTGTTCTAAGCCAGTCATGTTCACTATCCTAATCTGACGTGAAGCCTGATGGAAAAATCTGTGATCGATTATAGCAGCGGGACAAAGAGATATGAGAGGAAAGCAATGCAAAGGAACAGATATCAATCACTGCTCCCAACGAGCCTGGAGAAGGTACCTGCTGCTGCTGCTCCTGAATTGAGGGCAGTGTAGCACATCTTTCTGCTGTTCTAGGTAAACACTCCCAGCTGCACACCCTTTGTCTTACAGACAGACCGATTTGGTAAGAAAAGTGGATTTTGAGGTATGGATTTTGTTGGAAGGGGACAAAATAAACTATTGGTTCGTTACCTTGAAAACGGTGTAGCATGTAATGAGTGTTTGCAGCAGTTTCACAGCTGCTTATTGCTCTTCTTTTTAAGCTTCTGAGTGTTGAGGGGTTTTTGTTTAGCTTTACACTTTCTAATTGATTGAATGTGAAATATATGATAGAACAAATTTGTATTGAAAAAGAAATAGCAGACACAATCAACAAACTTTAATGTTGAGTTAGCTTTTTTTCTCGCTGCTGGACAAGATCATACTTCAAAGCAAATTAAAAATGTGAAGCCAAATCCTGATTGCAATGCAGGCAACAGAAATCTTCCTGTCAGCCTCAATAAAAGCAGGTGTAAGTTTTCAGTATTAGTCCAGTCCATCCAATTCACATGTCTTTCTGTCTTTATCTAATCTAATACAAGGTGGTGAGATAAATTACAGAAGGGTATGATAAATTGCATTGCTATTCATTTTTGGCAAGATCACCTATACCCTGGCCACTAATTCATCTCCGCCAGGATCCACTGCAGCACACAGGATCCTTGAAACAGCCTCCAAATGCTGTCATTTCATTTTCTTTTGAGAAAACAAAGAGATTATATCTGCTGGCCAATAGCCTACTTACCCTCACCAAAATAAATGATGCCTCACTGTGACCTCTGTAAAATCGTGGTTATAAAAGTATCAAAATGTATTTATAGCATTAAGATATTAGGTCTCTCTATTCTGCTTGAGTGGAAAACTATGATATGTCTTAGACTGAGGGATTTCAAAATGGAAAATGATGACATGGTTTAGGTTTAGGGATTTCAAAGAGTGTTTAATTTGTTTAATTCTCTTTTCATTGGGTTTTGGTGTTCTTTGCCAGATGATACAAACAAAACACAAAACATCGAGTAAGAAATTTGCAATGCATTGTAACAATGCATTTTTTTTCTGGTAATTGTTTTAGAGCTATTCACCACTCTTTAACAAAGCCCCATCCTGATTCACACCAGTACCACACTCTCACTGCATACTGTGTTGGGTACGATTCACATCCATCTGCGAGTTCAAAGAGCAATTTGCTTCCCATCAAAGCCAAAAGGGGAGACACCTTATTTCCCCTTACACCCATCAGATCCATCCCTGCCTTCCACGTGAGCTCTGCTGGGCAGCCCCAGGGCACTCCCACACCAAGCTGCTGCCAAGCCCATCCATGGCAGACTCTGTCCCACCACCACTGTGAGCTTCACCCCGAGCCAACCCCACAGCCCAATGTCCCATCACTCTCCTGCCAAGGAAAGGGGAAGCTGATTACACTTTTGGCTGGAGTGCCCGTGCCCCTGCTCAGTACCAGCCCAGGAAATTGCTTTCTGCTCCTCAGCATTCCACTGCCAACTTCCTCCTCCTCATCCTGCCAGGAATCGCTGGGAAACGGTGCCGTGGATGATCCAACAGCTGCTGAATTTCACACAGGAGACCTCTTACCACTGAGGTGCAGCAAAGTGATTTTGCACATCAAGATTTTAAAGAAATTTGGGGCACTGCGAGATGAAGGGCATTATTGATGTGAAACGAAAATTATCATATTTACTTCAGAATCCGTTATCCACACCTGCAAACAGTACTTAAAAACAGAGCATGTACTGCAGGATGATGTGAAAACCTGGCCTGGTGAGAGGTAAAATTTCCTTGATTATTTCAGGGAGATGAAGGCTTCATCCTGCACTATTTAGGAGTTGTTGAGGCATAATGGCTACGTCCAGCTAATTGGATGCATTGCTACAGGCACTTGAGAAATGTGATAGACAGATGCATTCAGCTAGAGAGATATCCCTTGGTGCAGAGAGCTGAAGTCAATTAGGGAGTTAAATTGTGAAAGATTTGACCTGATGTCATTTATATCTCGAGTCATAATTAACACTTAAAGTTCAACTCTATAGCAATTTTCTTTTAATAACACTTAAAACCTACACAGGGCTGTAAGAATTGCGCAGACGTGGTGAAGGATGGCTCGAGTGCATGCCTGGATTTCTGCGTTAGTAATTAATCCCCAAAATACCTTTGTGAGGCCTATGGGGAGAATCATTTCTCTGCAGTTTCTCCTCTGAAGAGAAGCAGGGTTTGCCCAATGGCTCCCCAAAGGCTCTGGCACCTGGAGATAAGGACAGAAGCTCTTTCAGGTGCTGAGCATTCAGCTCAGTCGAGCTCCCGTCTTTTTGTCTCGCTGAATTTTTTTAATTTCACCACAATCTTTAGAAATATCATGGACAAATTACTTGTCAAATGGCCTGGGCATTCCAATTAAAATCTGTGCAAATGCAGAACCTAAAAATCTGTCACAAACACAGCTTCTGCCTCCAAGGTTTTCATGTGGGTGAAATATGAATCTCACTGGGGGAAGAAACAATCTCTGAGAGTGAGACCTTGTGAGATGGGATTCAGCTCGCTGCAGATCCTTATGGTCAAGTTATAACTGCCCATAAAGAGGGGGAAAAATGGAAGTGCTGACAAAACTTTTAAACTACAACAGTGGAAATGACGCCGCAATAATTTATAATCTACAGGCAGCTTTGGATTTATTATCACAATGACAAATGCACTGTCATTGTTAATAGGATATTTCCCAGCAAGGACTTCTTGTTATGCAAGCCAGGTTCACTATGTCATGCAGCATGATAGCAATAAAGTCTACAAGAATTTGTAATGAACTTCAATTACTAATAGATTATGGTTAATGGGAAATATGTGCAGTAAAGATATGGGTTTTTATATGCACCTTCTGGTACTCTACAAGGCAATGATTTATGTTACAATTTCTGTTAACATTCTCCAGTATGAAAAAAAAAAAAAGAAGCCTAAATTGGTGGAAAGCCACTCCATCCATAACAAATATTTAAGATAATTTTGCACATCATGTAAATGAAGATGTAAAATTAGATATTAATCCGTTTCATTTCAGCATTTGTATTTTTATTAAAAATGAAGACTTTGCCCTACTGTGTAATGACATTAAAAATCCTATCATGGGCTGCAAGCATGAATTACCCCAACGCAGGAGTGGCGACAGCAGCCGAGCTGCGAGCGCGTTTGTTCAATTTGCTGGAGTAATTAACGGAGCAGTGAGAATATTTTCCTGTGCACGATTTAAAGGAGCAGCCCTGGAGCTGCCTGGGCAGATGTGTTTGATGTGGAGGGACACGTGCACAGAGCCTGGGCCCTTTGGAGGGGTCAGCCCCACTGTGGCTCCCCCAGCCTCGAGGCATCGCCCCAAAGCTGTGCCCCACTCCTGGACACGGGGCTGTTCCTTCCCTGCCCCGGGAATTCCCTGGGGAACAATCACCACACACAGCCCCAGAGCCACAAGCTCTCCTTCACTTATCACAGGGACACAGGCCCAGCTGTTTGCTGCTGTTCCAAAGGACTCCCTCCTCTTCCTCCCCCTCCCTCCCTCCCTCCTTCCAGCTTTTTTTTTTATTCCTCTACCTGCATTAGAATGTTTATTCCAGGTTTATGTGCTCATGAAATGAAAAGGAAAGTCTCCCAATTTAAAAACGAGCACTCCTCAGAGCCATCTTTGAGAAAAACATGGAGATGCAATATTAAGGATTGCATTTACCCAGGGCCACATTTCATATCTCAAACATATATTTAGCCAAAAAGGGACACCAATGCATGAAGAGCTTTCAGGATCATTTCTGGTCTATTTTTAATACAGGTATTCTGAAGCCAAACTTGATCCAATCAGTATTGTGCTGGTTTAATATCATTACTCTCAATGAACCACTGTAGAAAGCCCACAAATTATTTTTTTAGGGGTACAAGCCAGTGGAACATGGAATTGGGGAAATGATGAGGCCCTGGCACAGACTGCTGTGCAAATCCCAGTCCATGGACAAACTGTACTTCCCAACCCTGCTGTGGAATAGTAGAGTCTCACTGTACAATTTAGGGTGATTCTCACATCAAAATGTGGCTCTCCACTCTGTTAGCAAGTTGTTTGAGAGACTTACAAAATGTCCTTCGATTTTTATGGTAAAATGAGCATAAAACTGTGCTTCCCCACATTCATTTCCTTCTAAAAATACTTAAAGTACTTGCTTCCTGAAAATGTGTGTGTTACAAATTTAAAATTAAAACTGATTTGCCCCTTAAGGGTGCTCTGCTGATTCAGTTTTCCCCCAGCCCCTTAACACAAGCAGTTGCAAGATATAAAATGGAGTTTACTGTATTTTCCCCCTCCCAATTTTAATGAAATTCTCCTCAGAAGCAAAACAGGGGAAGAAGCTCTCCGTGCATCCACACTGAATATTTGTGTGTGTGTGTGTGTGTGTGTGTGTGTGGTCAAATCATCCTCTGTTCTCTCCAGATCAGCTCTGCTGCTTCTCATCTTTCCAGCTCTCTTCCACATTTTCAGACCAAACCCCTTTTTCGCATTTTGTTGTTTTTTCTTTTTTTTTTTTTTTTAAGTCTGATAAACAATGAAACAGCAGGATCTTCAAGGGCATCTTATTGCTGGGTTTTGTTGCTGGATTAGTGTTTTTTTGGTTTTGTTCTGGCATTTCTGTGGCTCCCTGAGATACCTCACCCCTGACAGGGTTGATGTGGCAATATTCAGCAGTCACCTGCTTTGCAAGCACCATTTAGAAAAGGTCACTGACAGCCCAAAAGAGCCACGAAAATAAATGTAACTTTAATTTGTTTGCCATTAGAAATGTGTGCAGCAATCTGTTCTAATGGGAGATTTTCTTTCATTCCTGCTCTGGCATGTGACCACAGCAGCTCACAGATACACTGAGGTCTCCTAATGCAGGAGCCTGTGCACAGAACTGGGTAAAGTGGTGATAAATTTTGTCCTGTCCAACAGAGGATTATCATGGAAATGTTCTAAACTCCATCTGAATTAACATTTGAACACCAGGAGATGTCTGTGTTTCAAATAACCTGCCCTAAAATAAATATAAACAGCTATTACGCCCAATATGATCTCTTGAAATCACTTCAAATGATTAATAATCTATATTGTATCAGAAACGTGTGTGCAAAAATAAAACACAATTCCTTGCAGCTAAAGTATTACCTAAAGTAAACCATTTCAACACTGAATCAAATTATTGCAATGGCAGAAATCACACCTGTCTCAGGGGATAAATCGAGTATTCAGGCTGTTAAATCCATTCAAGCATCTCTATTGTATCCCACTATGTATTGTGCCTTGTAGAGAGAAAACACTTCTGAAAACTATAAAATCATTTAGCAAAACAAATGCATCAACCACAACAGCCTCACATGGAGAAGAAGCTGAGGAGGTGAAACCCCCTTCTTGCTGAATACCTTGTAGAGTGAATAGATGTACCTGCCACAATGCCATTGAAAATGAAATTAAAAAATACTACTAGAACCAGGCATTTTGGCATCAGAGTTTATTTTTATGTTTTCCTTATTACAAAGCTCACAGGCCAGGGGAAGGCTGGGACCAGAAGCATTGTGTGGTTAATTAAAAACACAAAAAAAGCTCTGTGCAGCTGCAGCAGCTCATTCCCAACAAAGACACTGCATCGGGGCTCAGCACTGCAATCCTCCTCTCCAGGACGTTTGTCACCAACCCTGTGCCTCACCCCTCTTCCCTTGCTTCCCTCTGTAGCCACACAACTTGTTCTGCAGATCCATCATAAAGTAAAAACAGAAAGGGGGAGCAGTGCCATTGAATGGAGATGCCTGCAGAGGCAGACACTGGACATGCAGGTGTGAATGCACCTCCAGTAGCTGCAGGTGTGAGATCTGGAAGCCACAAGCTCAAGAAATCCCATCAAAGATCCACCCAATGGTTGGTCATTCTGAGCCTGCATTCCTGCCAGCTGCACCAACAAACTGCAATTTGCTTGTTTAGTGTGCAGAGAGTTTTTAAATGAAGGTGGTGGAACCACATGCAGCTCTGGATTATTCTTTAGGAACAACTATTCCTAAGGAATAATTCCTTCAGTTTCTGCAGTGCCTGAGTGGAAGGTCTGAGCTGTAGCTGATTTCACAACATCTGTATGATAAAGCACAATTTACTGCCTAGTCAGTTGCACAGTCATAGATTAGTGCAGAATTAATCAAGTATTAAATCTCATTTATAAAAACAGATGTCAATACTGATTTCTTAACAAGCTCCAAAAATTATTGCCAGTGCTGAAGTAAATGAAGCCATTTATAAAAGATGAAAAAATACATTTCAGCTGTCAACAGTTTGTATCTCTTTGCTTTGAATCAAGAAGAGGTTAACTCATGGCTCAACCACTATTACACCCTGGCTGTTATTGAAAAACACCTTCCCATCTCTGATTTCACTGCAGCCAGGCTTTCTCAGCTCCTCCATCACCTGACGCTTTAGCTCAGGAGGGGCAGTTTTAGCGAAGTCAATTGTTTCTGTCAGGAAATCCAGCAAGAGCTCCCCATCTTTGTCCCCTTCAGTAAAGCAGCTGGTTATGTCCAAGTGGGATGGCAGCTCGTAGAGCTGGTACTTGAGCCCAGCTGAATCCAGCATCCTGGGCAAATCACCAGAGGAAACGTAGGAGCAAAGACCCTCCAGAGGGAAGGAGGAACCATACTTCTTCCACAGCGTTTCCCAGCCACTCTTTCCTGAGAGATGAACCACCAGAAAAACACTCAGAGTTAAGGGAAAACGTGATTTCAAAGCAGTTTTGATTTTCTGGGTTTTTTAGCAGTTGTCATCAATGCAAGTGGGATCTTCCCAGAGCTGGGACATGTTCTGGGGCACAGTGGAGTTGGCTGCCCCCTGCTTCTGTTCCTCAGGTTTGGGGGCTGCAGGAGTGGGTGGGCACCTACCCTGGAGCTCCAGCATCCTCCTTGAGCCCCCAGATGAGGCCAGAGCAGCTCACACTTGTGCTTCTCTTCTCAAGAGACATTTTATAAAGCAAACCAGCTGGGTACGTTGGAAAGTCCCCACATACATCTTCACATCTTTATTTTCCCCCCAGCCTGGATCTCTGATTTGGCATTTCTAGTGCAATTTGCTTGTTTAGTCTCCAGAGAGTTTTCAAATGAAGATGGTGGATGCACATGTAGCTCTGGATTATTCCTTAGGAATAACTATTCCTAAGGAATAATTCCTTAGGTTTCTGCAGTGGCTGAGTGGATGGTCATTTTTAGAAGGATTACTCAGAATGACTGGACAAGTCATTCTGGAAATAACTTTGGAAAATAACTGGAAAATAACTTTGAGCCTAATGAGCAGCTCTTGAAAGTTACAACAATAATTCTCCCTAGGTACTAAAACCAGTTACTTGTTGCTTTATGTGCAAACAGTTATTTACAGTCAAATAAACAGTTTGTGTTTAGAAGGGAGGCGACAATATTTTCTTTCACCCGGTGGAACCTGAAGGTGAGCACTAATTGCAGGGAATGTGCCGGTGTCAGTGTGGTGTGACTCGGAGACCAGCAATTATCCCCTTCCTTCCCTTCTATATTCTCTTGTTTTTCTCAAGGTTTTCCCCTTCTTTTCCCCTCTGCTGTTCTGAGCCCTGCTCCTCTACCTCACTTTTTTGTTGCTTCCAGCCATTTCTGCTCCATGAGAAAACACAGCCTCATCTGGCCCAGAGAGGACTTCGAATACTTTTCATGAACTCAGAACTTTAATAACTTTAATTTTGCATAGGCACACATTCTTTCCTGTATTCACATTTTATGAATATCCAAAGGGACAGGATAAGCAACTGGAAGAGTTTTAATTAACTATATTCAGGTAATCAGCAATACTCTGATATTGTGATCTATTCTTGTTCAGCCAAAGAACATGAACAGGTTTTTTAAAATCATTTCAAACACAGATTTCTTGTTGTAAAGTGCTTGAAAACACTTCAAACCAAAATCATTTGGGGGAAAAAAAAAGTAGTTGAATAAATTCAGGTCAGATGTGTCACTTTATACTGGATCCTTCATGAACAAAATAAAAGGAACTTCAATCACGTTTGCAGAGGTGGCCAAATTCAATGAGAAATTAAGCTTAAACCTCTGAACAAATAATGCTTAACATGGCTTTCAGAGTTGCTAGATATGACTGTTTACACAGCTGAAATTTCCATAGCTTTTGAGGCAAATTAAAGGCTTTCTAGAGTCAAATTAGACTCCACCACTGCCCTGTCTCTGGTATACCTTGCCCACAGCATTAAAAGGTTGTCGTTTACTCTGCTGCAACACTTTCCTGCTGGATTGACCACAGAGCATCTCTGCAAGATCTGAAACTGCCTGAGAACGCTGTTTGGTACCCAAAATGATGATATTAAGGAAATGGGCAGTTTGAAAAGAAAATGAACCATATGTGCTCCAACACCTGCTGTATGGCACTTCCGAGCCCCCCGCCGCCGTTTGCTTAATGCCAGAGTCTCTGGGAGAGAGAAAATGCAGTGCCCAGCCTGGAAACCTTTTCCAGCAGAGCCTGAAGGGGCTCCTGTGAGTGAGAGCTGCAGGATGGAGCCTCTCCTGCTGCAGGGCCCCTGCTGCCATCCATCACTGGGCAGGCTGTAAGGTGGGGAAGGCAGTGAGGGATGTTTTGTGCCCATGGTGTGTGGTTTTGGCTCATAAATCCACTCAGACACAGGCAGTGGGCAGGTTTCAGGGGATGTCTGCTCACCTCTGTGGCCTGTGCCACACACAGGAGCCCCAAAGAGCCCTCTCCTGACTGAGCAGTGCTTGGGGAGCAGCTCTCACCTGACACCAGGATGATGAGGAGCTTTGCCTGTGAGTCCAGGAGGCTGTGGAAGTACCGGACGGTTGCTGGGATGTCTTTCACATAGTAGAGCATCTGGAAAAAGCAGAGATGCTTAGAGACATGCAGAGCCATCCTGGTGACTATTGTAACGCTGTTAAAAGGATCCAAATGGGGGCACTCCTGCAGAAAAGCAGGGACAATGAGGCACCTCAGGAAGGTGTGGGCAGTGGGCTCCCACTGCAGGCTCAGGGCTGACATGCCCTGCCTGCTCTCTGGCACTGCCAGCTCTGAGCTCATGTTATTCATCAACCTGAGAGGAAGAGATTTGCCTTTCTTCAGTGAAGGCTTTGGGAACACAAAGGCAATTTCATGAAAAGGACAGGGAGCTTTTGAAGACACCAGCTAAAATGTATTCTTAGTTGACTGCCACCCACAGCCTGGTTAATAGGACTACTGTGCTCAAAGCTGCTTTTCATTTTTGCAGTTCATTTATGCTAAAGCACTTCAAATTACTGGGAAGTAAACTCACCTTTCTTCCCCTACAAGTGGATAATGAGGTCACATACTTCATGCATACTTTTAACAGCTGAGTCTTTGGCAGCATTTTCTTTGCAGAGACTCTTACCTGGATCATGTGAATGAAGTCCCATTTTTTAGTCTTCTTTTCTGCATTCATTCGACTTTCATATTCATCAGCTGTCTCCTTGTGCCAGGCAAACTTTATGTTCTCGAGGTCTGATGCCTGAGCCACACGCTCTGAAACAGAGGAGAAGGCAGGACAGAGTTATCTCAATTGCAAATAGGGGGCTGATTTCCACTCGGAGCTTTAATACATCCAAAAGCCCTATTTAGGTAGAGAGTTTAGGTACCAGTTTAACACAAGAGTGGAATATCTTAAAGTTTTAGCCCATATGTGAGGAGAAGGCTCACATATGAGCCTTCTCCTCACATATGTAGAGGGATTTACAGGACAAAATCTTAAGAGAGTCTGTTGCTTTTCCCTTTGCTCCCTCATTTGGGCTCTGCTGGTGTTTACCTGAGCTAAAAAAAAATAGAAGTAATTTCTTCCCCATGACTGGCTCAAGCTGAATTAAAAGCTGTTGATTGGGATTCATTGTTATGAGGCCACAAGCAGCACATTTCATGAGGGATAGAAGAAGTGATAGCCCCAGCACTTCTGCAGGAGCCAAACAAAACCCACATGGCTGAGCAGGAGTCAGGCCATGGTGGAGGATTTTCCCCAAATTAAAACAGGTGCCCAAGGATGGATCAAAGCAAGAGTTTCTTTGGAAGAGAAGCACAATTTAAAGGTTGAGAAGGGCAGAAAAAGCAAATGTATTCTTCTAAATTTGTGTAACTGGGATGGCAGGAGGGGGAAGGAGCAAGGAGCCTTCTCTTGACATTCAGTGGCTTCTGTAGAAACAATTTTTCAGGAGCCCACAGTTCTGACCAGCTGCTTCAGGCAAAAGGGATGACAGTATTTTAAAGCAAAGAGCTTTAAGGAGTGACACATGGAGTGTCCTCAGACCTCAATACAATGCACATCAGCAGCTGAGGAAAACGGAATTTTGGAGAAGTGGATTCAAACAATAAGTTACACTGAGGGCCTGGCTCATTGCTACATTCTCTTTGTTTTTATGGGAGCAAAAGTAAGAGGTAATTTCATAATGTAGGGAATACAAATGTCCATCTGCTGGCATATGGAGCTCCTCTCACTGTGCTGCTGTTCAGCACTGCTCCAGGCCAAAGCAGCCCCTGATTCAGTTCCTGTGCTTCACTGGAGTTAGCATCAATTTAAAACTTACATGGCCCAAAGGCAGGCTGAGCCTTAGCTACAGAACACATGTTCAGAACAGCACAGTTTGCTAAGACCAGAGCCTTTACAGCACTAATGACAATGTTCCTCCCTCTGGGCTCTGATTTGGACACGTCCCCGTCAGGCAGATGAGAAATGCTCCATCAGTGCTTATCTCCTCTCTTCTGAGCCTGGAAATGGGCCACCCCTTTCAGATGCTGCCACTGTTACTCTGTTAGCTTCCATTTATCAGCCACTGGCCCCAGCACTGGCAGTCCAGATTTGATTTGCTGCTCTAAGCTCAGGAGCAGCTCTTATCCCCTCACCAATAATCCAGGGCAGTCTGGTTCAGTTTAATTGTGGGTCTGTCTGCAAGGGGGAGCTGGGAAGAAAACTGAATTGCTTTCCAGGCTGGGCCTTCAAAGTCCAAACACTAGGAAATGGAAATTCGTTATGGGATTGTGGTGAATTTCTGCCTAAATATTCATCTGAATCCCTGATGAAAAGTTTTCCTTCCTCTTCCCCCGGGCTCACCCCAGATTCTTTTCCCAGCCAGGAGCTGTTGTGTACCTGATGGGTGCCATCAGAACTGGCAGCTGTGCTGGTGATGGAGCTCAGATGTGGGGCCACCAACACTCCAACCATGGCCACCAAGGGAATCCACCAGGAGCGAGGGAAAGGCACAGCCTGCCCATGAAGCTTTGAGGAAAGCCTCCGTCCCATGCCACAGCCTAAGAGAAACCTGAGTTTGTCACCACTGCACATCCCAAGGAGTTTCTCTCGTGAGCTTGGCTTCTCCTTCCCATGGAGAAAGCATTTGGTGAGGCAGAAAACACAACTACTGAATCCTCAGAGGTGCAGATGATGTTTCTAACTCTCTACAGAAAATCTTAGGCCTCAGAAACCTAATTAACGGTAGCTAATGGGGACATGATAAATTACCAAATAAGAGAGTTTAAAGAAAGAAATTCAGATTAATATTTCATTTCTAGTTTAGCATAAAACTTAAAATAAGGACAACGCTTTATATTTTCTTTAACTTTCTTCTGGAAACAAACTCTCTGCAGTAGGATGGGACTGCCAGTTAATTGGTGGTGGCTGGTGGGACCACTGGGAAGATTCAGAGCAAATCCAGTCCAGTGTAGCCCAGACAGGACAGAAATTCCTTGCTCAAGTGCACAAACTGTCTTACAAACAGAGAAGATGCTGTGTTGCCCACCCTTCACCATTTCAGCCTGCAGGAATATAAGAGCACTGGGGATTTTGCACAAGACATCTTTTAAAAGATCAGGTCTGTGTTAAATTGAGAAAGATCTTAAAAAATTAGGTTTGTCCTGGGAGCCTTTGTTGCTTCCAGTGATTCTGAGCTACCTCACTGCAGGGAGAAAGGGATTGCTGCTTTTTTTTTTTCCTTTGACTTCCACAAGCTGATTCACACTGGGAATGCTTCATTTTTAAGGATTCAAGCAAGAGTAAGACTGGAGATTTACAGTGTGGTTTCACAGCCTGGTATTTACCATGGCTTGGAGGATTTCCAGCAAGAGACTCAGCTGCTGAGGTTCATTCCTTGCTCTCACATCCATCCAGGATGGCTCTCTGGCCAGGTGAGCTCTGCTCGGGGCTGGTGCCACCTCCCTCAGCACCACCTGGAGGTGAATCCTGGTGGGCTCTAATACGGTGATAATCAAACCCTGCGTTGCTGTTTAATGCTCACTTTGTAGGGCAATTTGATCAAAGTACCCTCGTTAACACTCAATCCTCCTCGGAAAATGTTCCGTTTTCCTCCATGGATGCTGCTTAGACCTTTGGGCTGGGGAAGGGAAGAAGCTCTGAGCCCCAGAGCACATGGTAAAAGCCTTTCCTATCACTCCTGCTTCCCTTCCCGATTTTCTAATTCAAAGCCTGGTTACTAATTTAGTGCCCCACTGTGAGCTTTAGGTATTTGTTGGAAACGATATTTAAGATGTGAGAGAATCACCATGAGACACTAAAATTTTCCCTTTGATGCTGAGGAAGGATCCTGATTCAACACAAGTTGAAATGGAAAAACTTTCTGAAATGCCGGGATTTCACTCCATTCCCATAAAATCACCCATCACTTCCCACCTTGTTTAGCTTTTAAAGTCTACCTAGGCAAGCATTTGCCATTCAGAGATCTTTGCAGTGTGAGAGACTAAGATTTCAATGAGAGTGAACATTGCTGAGAAGCAATGATTGCAAAAAAACATGAAATTTTGAATTTTTAAACTTTTAATAGACAGTTCTGACAAGAAGGCATTTGAACATAGGGTCACCCACTTTTCAGCACTTTTAAATGCATGTAAAATAATTAATGTAAATTTAATTTATTCAGTGTAAAAATACCTTTGTACTTGGAGATTTGGTCAGCACTTGGCTCTATCACATCGTTGTTGATGGTGGCCCCAGGATACCTGGCTCGTATTTTTGAGAGGATCTGCAAGTCCATCTCACCTAAAGAAGCAGGAGACACAAAACAGAGAATGAAAACAAAGCTCAGGCAAAGGAAATCTTCACCACCATCACACCCCCCACTTGGCAGACTGATTTCTGCCATTTATGTATGGGTGCACCACACAGGGCCAAGCAGCTGCTTTGCATTCTCAGTAGGTTGCAAGTGAAGATTGAGCTCTAGGACTTGAGAAAAATGTAAACATCAGTCCCAAATCTCTTCATTTCTCCTCTCTTACTGGCACCACCAGGGCCAAGGGAAAACCTGACACAGTCATGCTTGACCTCTCTTTTTCTGGACATGGTCTAACCTCGAGGAGGAGATCCTACAGGGCTCTCACAGTGCCAGTTCTGAGGGCTCCAGCAAACTTGGCAGGGTTGCTTAGGAGTCAGTAGGAGCATTTCTAGCCAGGCACATCACTGGCTACAAGGTCATGTGGAGGAGGGAAAGGGAATATGTGTTTACACTGGGATCAGAGACAATACTCATATCTGTTTGTCTTCAGTGTCCTGTGACTTTTCCCAAAAGAATGATGAATGGAGCACATACCATTTGTGTTTAGCTAACCCTTGTTTACAGAACACCCCAGAGATTCCTGTGTTTCATGTTTCTGTTGAGGAAGAGTTCTCTCTAAACACTGCTCAGGCCAGCTGTAATTGTTCTATTGATGGATGTACCGGTAGATCCAAGATTTCAGAATTTAAAAATAGCTCCATCATTCTCAGCCATCTCACTCCATCTGCAGTGGAGGAAACTCAGGGGGATGATATTTCTGACTGAGGCAAGAGTCCAGGGACAATATCCAGCTGGCTTGCTCGACTTTCTCCAACCTCTGCTTATTGTGCTTGGATAGATTTTAGGTGGAAAAAGCAACAGCAGAATAAATTAAGGTAAGAAAGAGTGAAACAGAGGGCAACTATATTGAATATTAGGTCCAGAGGTCATGTTACAAGTAAATATCTAGCTTTGTCCTGGAAGACTTACTTGTGCTTGCACAAAACTCCATGTTATAGAATTCCCTACAAATGAACAAAGTTTTGCACTGAATGGAAGACCACCCTGATGGCCAGGCCCTTGCTGAGGGGCTGTGGAAGGAGGAGCTGCACAGCCTCTGCCCACCCTCATCATTTTCAGAGCCGCGGACTCCCACCACTTCAGCATTGGTTCCATCCTGCAGAATATTTGAGGAACAAAAGGAAAACACTGGGCACTAAATTGCTCATTAATGCCCAGGGTACATAACACACCAAATCGAGGAAGAGTTGCATTTTCTCAGACTTATGTGTCCTTCTTAAAGCAACCAGCAACACCAACCCTCACATGGCATCTCTGGAAGCATGTTCTTTGAGGGAGGGAAATTGAATTTCTGAGGCAGCAGAAAGAGCTGCAGCTTTGCTATTGCTGCAAGTCCTGTACTCTGTAGTCTGCCATGGTAAAATCTGGGAACACAGAATTTGAAATTAACTACTGCAATAGTTTGATTTTTGGTTGCTTTACCAACTTCCCATAAAATGATTAGTCCTTTGAAAAGGCTGTGCAGGTCCTGATTAAAAAATAAATAAACTGAATTTTGTATTTCCATATGCAGATAGATTAAAATATTCCCTTCTGTTCTTGTGTGGCCAAATCACCCTTGTACTGCTTTTAACCAAAAAACCCACCCCTTTGATTCATAAATTAATCCACAGCCTTAAATGACTTCACTTTTAGCTCTTTTATATGCAAACAAGTGTCCCGAGGCATTTTACACTCAGATCGGTGGCAGCTTGCATTATCAACAATTTGGCAATTAGGCTATCCGAATTATTTAAACTCTCCAACACAATTACCTTTTAAAGGCTACCACTATGTTCGCCATTAAGTTTCTAATTAAACATTTTACGTAACGGGATGGTTTATAGCCCAGTTGCTCCTTTACAGCAGCGCTGATGCCTTTGATGGTTTTTAAAGGTACAGGGAGCGGCGCGCTGGAGTGTGAACTTAATAAGGCAGCAGTGTTTGGGCAGCTGGAATGGGATGGGATCTAATGGGATGGGATCTAATGGGATGGGATGCTGCATTAATGGGTTCTTGTCTCCCGAGGTGGAAAAACTGAGAGGAAAAGCTTTATTTCTGTGCCTCCCTCCTAAGAAGAGCAGGGGCAGGTGGGGTTGGGGCAGCAGCTCCATCACTGCCCTCCACAGCAGCCAGGATCGGCTGTAGGGGGGATCTGGGGACCGGCTCCCTCCTGGCCTCACAACGGCTGTGCTGAGAACAAACCTGTGAGCAGATGGGGTTGGGTGATCGGGGGATTTTTAGACCACAAAGTGAGCTTTGCCTACCCATTATTGATTGATGGCAAGCTGGACTGTCTCTGGCCAGGATGAAGAACCACGCTGTGTTCTCTCTCTTTCTCTCTCTCTCTCTTTTTCTCCCTCTCTCTCTTTTTCCTCTCTCTCTCTTTCTCTCTCTCTCTCTTTTTTTCTCTCTTTTCTCTCTTTTTTCCAGAGGAATGCTTTCCTTTGGAGAGCAATGTTCCTGCTCTGTCACACTGTCTGTTTTATGGCTAATGCCAACCGTTTACATACAATTACTTTCCATTAACATACAATTACTTTATGGAGGAGACACTAACAAAACTGAGGTTAGTCTTTGGCGATGGTATGACTACAGCAGTTAAACTAGATTTAACTGTTCATATAAAATTTAAGTGTGGTGACTTAATGGGCAGAGAAAGAAACATAGGTTTTAATTATGGGGCCACTTAAGCAAGAACTTAATGAAAAGCTACTTGATCTTACCGGTATTGTTTTTCCACTCAGTGAATGTCAGACAAAAGACTTCTTATTTGTATTTCTTCTGGAGCTCATGCTCAGCCCCAATGTTTTGGAGGGCAGTAGCTCCAGCAGAAACTTGTACACTGATGGTGGTCAGCAAACACAGCAAAGCAGAGCTCAGCCATGGCTCTTACATAGCAGTGATGGGAGCTATCACCTCAATAAAGGTACAGGGGGAATATTGTAATGCAGGTAAAAAATAAAATTTTCTGAGGAATCTCAAACATTATTTTGTTTGGGGTTTGGGTGGGGTTTTTGCTGCTTTTGTTTTGTTTTGTCTTGTTTTGGTTTTGTATAGAAACCCTGTGGAGCAGTTAAAGTTTCTCTCTGCCTTTGAGGAGGGATGCTGTAGAAGGAGAGGTTTTTATGGAGGACACAGAGGAATCAGAGTGGGGAGGCACAAGCTGTTTTCAGATGATGTGGTCACACATCAACTAACACCAGCTGTCCCCTGGTGCTGACTTATCAAGGAAAGACTTATTTCCCATTCTGCTCCTTTTGCAACTTTTAGTCCCCTATTTTTAAGGAAAGAAATAAAGGAAAAGACATACCAATATTGAAGTCCATACGTACCTGCTCCACCACCAACACTTAGAACATTGATTGTAGACTTCCCATTTCCAATACTGAAAAACATTATTTATACCTTTTAGGAGAGCTGCCCAGTAGAGAGGGTTCCATGCATGATGTGAGACACTGGAGATCCCATTAAGAGTAGAATTTGCAGGGCAAAACCCAAATGTAATGTGTGTGTACACAGGCATGCCTGCAAGTGGGCAGGAGGGATCAGATTCAGAACTCTTCCCCTTTGAACATTCATGATTTCCAAACTGTTATTTTGGATTATTTGGCAATTTGTAGAGGTGGCATTTTCCTTTTATTATGAGGGAATACAAGCAGAAGCAAGTGCACACCTTCTCTGTGTCTGTGCTCTGAGGAACAGAGCCCTCGGGGTCTGGACCAGCAGCTTAAAAATTATTTGTAGAACTTTTGCATTATGCAAAATGGGGAGGGAGAGGGGAGAGTGCAATGCTCCAAAAATCCCTGAGTGAGGCTTTGGCAGAGCCATGAAGCCCTGAGCAGAGCGTCCCCAGAGTCAGGATTTGATGCTGGCTGCCTGCTCCCAAGCCAGCCAGCAAAGGACACACACTGGCAGGCAAAGCACAAGCACAATCCAGCCATCCTAGAGAAACCCTAAATATTACCTGAAAAGCTTGCTTTTAAAAAGCTGCTTTCCATCAAGTTTGATGCTAGAATATAGTATCTGTTAGAGCATTTCAGAGCTGATTCAGGGCCAGCTGTTTTTGCATGCAAGGAAACAATGCAGCCTTATCTCCTCCTGGCTAGGCAGCCTCCTGTGACTGTGTTCACAGGGGTCCGAGGATGAGGGAAGAGATGAGGATCTGACTCCATGTTTCAGAAGGCTGATTTATTATTTGATGATATATATTATATTAAAACTATACTAAAAGAATAGAAGAAAAGATTTCATCAGAAGGCTGGCTAAGAATAGAAAAGGAAGGAATGATAACAAAGCTTCTGTCTCGAACAGAGAGTCTGAGCCAGCTGACTGTGATTGGCCATTAATTAGAAACAACCACAGGAGACCAATCACAGATGCACCTGTTGCATTCCACAGCAGCAGACAATCATTGTTTACATTTTGTTCCTGAGGCCTCCCAGCTTCTCAGGAGAAAAAATCCTAAGAAAAGGATTTTTCAGAAAACATATCTGTGACAGCCTCCATCCCAAGAGCCACCATCCAGAGCCGTGTGTGCAAATGGAATCTATCCCGGGCCAGCAGACAGGGCAGGGAACAGCAATCCCAAGGCCAGCAGCCCCTGGGACCGTGGCCCTGGCTGTCCCTGAGGCCAGGCTGGGGTTACCTGGCTATGACATCTGGCAGGTGCCTCTCCACGAACCCCTGCATGCTCTGGTGCTCCGTGGATCTCTCCAGGAAGACGCGGAAGGACTGGACGTATCTGTCAAGGTCTGTCAGCAAATTCCTCATGGGTGAAGCCATGCTGGGAGGCTGCAGGAAGGGACAAGCTGCTCCCGGCAGCTCTTCTCTCCGGGCTAGAGAAGGAATGAAAAGTGCTGGAGGGGAAAATCCAGCCTGCACCTGGACTTTGCTCCACGTCCCCAGCCCTGCCACTGCCTCGGAGTGTTGCACAACCTTGCAATACAAACTGCAAATGGGGTCCAAGCAGCAAAGGGTAATTTATCATCTTTAATCTGTGCAGAGCAAGTGCCAGCATTTTTTAACTGTGCTGACGCAGGACTCTGTTTAAACACAGTAAAAGGGTCTTTAGATGGTTCTTAAATACAAAAAAAAAAAAAAATTCCTCTGTTTTGTGAAGGCATGGCTCTGGATTAGAAGAAAGTGCAACACTCATCTCCAGAGATGCTGGCAGATGTCTCTATCTGTTTTTTTAATCTTTTGATGTTCTTAAATGGAATGCTGATGGTGGGGTGAAAACAATAAAAACCTCATAAATGCACTTTATTTTTCTAGTTCTTCTGAAGATAATGGTACAATTCCCATGGGTTAAGTAGCTAATTCACCAAAGCCACGTGAGTTGCTGGAATAGATGTTGTGCTAAGCCAGGCTTACAGGCAATCAGGAGTGGGGAAGGCAAGTGGGGAAGTGTCAGACTGTACCTTGAAAAGTGCACAAAGATGTCTTTATCCTCTCTTAAACTGCAATTTAAGTTCCTCATATCTTGTCCTACCTGGCAAGAAGAAGAGGAAACCCTCTCCCTCCTCAGGGCCCCATGCTGAAGGACGCACTGCATTTCCTCGGTGTCTCTCACCATTCCCTCTGCCTTTCCTGCAGAGGTTAAATCCCAGCCACCTCTTGCTATTTTTACAGTTCCCTTTGGACTGTCTCCAGCCAAACCCCATTGGTGCTGAAGTGCAGCACAAAACCCTCCCAGCCATTGCTTTTCCTGGCTCCCAGCACAGCCAGGACGATTTCCCTGGCTCCACTGAGACCCTGCACCCGCTGCCTTCACTCACCAGCATGACTGGAATTCAAACCAGGGGCTCTTCCCAGACTGCTCCTCTGGTCCCTTTGAGTTATAAATCTGGCCTCTGCTGTGCTCAAGTCCCTCCCAGCTGCACATCAAATAACACAAATAATTTCATCTCTCCTTCACACCATAAACAGAAACAAAAGCAACAGGCTCAGGTCCATATTTGCCATTGCCTCCCTTTCTGGCAGTGAACTTCTGACAAATTTTCTGACTGTGCAACCAGTTTTCCACTCACCCAATACCTGTCTCATCAAGGCCACATCTTCCTCACTTGTTTATGAGAATCTCATACACAATGGTGCCATCTCCTTCTCCCCTGAACACCAGCAGAAAGATGGGCTTGGAACAATTTCTGATTGGATCCCTGATAGATCCACATTGCCTGACCATCACCTTATTCTCTTTCTGCTGCAGGGAGGATGATTTCTAGGAACTATTTCTAGGGACAGCCATCATGCTGAGCAGCTGCCCACATCCCTCTCCTGCCCCTTTCCAATGACAGCATCAGCTGCCTGGCTTTGCCCATTTTCCTTCCCTGCCTGTGACAAACATCCAAGTTGTGACACATTTTGGTTTTGCAGCCCATGGGCCAAATCTCCTCAGATCCCAAAGGCTCCTGCAGGAAGGGGCATGGTGAAGCTTGGTGACAATTCACCTCCCCCAGTGAGTGCTGCTACCAGAGCCATTGGCAACGGCTGAGAATTCATAATCAATTAGCAATGCCTGATAATTGCTCTCATTGTGGCAGTCCCAAAGAGGAGTGGTGACCGCTGGAGCAGGTCCCAAGGTTGATTTTCCACCCATAGTGCCTCCAAGGCAGACTGGCTTTGGTACACTCCCTGCTCCCCACCTTCTCAGACAGCAAGGATACTTTCAAGCGAAAAAATAGCAAATCTGAGCATTTTAAAGAGCACTAATGAAAAACAAGCTGGCACAACACTGGTAACAAGTAGACGGGAGAGCTGTAAAAACTTTGTCAGCCTCTGACCCAGATGAGCTGCACTCAAACACCCAACAATATCTGAATTACCCTGGGGAATCCAAGTGGGAATTTTTCCAGAGATAGTAAAGAAAGAAACTCCTGGATGTACCTTGGATAAGAATTACTCACTGCTAACCCACCCTGAAAACACAATTGTGTATTCTGTGTTTACCCATTCCTTTGCTATGCCTGACTCCTTGTTTTTTATTTTAAGTGCATAAGGAAGCTTTGCTGTTTGCCACTAATATATTTTTACTACCTTCAGTATTGAAAAAACAAAGTTTTGCAGTTTATAAGAGGAGATTTAGATAATTGACCCTTTTTTCTGTTCCTCCCTCTACTTCCCATGATTTAATTTGCCAACATCCTCTGCTCAGCAGTCTCTAATGAGCAGCCGAGATTCATTCTCATGTTGGGTGCAGTTCAAGGAATTTGTCTCATTTCTTTCATTACACTTTTGGCTGTTGGAATTCGCCCCATTTATTTCTTTCTGTGTTTTCTGCTGTTTGAATTGAAGCCAGTTAACTTTAAAAAATGCATAAACAGAAGGAAGGAAAGGACTTCTCTTTTAACTTCTCTTTAACTTTTTTAATTCAGAAAACAGGACTGTTTTCTGAATTAGGCTGATAGAAACTTGTAAGGTTAATAATAATAATATTCACTCGGGCTTGTTCTCTTCAGTGATAATCGAAACTTATCCTAGGAAGACTGGAGGGGTTTTGAAAGCGGACACTGTTTATGCTGCAGTTACTTGATCCGAACCCGCTTAGTGCCAGCAGAGTGAAACCTGCTTTAAACTCGCCATGAAACCCTTTAAACCCTCCCCGTGAAGGCAGCAAACAGAGTGATCGTGGCAGGGTGGGTTTTCCAGCACAGGAGCCCGTGTGCCAGCGACAGAGAGCGGCATCCTGCCCGGAGCGAGCCCGCTCCATCGCTGGCTCCCGCACCTACCTGGGGTGCCCTGTGCCCCTCGGGCTGTGCGAGGGACGCCGCTGAGCTCCCGGGCTCTGCTCCCAGCCGGCCCCCTCCCAATCCAGCCACCTTTTACCCAGCCACCTTCCCGTCCAGGCGCCTCCCACCCATCCCCGCCCATCCCATCCCATCCCCATCCCATCGCATCCCATCCCATCCCATCCCCGCCCCATCCCATCGCATCCCATCGCATCCCATCCCATCCCATCCCATCCCATCCCATCCCATCCCATCCCATCCCATCCCATCCCATCCCATCCCATCCCATCCCATCCCATCCCATCCCATCCCATCCCATCCCTGCCGTCCCTCCCCCGCGGCCGCGTCACGGGAGAGGCTCTGCTGCTGAAGGAGCTGGAGCCTCCTATGGCAGCAGCTGCTGGGGATGGAGCAGAGTTAGAACCTCTTATGGCAGCAGCTGCTGAGGATGAAGCAGAGTTCGAGCCTCTTATGGCAGCAGCTGCTGGGGATGGAGCAGGCAGAGTTAGAACCTCACAGGAAGAGCAGACAGAGTTAGATCCTCTTATGGCAGCAGCTGCTGAGGATGGAGCAGGCAGAGTTAGAACCTCACAGGAAGAGCAGAGTTAGACCCTCACATGGCAGCAGCTGCTGAGGATGGAGCAGGCAGAGTTAGACCCTCCAGCTGCCAGCAGAGGCAGGGGGCAGCTCCAGCCCTGCCACATCCATGCCCACTCTCCATGTGTTCCCCACCAGTTCTCCCCCAGGACACACCTGGCATGGCCACCCTGATGTGGGAGCATCCAGACACAGAGCTCTACCCCTGTGTTAATTACAGCAGGGGTGGCAAATGAAGCCCTGCCAGTGGAAAATAGAAAATGCAGCTCCTGACAAATTGGAAATAATTGTCTCAGTGTGTGGCATGGGGTGATGGGCAGCATCATTTGCAGCTTGCCTATAGAACCCTTCCACTAGAGAAAACTTCACTTTTTTAGCTGGTTTTCTTGTCAGCAGATATTCTTCTTATCCCTTACTTTGCAGAGCTTAAGCATTTTCCAAGTTGTGTGCACCCTCTGCAGCCCTGTCAGGAGCAGTTTTATCCCAAGTAACATAAGTATGGATAAAACCACTGACCCATGTCTGCTATCACATTGTGATTTGGTATTCAGGGCACCACACATTTGCCCCATTTTTTGCCTTTGTTTCTCCATGTTTAGGATTTTTTTTAAGTTAAACGAAGAAGTTTTCCTTCTGGAGTTAGATAAATAAATGAACTGTTCAAGGAGAAATGAGCTGTTCACATGATAAAAGTCACACAAAATAATACCAGTAATATTAATAACAATGCTTTCAAAGGCACAGTTACAGGGAGAATGGCTGCAGTTTGACATTTAGCTGAGAGTTTACTCAAATGAAGATTTCATATCAACAGTTAAAATTGTTCAGCCAGAACGATGACTGTGTATGAAGGCAACACCCACTGCAATTTTTCCTCTCTCTGTTCACAGCACCCTTTCCTCTCCAGTTTGAGGGAATGAGATACAAAGCCCTTTATCAAAGATCTCACCAGGAGCAGCAATGCCACAGTGTTTAGTACCTACCATATTTTATGATTCTGTGCTTCAAAGAGTGATGCCAAATCCACACAGGCAGAATGGGGAGACCAGCAACAGTTTTGCCCTTTGAAATCAACAATCATGACTTGCTTGCCCATGGCAGGGGAGCTTAGGACTAGGTGGCCTTTCAGGTCCTTTTGAACCCCTTTTCTGTGGTTCTCTAATTCTATGACTTTATTTTTAAGGGGTGTTTTGAGGGAAGTGCAACTCTAAGTACCCCATCAGCCACAAATCAAGCCAGCTTCTGCTGGCCTGCAGTGTCCCAGCAAATGTCCCTTCTGCAGGCACAGCTCCCACCCAGAGAAGCCTGTCCTGGCTCTGTACTGGTGATAAGCACTGCTGTCCAAACATAGCTGGGCAGCAACATCACTGGTGTTTGGTTTTCTGTGCAGTTCTAGAAATCTGTATTAATTGGTATCACCAAAGCTGTGCAAGCTGGTCTAAAGAAAATAAACTCAGTGCATCTGGCCCACACTTTTTCTCCACTGTAGAACATTAAGTATGGGTTTTCCAAGTCCCTGTTGCCATTTAATATGAAAGCCTAAGTTCAGAGAGCCAAAAATAAAAATTATATGCATCAGGTGATTTTAAGTGCATTATGAAAATAAAAGATGCTGCTGTTAATTTGCTTCTTTAATTTCCCCTGGGGACTCATTGTAAGCTTTAAGCAAAATCCACCAGCCATTTCAGTGTGATGTGTGCTCAGTGCTGCCTGGAGCAGGGACACAGGGGATTTGGGGATGCTGCACCACTGCCTAGCCCAGTGCCCAGGGCAGGGCTGTGCTGAGCCAGTGGCTCAGCAGAGAAGGACCAGGGCCAGGATGGAACATCATTCTATAAATGACACCCTGCAGAGGAGCTGGCCACACACAGACCTGGCAGATCTATGGGTTTGTTCATTAAGGTGGTTTTACACTATTTGACATCCTAGAACCATCACAGAATCATAGAACAGTTGTGTTAGAAGGGACTTTAAAGATCATTTCATTCCAAACCCTGCCATGCAACCTTACTCCAAGTCAGATCCAACCTGGCCTTGAGCCCTTCCAGGGAAGGGACAGCCACAGATTCTTAATATTTGTTTATGAAAAATCACCTTCCTGTCCCATTCTACCCTGTGGCCTCCTATACACAGCACTGTCCTAGATGGCAGGAGGCTGAGTTGTTGAGAGGAAATCCTACAAGCCCTAAGGGCATTAATATGTTGGAAATAATATATTAAACATTTCTCTATCATGACAGCTCAAGGGACAATTCACAGCTCTGTAGATACCTGGACAACTGTGAGGTAGAATAATACTGAAATACAAAGCTGAGAGTAAGACAAGTCCCCCTGGGAAGCTGGCAAGGACACAAGTAGCTGTCACTGGCTCCTTAGGTGAGTCAAGAGCTGGGAACAGCCAACACCTGCAGATTACTTCCTTCTCTAGAGTACAGCTGTGTGGGTTTGGGCTGAAAATTTATACTCTGGGAAGAAGGGGAAAGGAGTTAAGGGTCCAAATGAATCACTGAAACCTTTTCCTCCAGGGATGCTCCAAGTGATGCTGGCAGACAGCCCTGGGTGGAGGAAAGGGGGAGGGGATCATGCCCTGCTCCAGGCTCCCAGGGTGCCCACCAGCAGCACAGGATTTCCCATAGGCTGTGTGGATCTCATCAGTCCCGTGGCAGAAGTGGAAATAGCAGAAAATAATTATCCACTGATGGTTTAGAAGAGCTGGGCTAGCTGGTGAATCTGTTGATGCCTTCAGAGATGAAAGTCCCATCTAAGCTGGCAAAAACCAGGGTACAAGCAGGGGACTGGGACTGGCTGCTGCTTACACGAAGAGAGGAGATGAAGGCTGTGCAATGTTGATTTTACCTCAGAAGGGATGGGAGTGCCAGAACAGACCATCCCTCACATAAGTGGCTGCAGTGACCCTTCTCTGGGGAATGATCCTGATAAAAGCAGGAGAAAGACGCTGTTTAATGTCTGAGGAATAATTTCTGCTGTGTCCCAATAAAGCACACGCTGATGTGAGCTGGGCTGATAACGGCAGCGCCGCGCCGGCCCCGCAAAATCTCATTTGTCAGGACAACTGAACTGTCAGTGCCAAAGAACAGACAGGTTATTGCTCATGCTCCTCCAAGGTTACTTTTATTAAAATGGAAATTTCCAAAGCTTTGCATGCACACATACATGGCCACGGGTGCAGGCTGGGAGAGGAGAGGGAGAGGGAGAGGGAGAGGGAGAGGGAGAGGGAGAGGGAGAGGGAGAGGAGAGGAGAGGAGAGGAGAGGAGAGGAGAGGAGAGGAGAGGAGAGGAGAGGAGAGGAGAGGAGAGGAGAGGAGAGGAGAGGAGAGGAGAGGAGAGGAGAGGAGAGGAGAGGAGAGGAGAGGAGAGGAGAGGAGAGGAGAGGAGAGGAGAGGAGAGGAGAGGAGAGGAGAGGAGAGGAGAGGAGAGGAGAGGAGAGGAGAGGAGAGGAGAGGAGAGGAGAGGAGAGGAGAGGAGAGGATTTCATTTGGAAGGACCCTACAGTGATGATCTAATCCAACTGCCTGATCACTTCAGGGCTGGCTGTAAGTTAAAGCATCTTGTAGAGGACATTATCCAAATGCTTTTTAAACAGATGATAGTAAAACAAAAATAGGGGGGAAATGAGGAAAAATAATAATAGCTAGCTGTATTTCACTTTTTGTTGTCATAATACACAAAGAAGCTACAAGAAGCAAAACCTGAATTTGTCTGCTGAGAAATGATTTGTTCAACAAATGTGCGTTTTTATCCTCCCCAGTACATCTAAGGAATAAATTTTTACAAACATGTGCCTTAGTTAAAATAATTTTGCTTTTCCCGCTCCTGAAGTTAATTGAACCAAAAATTGTTTGTGAAATACCTCATTATGAAGCACTTCAAATTCCTGGCTTGCAATTAGTGAAACAAATCAGTGCTCTATTCCCAGACTGAAAAAAAACTCCAAAATATTAGAGCATTTCAATTAGCAATTTGAAACTGAAATTCTTAATTGAATTGATCTCAGAAAGAAATTAAATTTGAAAAAAAAAACCATTGGTAAAGGGATTTCATTACTGTGCCTGAGTTTGGAGGGGTTGAGCATGGTCACACCTTCACCAACAAGTGCTCCATACCAGGAGGAGCTGGTAGAAGGAGATGCTGATGGAAATCATCCAGACAGAAAACCTCCAGCTTCTTGCCAGCCCTGAGTGCAGCTCATTTTTTCCTGGGGACTGCAATCTCTGCCCAGAAACCTTTTTCTGTGCTGGAGAAGCGTGAAGAACTCAGCAAAGACCTGATGTTATGGGGAAGCAGATTTATGCCAGGCAAGAGGAGATGGCTTTTTATTTGTGCCACTTTTGCTGCTGATTCAGGTTTTCTACACATTTTAGGAAACAATAATCATTCATTATGAAAAAAAACCCCCAATTCTTACTGCATTTTGCCCATATATAGGAATAATTATTTTCTCTTTTGAAGAGGTTGTGATATGAGAACAGAACTGATGGAAATACCCAACAACCTAGAAATTAAAAATAACAAGTTGGGCATTGTTTTTCAGAGACTGTCATAAGGGGCTGCCCCTGGTACCAGGCTGACTCAGTGGAGCTTCAGCCCCAGGAATGATAAAAGCATGAAGTGAGACAGAAGTCATGCAGCTCTTAACACCTGCTCATGTTTTAATTCATTTTCACTTGTAACAGCAATAGTTGTTTTTCCCAAAACAAACATTCCTGGCTCAAAAGATCGCTGTCTTTCCTATATTTGTGCTATTTCTGCAATATCCACTTCCCACTGGCACCTTCTCCACGTTACTAATTTCCCCTTTCCTCCTCCTCTGGCTGTTCCCTCAAGAGCTGGTGTGACAAAGAAGATCTGAACGAGCCACACTTGAAAAGCAATCAACCAAAATTAGAAGGGCTTTCTTCTAAGCTGTGTTTGGAAAGGCATCATCCCCCTGAGCACATGGCTCTGCTGCCTGCCTGTGCCCTGCTCTGACAGGGCAATGCAGGGGGAGCAGTGCCTGCCGTCACAGCATAATTTGAATATTCCGCTTGGAACTCCTTGGCGTGGCTCACATGCCTCCTAAATCTCTCTGCTTGAAGTGTAACATTTTCATGCCCTTCATATCTCTTCCTGTGGGAACTTCTGTTAAGCTTTGGAAAGGGTTTAGGCACACTCACTCCCCTCCAACGGCAGCAGTAGCTGCTTACAACCCTCACAATCAAAATCTTTGTGTGAAGTTGTGTTAGGAACACTTGAGATGTCTGTAAGCCACCACTCATGCCAAAACCCCACATGTGAACTACCCTGCCCTGGTGAAGAGTGTCCTTTAGACAAAATTTATTCCCCTCAGCCTGTGGGGTCCTGGCTAGATGGCAGCTGGCAGTGCCAGCTCAGGGGTGGCACCCTTGGTGTCTCTGTTGTGCACAGCCCGTGCACCACTTTGGGCATTACATCACCATGGCAACCTTTAGATCTAAAATGCTCCATGTTTCTTTCTGAAATGTTACACATTTCTTTCTTTCTGCTTCCTGGGACAGAGGACAGCATCGTCAAAATGGGGCTTTGCACCCAGCACCTCCAGACCAGTCACTTACCTTTCCCTCTTCTTCTTTCCCTTTTTTTCCTTACCATCCAGAAGCTTTTCCCCCTTCTGTCCTCTTAATGGCAATGGTGGGATGTTCCCACAGGTTCCTGACGAGAATCTGCGTGGAAAGAGAGGGCCAGTGAGCTTTAGGAGTGCCTGTGTGGGAAGAGGGCTCAGCAGCCCTGGATGTTCTCAGGGGAACTGTGTGGCCCCAGGCCTCCCCTTGGGGCACAGATGGGAGCTGAAGCTCAGCTCCTGCTGTTTTTGTCTCTCCTGGGCCTCACAATGGGTCAGAGGTGGAGGAATAAGAAAAATAAAGATCAAGAGATCCAGCAAGCAGCATGGCTGGCTGGGGGGGCTGCTCTGCCGTGACCTTGGCCTCTGCAGCCCTTAACTCTCAGCAAGCACACCCAGCAGAGTGAGCTCTAATGGCCCTGTGCCACTCACAGCAACCAAACAAACTGCAGGCAGGACCACAGAAACAGACTGACAGTTCTGCACGCTGCTATTAATTATCATTTCACCTTTTTTTTTTTTTAATGCCAGATGTTATGACCAACCACTGTCACGTGCAGTTAGGCCCTGGGATCTGCCACTGCAGGTGCAAAGTGAGAGGGGTCTGCAGCCCACCAGGGTCTGCTAAGGCCAGAGGATCACAGAATGGTTTGAGTTGGAAGGGACCTTGAAGCCCATCTCATTCCACTCCCTGCCATAGGCAGGGACACCTTCCACTATCCCAGGTTGCTCCACGCCCTGTCCAACCTGGCTTTTTGCCAGGGATCCAGGGGCAGGCACAGCTGCTCTGGGCACCCTGTGCCAGGGCCTGCCCACCCTCACAGAAAATAATTTCTTCCGAACATCCAATTTAAGCCTGCCCTCTTTTAGTTTAAAGCCATTCCCCCTTGCTTCATCACCACCTGCCAATGCACAAAGCTGCTCTCCAAAGCCATGCTGAAGCTTGGCTGTGAACACAGCCATGCTTTAATTTATACTACTTTTTTTTACTACAGTTTGAGCTAATATATTAATTTTGGAGCTGAGTGTACCACCTACTGCCAAAAGACGTTGCAAATGTAGGATTTCACAGTGAAATATCAGTACAAAAGCACTGCTTTTACTTGCTAGTACTTCTCAGTGCAAGGTACATGGATCATGCAGAAGCCCTTGACATAGTGCTGTAACATTGCTCCAGTGAAAGTGTACAAGAGCTTTTCATGGATAGTGCTGTAATTTCATTTTTTTTTAATTACAACTTAATTTGCAGCCAACAGGAGCCTTGACTGGAAGCTCCCCCCTGCAGAGCCCGTTCATGCTTCAGCAAGAGATTCTGAAAAGGCCATCTTAAAGCTTCCCTAGAAGAACTGTGCATTTCCCCCCCTCTGTGCAAAGCCATTCCCAAAGAAATGGCAGTTGTCTCCTCAAGCCTTAAACTGAAGGTGTGTTTGTTTGCTCTGAAGCCAGATGTGAGGAATTGTGTCAGGAAAAAAGGAATTTTCCAGAAGGCCATGAGTGGGACGGAAGGGGCAGTGAGGGATGCCTGCAGGGAGCCTGGCTGTCACTCTGCAGACCTGGGGGAGGCAGCTCTGTCCTGACTGCATCCTCTGAGCTCCTGCTCCTGTTACAGCCCCAGCAATTGCCATTCCCAGCGTGGTGTCTTCACCTGTCCTCTTATCTCTATCCATGATCCCTGCTCTCCCTTCCCTTTCTGCCCTGTAGGCCTGCAACTGCTGCTGGAAATAATATTTTTTAATACCATTTCTATCTCTCCCCTCAATCCAGCTGGTGCCATTGTAGGCAGTTTCCAAGTGTCACTGCTTCTTTCAAATTCACATCCTCCTGCAAGATACAGACCCATCCAACCCAGCCTGCTCACTCTCTCCTTTGTGCAGGCTTTATATTGCAAGTTATTTAAACTCACAGCTATTTTCCTGATTAAATAAACCTGGGACCAGTTACTCTGAAGAATTTTATTAGAAAGCTACATTGCCATCTTGTTATTTTGATCCCTACTCACCTCTCATCTTCCCACAGACAAAAGCTTCACAGTTTCTTTATATATAGATGCATTCATGCTTTTATTGAGCAGGAATCCTCTTTGCAATCTCTACCCTGGGATGAGCCTGCTCTGCAGATCATATTTGCTGTTTTGCTTGGGTTTGATTTTGTCTCTGCTCTGACAACCCCTGGCAGAGTTAATGAGGACAAAAGAAACACTTCAGGATTTGCTCCTGATTTCAGTGGTGGGAGTCACTTCCTGGCCATGCTCTGGGTGCTTGTCTTCCCATTGCAGTCACACCCAAATTCCAAGGGAACTGGGAAGAGTGGGGCAAGGCAGCAGGAAATATCTTTCAAATTTGCACACACAAGGATGGGTACAGTACCTGAAAAGGCAAAGAGAACTGGAATTGGTTACAGTTATGGCAAAAATAATTGAAAAAAAACCACAGGCTTGCTCTACTTAATGATTTTTACAACTCAGAGCCCAGTGGAGAGGAGACCTGGGCTGTGGCTGTACCCCCTGGCTCTGGTAATGCAGGGTTAAAGGTCCAGCCTCCAGCCTTCAGGCACGAAAATGCAAATGTGGTGCACTTGTGGCTTCCCAGAGGCAGACTAAAGGGAGCTTAATATAAAATTTTAGAGCCAACTTTTTCCAGATAGAGGAATTACAGCATGGGAACAAGCAAAAGAAAAGTTGTGAAGAGGATTATTATTGTTGTTGTTGTAATTGTTTACTATTAACATTAATTACTATTCTATAATATATATATTATATACACTATATTACATACAATATATAATAATATCATAATATTACTTAATAGTAAATGATAATATTAGTATATAATATACTATAATAATGTTATAAAATATTTAGAAAATATAATAATAATATTTCTAATATAATAATATTACTATTACCTGTGGGGGTTTTTGTCCCTTTGGTGTTATTTCTAGCAATTTTCACCATGGATTTTCTCACTCCAGAGCAAAGGAGTGGGGTCCTTTGCAGTCATCCAAATCAGGGGCACATCTCTGTCTCAGGTCCCTGCAGCTGAGGCCAGCAAGACAAAGTGCAGTGGGGAGATGCAGGTCTGCCATCCAAAACACATCCTGAGCTGCTGGGGTGACAGTGACATGATGACATCATGAAAAGCCTTGCTAAAAATGTGCTCTATTTTTCCATTAATCAGCTCTGTTTGAGTTGGATGTGCCAGCTTTCCTGAGAGAAGTAACCTGCCAGACACCCAAATATTGGCTGTTTAATTTCCCTGAAGTTAATGGAGAGAGTGCCTGTAATTACACGTGGCCTCCTGTAAGTTTGCAGCTTTTGTGATGAAGTAGGAGACAGCATTATGGCACTTAAACCTATTGATTAGTTAAGCTAATGGACTGAGACTGATTGAATCTATTGCCACAGCCAGGGGATTCTGTGTGGTGTTTCTTTGATGAACTCAATAGAAAACACCTCTCAAACTGCAGGGTGGGGAGGTGGGGGCACCAGGGAGGGCCCAGGCTGCTCCCCCCACACTGTGAGTTCTTCATCTCCATGTGGCACCACATCCAAATGTCTTGAGACCAAAGCTGCTGTGTTAATCCTTGTCCCACTGGTGTACTTCTCATCTGGGATTTAATACAGAATTCTTGTGGGCCTTGCAAGCATCTGCAGGAGATGGGAATTTTAAGAAAGTACAGAAATGTGTGAGATTCAATAAACGCCTGAGGGACCCTGAGGGAATGGCAGTAAGGGTTCACTCCTCTAACAGAGTTCAGTCCTGGGCTCCCTGGGCAGCTTCCCTTGAACAATCCCACAAAGTCTCTCACATCACACACGTCTTTGAGGGGACTTCATGTTGATCTTCATCTGACAGCCAGTGCTGAAGGCCAAGCTTTACCATTGCACCTGAATTTCCCTGTCATTACCAGGATACACCAAATCCAGCCCTCAAACTGTTAATTTTTGTTAGGCTTTCAGCCCAAATTTATCTCCCAAAATTCTGTACCTCCTGGAGTGCAAAGGGGAAGATAGAAGCCAATTCCTCAACCCAACTAAAGGCTGATCAGCACCTTGTCCATCCGTGGAGGCACCAAAGCCACTTTGCCATTCAGGATGCTGGGGACAGCTTTGCTCTGTGCCATTCCCCTACTCCAAGTGGAGGCACACAATCAGTGCCAGACAGCATGGAAACTACTCCTGTCAACAACTCCCAGGGTTTGTTATGAGGTTGGGATTTTGGCTGGCAACAACACTGAGGCAACCAGTTTGGCTTGCACAGCTGCTGGCTCTTTGGTGTGCAATATTTTCATTATGTGTCAAGGGTGGTGTAACTTCAGCACGGTGCAGAACATATGGATTGGAGACTGCCTGGCCGAGTCATTCTGTATGTAGGTAAAAACCCCAAGAACTTCAAGATAAAGCCTATTCCTAGTCAGAAATATTCATTTCCCATTTCAGGAAAAAACATTAGGGGCATAGCAGAGCAATTAGGCAATAGATGGATGCCTGGAGGATTGGCTCACATTTCTGTTTCCCCTGCTGGACTCACCTTGTGTCAAAAGGATGTTTACAAAGAGAGAACAATTATTCAATGGACTGACTGGAGTGTCCAATATAGGCTATTTAGAAGAGCTATAATTATCTATATGCAATAACAGTTGAGTCACATGCTTATAACATCCCTCAGCCATTTAACAAGAAATAAATCTGTTGGACAAAACGCAGTCCTGACACGAACAGGGAACATCAGATCCATGGCCAGGGCCCCCAGGCTCCACTGCCTGTCCATGTTCGGGGATGTTTGTGGCAGCCTCTCTCCTGCTGCCACTCTAGAGGGACACAGGTGTCCCACAGGTCCCATGGCAACACCCTGAGTATGTCCCTGCTGTCCCCAGGCACCTTGAACAGCCCACGGCATGTGCAAGGCCACCCCACAGTGTCACTTCCCAGGGGACACAGATGGTGGCCCGGTCACCTGCCCCTCCAGGAGCTGCTGGAGCTCAAAGACACAATCCATCACAACAAGAGAGCAAGGACTAATGAAAACGGATTTTGTGATGTTTTGCTGTTCCCTGCAGGTGCGAACGTGGCCGTCCATCAGCAGGGCAATGCTGACCTCTGCTGCCGGAAACCAAAATTATGGAAAACTACGTGTGGCAGCACTAACGTGGCCAGGAGGCTTTGGAGGAGTGAGTACAACCCCAGCCAGGTGTAACCTTTGGCTTTGCACCTTGCAAATTTGACGAGATGCTGTAAAATCTGGGTTAAGAGCTGGAGCCAGTCCTGCCCTGATGGCTTGGCAGAGACAGGGACAGTGTCCCCACCCCTGGGAGCCAGAGCTGATGTGCCCACCCCAACCAGCACAGGGGGTCTCACAAGTCTGGCTGCAGAAACTCCATCAGTGCTTTGCTCTGCTGGCTGGGAGGAGAGGATGTCACAGAGACAGAAGTGATGCTTCACTTTTCAGGCAGCAATTTGGATTTTCACACCTAGAAAATAGTAGGTTGCTAAAATGATATAAAAATACAGGTTATTTCTCTTAATTATACCTGAGGTCCAGCAACAAGGAGTGCTGAGAGAAGCAGCAGACCTGGAGGCATTTTCTAGGGTCTTCCTCAAGGGTCAGTCACACAGCTTAATATTCCCACTAATGATCTTGGCAGAAAAGGAAGATTGTGGTGATGAAAATGTGCTGATGGCCCAAACCTGGGAGTGCCTTCAGTACAGAGGAGAGCTGGGATATGATACTGAGAGGAATGGATGTCCCTGAGAGCTGAAAGCCCAGTTTGGGATGGCACAGGGGATCAGATTGCTGTGCTCCAGCGTGAGATGGGTCTGTGGTGCCACAGAGATACGGCCAAGTGAAAAGGGCAAGGGGAATGCTGAGATATATCAGTTGGTAGGGGTTCATCCCATGGAGATAGATAGGGAAGAGTGCAGCCATTTTTGAGTTATCTGACAGCAATTTAGTCAACCTGGCTTACAGAGGAGCTTTCCCACAGATATTGACACCAGCATGACCCTCCCCCAGGCACTGTGAGTGTTCCCAAGGCTTCCCCACTCAAGTTATTCCTCCTGCAGTTCTGCAGGTCTCTCCTGAGCTTGTTATGATGGACACAGTGAGCAGGGTTGAATCCATAATGGCTTTGTACTCTGTTTTTATACAATTCATGGAAGATGCAGTGCCCAGCCTAGCAAGATTTTTTTGTAAGGGCTCGGGGTAAAAAGTTAATGGAAGTAGCTCTCTCCTGCTTTCCTTGCAGGGAAAATTTAGAGGAGCTCTGCAGCCTTGCAGGCACTCCCAGAGATGCATCCTGAGCCCCTCAGCTCCAGTCAGAGAATAAGGGTAGATGTTTTTGGATTCAGATCCACTAAATTCAGCAGGGAGAGAGAAGTAAAAGGTCCAGGGGAGGGATAACTGAAGCACTGGCATTACAAACCTATTGCAACTCTGACAAGTGCTCATTTGCTGATTACAGCTGCCACGAGAAACACCAAGAGTTTAGCTAGAAAAACTCTGTAACCACACTCAAAATGAAAACTTTCCTTGTGTTCCTGACTGCTGCACAGGTGACACAGAGTGAGGCATCTGCAGTTCCTGAGCAGCCAAGGTGTAAAGCAAAGCTCATAAGCTCATGTGTTACCTCAAAACCTTTGGGGACAGTTTGCCATCAGTCAGGCCTGCTGGTATCTGCAGAAGGTGTTTTATTTACTGCTGCTGCTGATCCACAGCTGGGCAAGCAGGGACACAGGGGAGTCAAGTGAGTGGCTGCTGGAGGGAAAAGGAAGGCTCAGGGGCTCAGCAAATGGGCACCAGCTCTCCAGCACTCAGACAAAGGCAGCAGCACTGCACCCTGAGTGAGCTCTGGTGAAGGATGAGCTGTGTAACCCTCTGCTGCTCCTCGTCAGAGGCAGAGTTATGTGTGTTTGTGGTCAAGGTGGTCTGTCCTGGGACGTGTGTTTCTTAGTCATTGTCACAAGGGCTAATTTATCTTTGGTAATTAGTTTCTGTGCCTTGGAGCAGTGAAGCACAAATAAGCATTTAACATTGATCTATTGCAGCACTTCCCTGGGTAAATAGATGGCTCTGGCACTGGCTGGTGCTGATGCATCAGTGTCTTTTACCATCAGAGGAGTCACTCAAGCATCAGCTCAGCCACCAGCCAAAAAGCATCTCTGAGCTTTTAAACCAGCTCAGAATGTGTCTTCTCTGACCTGCTGTGCTCTGGAAGAACAGCAGCATATCCCCTCCTTGCCCAAGGCTCAACCCAAAGCTCCCTAAAGAGGAGATCAAACCAAACACAGACAACTGGGGCCAGCAGAAATGTCCTTTTCTGCTTTGAGCCTCATGATGGCTTAGGTTCAGCTCCCACAGCCACTGCACCACCTGCATGTCCAGCTCAGCACCACAGTCTGCACTAATTAACCTGCTGCCAGTTTCCAGGCAATTACAAGTGATTATCTGTGTTTTACATTTAGATGAGCACCCACTCTAATCCAAGCTCATCCATGGGACCACCAGGGAAACAAAAATACATATCAGCTGGTTTAGCTCCAGGGCTAAATGTCTGGCAAAAAATGAGCAAAAAACGATGTTTTTGTTAAAAGAAACTATAGCAATGCATTAATTGAAAAGAATAGATGTAGTAGCTTTTAGTCAACATGGAGTAGAAATAGAAAGAGAAATAATAACTAAGAAAAGCATTATTATACACTAAGCATACTTAGTAGACTGGTGGACTACAAAATACCCATTAATCTAGAAATAAATTACAGACAGTAAAATCTGTTAGAGCTAGTATAGTTTTTCACTTAATTAAATGTGTTATTATTATTTGATGGGGACATGCTTTATTCTGTGATACCTAATTATTTCTCTGAAAAAGTCGCATGTTCATCTTTATGACTGTGAAATTAAAAGCAGGCCATAAAGTCTTACTTTGATTGAGACACTCTTCCAGAATATGAAAAGAAATATTAATTCAGTGCCCACCACCTGCATGCACTAGGCTGGATGCACTGGCTTTTCCACTGCCATATTGAACAAAGTGCAAGTTAAAAACTATTCCTTCTTGCCACAAGCAGTAGGAGAAGTATGAGCAGCTTGCAGTGCTCAAAAATTATCCCAGTTCTTTGTCTGAGGTATGAAACCAGGCTGCACAACTTCAAAGTGGTTAATTTTATCATGACCCCAGAACCGTGTAGCAGCTGGAAAATAATTTCTCCCCAGCTATCAGCTCCATTGTCCTCATTAAAGAGTTCTTTTTTGCTGGTTAAATTTGAGATGGGGAAGACTTAGAGTTGCTATTCATGATGACTTCACTGAATCATTTTACAGCAGTGGAAAAGTTGTAGTGGCCAATATTTAAAATCTGAGAATTTCAGTTTATCAGCTTAAATCCTAACCTCCAGGCATGTTTTCTTTTTTCAAGGCTGCAAAAATACTCACTGGCATGATGAAAATCAGATCAGTAATATGAGTTATTAAAACAGAGGTAGGAGCTGGGTAGATAATTTTGGGTGCACCTCTTGGAGGTGGTATCTCACTCTAGCACCAGTTCTAACTGGAGATAAACAGGAGCTTCCATTTTTATAAAAGAACCAACACATTATAAATATATGACTTTTAAAATCTTCTTATAAGTTTTTATGACATTTTTCCTCTGTCTGGATTTGTTTTAGTCTGACAACTTCTGTTTTGGTTGAACTTACCCATTTTCTTTTCCCCTTCCTGGCACTTTCTTGAGATCTCTAAAGCACAGGAAAAAGCAGCATTAAAATGTCACAATTGGACTTCCAAGCCTGTGGTATAAAGAGAGTCACAATTAAACAAAACCAATCGAGGGCCTGGTGCATTGATGAATAAAACATGCTGATAAAAAAATGTGTCTCAGTGCAAAGTATCACTATAACATAGTGGATAAAGGATTCTTTCCTCAATCCAAATCTCTCAGAGACAGAAGAGTAATTTTAGACTACTATTACTGAAATAACCATCAAGGTGTTCACCAAGGTAGTTACCCACCTTGAAAATACAGGTTATCAAATAAAACTCCATTTTCAAGTGATTCAAATGTGGAATTTTCTCAGCTGCAAATTCAAAGGGAAGCAGATGCCCAGGAGCCTTATTATAATTTGAGGAGTTATTAAAGAATGGGATCATCAGGAGAGAGCACAATGGCAGATCAGGTTGAAAAGTACAAACCACTCTTTTTTTTCTTTTCCTGACAAGTCAAATATCAAAATAAATTCACTTCAGGCACATTCACATCAGTTTTCATCAGCTTCCTCGCAGGACTTTTATTGGCACAAATGATCACAGGAAGCAAACTTCATGCTGAAACTGTTCTGCCCACCTCTGAAGGGTAAGTTCATTAGAAAGGATTAATTGGATGAAGGCATTATCTCCTTTGAGAGGTCTTTTTCATGTGACCACTTAATAATGCTCACTCTATTCAAGCCAACTCAGGAGTGCAACTTTTCACTGTTCTTCTGAATAGGCAAAACTCCACCCTTTTGTGGCAACTATTTTTATTTCCATTGTAATGAAACAACTGCCCCTTACTAAATGATCAAAAGAAGAGAAATGCTACAGCAGAGGGCAGAAAATGAGGTGCAGGAGGTTCAAAGGACACTTTAAATCTGCTGATGTGACCTGCTTTTGCTCAGTGAACTTACCTGTGAGCATCTCAGCTCAGATGTACAAGGCAGCCTCGTGCAATGCTTTGTGCCAGAGCCCTGCAGCACCTGGGACCAATTTCTGCCTTTAACCAGGAGCTTTAGTCACTTTTGGGGCATTTGGGAGGCCCTCTGCACATTCATCAGTGAATGGCAGCCTGCAGGAGAGATGCAGGAAATCACATCTTTCGTAAGCATCTAAAAGTATTCCCTCCTGTTGACACCATCTCTGCTAAGGACTGAGAAGATTTAGAGAATTTGCATTTGCTGTTGAAGGGGAAAAAAGGAAAAGAAAGGCCTCCCCTGCCTGTCAGAGGGTGCCCCTCCATCTCTGCATCCCAGCAGGGACATCTGAGCCCTGATGGGAGTGATGGGGGCTTGCACAGGTGAGAGGTTTGCTGCAGGCTCAGTGCATCAGGGACATTTCAGCTGACCAAAACACATTTCTGTCCAAAGAGCAAAAATGCAAGCAAGAAAAAAGCCTTTGGTCTGTTCTGCATTCAATCCTGATCCACACACACTGCAAGAGCTTGAAATGCAATTAATAATGTCAGGCCCCTTTACACTTCTAGAGAAGTTATTTATTATTACTATTGTATTGGCATGACACTTATCACCTCAGTAATAAAACCTCTCACTTGCAGTAATGGATCCAGCCTCATGGCCTGCCTGCAAGGAAAGGAAGGTTTTAAAGATGGAAAATTGGTTCCAAGGAAGATGAAGTGATCATGGCCAGCCTGGGAAAGCCCATGGCAGGGCCCTGTGAAAATACAGATACCCTGGGAACAGGGGAAGCCCTTAATTACAAACATGAACCTTCCTTTGCATTCTCAGACTTCAATGCTTCTCTGTTCAACAGCCAAATGAGAGATTTTGGACAGCAGATTATCTCTGAAATAATTTTTAGCCTTATTTTGGAATCAGAAGGTGAGAGTTTTGCAGTCAGGGTGTGTATGAAAGTTGGCCAGATGATCCTCACATTAAAGGAAATTATATTAAAAAAAGGAGATATCTTTCACCAAGATAAAAAGTGAGTGTGCAGAGGTATTGAAATGGATTTATTTGTTGGGGTTTTTTTGCAAAACACGTGGAAAGAAATCAGGGAAATGAATGAGGAAAGGGAAGGAGGAGGGATGACTGCCTGGATGCAGCCTTCAGCACAGAAGATCCCTGACAGACAGGTTTGCAAAAGGCAGGGGAGAGTGGGGGAAGTATAAGAAAGATACAGAATATTGACTATTTTCTATATTCCTTACTTTCCTTCCCTCCCTTGAAAGTACAGGATTCTGGCCAAGGAGGAGTTTTTGTCTAAGCCTGAGTGAAATTTTATATATTCCTACACTTTCCAGGGACTGACACATAAATAAACAAGACTCCAGTAGCAGTAGAAAGGCTAATTATGTTTAGAAGCAATTCGTGGCCAAGTGATGGAGCTGGAAGATTCATTTAAATTCCCACCAAAACAAGAATGAATTTGGGGACTGTATTTGCTGGGGGTTAGGGGGACTAAAATACAGCTCTCCCATACAGCAAAGCAAAAAATTTCCTCTCCAATTAACCCCTTTACCTGGCCTTGATAATATAACCTAATAGGTTATATTAATGTCCTCAGTTTAAAATTTCAAATCATCAGAAATAATAAACATTAAGCAGAGGCCCAGGGATAATTTACACCAAGTGCAGAAGAGGGAGGCTCTGGCAGTGCTTGTTGTTTTAGGACATTTGTAATGGGGTGAGAGGCTCCCAGTAAAACACCCAGAGCAGCTTTGTGTCACCTGAGGCTCTGAAGCAAGAAATCTGCATTAACATTTGGCAGGAACTGCAAGTGAGCTAGGATAGAGGCTGGCCATGACCCTGCATCTTCTGAGCATGGGAGGAAAGTTTTCTTTAATTTGGCTGTTTGGGATGGGGCTGTGGGGGGGAGATGCTCTGCCAGAGAAGGGAGCAAGGAATGACAAGGCCTTGGAGACAAGATGTAAGAATTAAATAAGCTCAGGGAGAATGTCTAGGTCAAAACTGGTATTTCTGACATTATTGTTTTTATGACTAAAAACAAGTCTTGGCACAAGGGAGTAAGTTTGGGTGAATAAATTTTAATCTGAAGGTTATTCATGGGTGAGCTGCTTGATTCTTTGCTGTTAATTCTGTTTTGACATCATAGGTGTCACAAGGATTTCTTTGTATCCCAGAGTGGATAGCAAATACACAGAACTGGAGAATGTAAACAATGGAGAAAATCTCTGAGTTAAATTTATTAAACCTGTAGAACTTTTTTCTGAATTTCCTCAAATAACATCCCCTTTCCCCAAATAACAAGTGACATGATCTACACATGCATGAGAAAACAAAGTCAACATTAATCTGCATGGAAACATCTGTAAATCGGGATCTTGTGGACACTTTGTTCAGCACTGACAGTGTGTTAGCCCTTCTTCCAGAAATAAGAAAATCAAAATGTTTCCCTCCTAGATGAGCCGTTTTGACACTTTTTAAAGTAAACCCACTCTTAGTCAGGGAAGCACTGCAAAGTGTTTGCAAAAGCAAGGGGCTGGTTTTGTCAGAGGGAGGCAAGTGGCAAAGTGCCTGTGGAGTTAAATCCTAAAGAAAACAGCCACTGGAGCAATGAGCTGTAATCTTCCTTAATCCATAATATCAGCTGTTGACAGATACATACAGAGTGATTAATAGGATGCTAAAAAATGTTAACAAAGCAGTAGGGACTTAGAGACCGCTCTGAAAATTTCCTTATCACACTTCTAAATTCACCAGAGGAACCGTCATTACAATGGATGACAAAACATATGTTTTCTCTAGCAATTTGCTGGCACGTCTAATCAAACGTGTCATCAGAAGTGGGGAGTGGAAATGAAACTCCTGTTCTGCTCTTCCCTGCTCCTTCTCAGAGATGAGAAGAAAAGCCCCACTGGGATTCTGCCATCTCACATGCTCCACACACCCTCCTCAGGCACCAGATCCTTCCAGCTGGAGCTTCTACTCCAAACATTTGTCTTGGAGGGATTTGTTTCTTTCTTTATTTATTTGTTGTTTACAAGGAATTAAAGGAGAATGGGGGATGAGCAACACATTCTCTGCCTAAGAGGACTTTCACCATTTAGCAAGATTTAAGTTTCTGTTGATACTTCAGTAAGGGAGGGGAGTGACTACAAGGAGCGATGCTCAATAATAAAGATATTTCAGACTTGGATTAGATATTCATCCTCAGTCTGGAGAATATGACTTGGAAAAAATATTCAGTTTAAAAAGCAGGATGATAAATACCTTTCTAGAGCTCTATCCAGGAGGTTATTGTTCCTATCAAGGCCTTTATAAGCTCCAAAAATGTGAGCACAATCCTACATGCTTGATATAAGCCTCAATAGATTTCTGTGGGAAAATGTTGAAGGGGGAGGGAAAAAAGTTCAGTCTCTTTATTTTCCCCCCTATTGAGATTAAGTATAATCTTTTTTAGTATATGCTCCAGTATTTTACTGAGCTTGTTTTTTAATGAGATTATTCAGAAATCAGCTCCTAGATTTTGCAGTTCCCATGCTACCTTCATTCCCCTGATGATATTCATGAGTAGAGAAGCCTTAACACTTCAAAGGCAAACCATTCAGCCCCCAAGACTGCATATAGGCCCAGTAAAACTAAAATTATCCATCCTTGATGTGGTAAAGACTTGTTCTCTATAGCTCCTTTTTAGGGGACTGTAACACAACCAGAGCTGTGCATTGAAATGGGCAGATTATGGACTGGAAATGAGGATAAAATCTGCAACTGCTCCATGTGAAACTGCACAGTTTGGGTTTTGCAGACACTGATTCTGCTGCAGAGAGCACAGGGCAGCCTACTGCATGGTTATCCACAAAAATATTCTCTCTGGGCTGGAACAAAGTGGTGCTGATGGAGCACCACAGCTCCCTCTGGGAGACATGGACTGGCTCCTCACTAATGGGAACTGCCATGGAACTCATTATGGAGCCCAGCTCTCCTGGACTGAGCTCAGCAGGGTTAATTTGGCTCAAAGCTAGGGCTGAAGCAGCCTCTCCCTCCTGCCATCCCCTCCTGGTGTTTCCCTCTCTGGCATCTGTCACTCCTGAGTCCCTCTCTGCAGACACCGAGCTCCAGCCATTGAGTGGGAGAAAAACAACCAGCCCAAAAGCACATTTTGTGCATTCCTTGTGGTAGCTGTGCTATGCCATCGTGACTTTTTTTACAAACCAGAGCCCAGAGTCAGAGCCCATGACTGCAGCAGAAAAAAGTGTGGTTCCAACTGCTGGGATCAGGGTGTGATGAGCCAGCAGAGGAAGCTCCATGCATTTCTCTGCCTGACTGTCTGGTTCTGCTGCTTCAGCTCAGCATTCCCAGAGTTTTGGGAGGTGGATTGAGGTGGATTTATTCTGCTGGCTGCTGCAGCCCTCTCGTGGCCACACTCCTGTTGCTGGGGAAGCACAGCCTGAAATTGTGCATGGGAAGAGAGCGTCCTTTAGAAAGCAAAACAAATAGTTATTAAACAGCATGTTCACCAAAGAATAAATATACAAACAAATGGGACACTTAGGATGCTATTTATTCCAGGTGTACAAGCAGAGTTGTTGATAAACTACTTGCTTTTGAAGAATCAAAGGAAAAATTACATATAAAGCATTGATCAGCTGTGTTTTTAATGGGGTGCCCTGTTTCATCTACCCAGCCTGTCACTAAACAGTCTGCTTTGAAGTGCTCCTTTTTTTGAGCATTTGAACATTGATTTACAATTTTGTGGGTAAATTTTGTGCTCACAGATGGGTCTTGCTGAGTATCTGCTTATTGGAAATGTGTCTGTCTGTGCAGGGGTAGAAAAATCTTGGGCTGGGGAAGATCTGGGCAAACATGTATTGTGCCAAATTTCTGCAAAGATTAACAAGTAGATTTTTCTTTGAAGCTTGAAAAGCAAACCTGTTTTATGGTACTTTTTGTTTTTCCTCTTAATGTACCAGGTAGAGACAGAGATACCACTGCTGACTGGAAATAAACCATGGGAATTCATAGTGGCAGGAGAGCAGTGATGGGAGCAGTGCTGTGACCCTGTCCAACAGCCCAGCTGCTGGGAGCCAGCACCAGCAAAGGAGATGCCTGTGGAATAAACAATAGGATGGATCAAAGGGAAAAGCTTGTGCACAGGTATGGGGCACTCTGGAGGAGGCTGTCCAGTTCTGACTGACCTTTCTGGAACTGACAGCAATAGTACTTGCAGGCCAGGGTGCCTCAGTCCTGCCAGGGAGATGATATCATGCTGCTGTTTCCCCATTATTTTGCTCATTTTTCCTGTTACAGTAGTTTCAAGAAAGATGGCTGCATTTCAAAAAGATATGATAAAACCCAAACCTAAAAAATAGCCAAAACACCCCAAAGGACAGCGTGGAGACACAATGATTCCAGAGGCTCATTACCTTTTCAGGATGATGCTGCCCCTGGCAGTAACTGCATTCAGCTGGGTGGGGTGGGACAGTTTTAGCAGGATCAGCAGGACTCTGGGTGACAGTGACATGGAATTCTTGCAAGCCAGTGTGAGGATCCACGTGTTCCTGGTGCTGGAAGAAGCCATTTGACCCACACCACACCTCCACCTGAGCCCCTCCAGGTGCACACAGGTGTATCCTACTCACCTTAAGCATGGAAGAATCAGACATAGAGATAGATGGCTTCTGTGCCTGCAGCTATTTCCCACCCAAGCTGGGTTTTCCCCCCTCAGAGGGGAATTTTGTTTCCAATGAGGCTGCTGACACTGCAGGCAGCTTCCCCATGTGCTCAGTCCGAGGTCTGCACAGCACCACGGTGCCAAATGCAGATCCAAACCTCACTGGCATCCTGAGTGGCATCTCCCTTTGGAGCTGGCTGCCCTGGCAGCACCTCCTTCAGCCCTCTGAACAACCCAGGGCCCTTGGGAAATAGTTTCAACTTACCTATATTAACATTTTAACCACATACACCACATTTTAGTGCCGTTGGTGCTGTTTTGCTGTGCTGCAGTGATGCTGCTCCAAGAGAGCTAAGCAAGCTGCAGCTCTCTCCCAGCTCTTCCACATCCTCAGGCTCATCTTTCTCACTTACAAGAAACCCTTAATGCCTTCCATAAAATGGTACTTTGCATATTTTTTGTTTTTTAACTCAATGACCTCTTTGCTCTTCATTTTCTGTAATACCACGTGTGCAGAACCAGATGTGACTTTTTTACATTTAAGATTGCTTTTATTTTATATAGAGACAAACAGTAGTAAGAAAGTAACAAAATTAATGTCTGCCTGAAAGAGCACAGGGCAAGGATCATTCTGGGTTCCAAAATATTCTCCAAACAAAAAGGCTGATAAATTTTTAAGACATGTCTATATTGTGAGATGCTGAGAGACTTGAGGCAGTAAATGTCCATGCCAATAAAACCATGTGAAATAGCCTAGTGCAGAGCAACTTGCAGCTCAGGCCCGGGTGCAAAGCAGCAGGGACATCTTGCTGGTTTTGTCCTGGTGATGCCTCAGGTTTTAGCTTTTATATTTTTCAGATTCTGTGCTGCTTTAGTGTGTAGTTCTGAGCTTCATATTAGGGGACAGTGAGCTCTCTTCAGAGTAGAGAGACAAAACAATTCCTTCTCTGGCTGGGGACCAAGGACAAATGATCCAAATCTCAGGCCCAAGAACATAAACAACGTGGGCTGAAGAGAGAAAAACAAGAAGGATGGGACTTCATGGGCTAAAGCTGGAATTGGACAATTAACTCCAAGATGCAAATGGAGCAGAACTGATAAAAGAGTGAGATCCTGTGACTGGTTGTGCATTTTGTGACCATTTTGGTTCATCTTGGATGCAGCCATGGCTGGGCTCTCGTGCTGCCCAAGGTGCATCCATTGACGCCTTCTAATAAATCCCTACTTTATTCTTAAACTGTCTAGCCTCTGCTCCAGGTCAGCCTTCACAATTCATCAGTTTCTGGTGACCCAGAGGGGACAGAAGGCATCAGTGGCACACACGGCAGCAGCAGCAGCTCTGTGAGGGGGCCGCCACCCCTTCACAGCCGCCCAGGCTGCGCACACCCGTCCGTGGCTGCGCAAACGTGCTGCCCACACAAAGTGCAACTCCACTGAAAGCACGGGCAGGAGCACGGTGTTAAAAACAAGCCCACGCACACTGCGGGCTCTAGGACTCCACGACGATCATGCTGAGGTTGTTGCTGAAGATGACCCTGCCGTCCCTGGTGCTGCTGCACTCGGGCTGCCGCAGGGCCGCCTGCAGCCGCCGCCGCAGTGCCGGCGGGGCCGTGCCCAGGAAGTTCTTGGTGCCCGTCAGGAAATCCATCATGCGGCCGCCCACCGCGTCCCCCTCGCTGAAGCACTCGGTGATGTCCCAGCCCGAGGGCAGCTCGTAGACGCGGTGCTGCAGGCCCAGGCTCTGCAGCACCTCGGTGATGCCGCTGCAGGTGATGTAGTGGCCGCTGTCGGTGGCGGGCAGGCAGTCCCTGTGCTTCTTCCACAGGCTGGCCCAGCCGCTGCTGTCTGCCGGGGCACCAGGGAAGGTTATTTTGGCAAAGCCAAGGCAGTCAAACACTGGTTCATCAGCTATGAAGTGAGCTGGAAAAGCTCCCTCACTGCCTGCTCAGCCCTTGACGGGCAGGAGGAGAGTTTTCTCCCTACTCATAAATACCCGTGCCTCATAAAACCCTGCTTTCCCTCAGCCCTGCCTCCGAAAGTGTCCTGTTTAAAGGAAACTCCTAAGAGATGCCTCCAGCACTGAATTTGCCCAGAAGAAAGGGTACACACAGAGGTACCAATGTGCTGAGCCTGAACATCCCGTGCTACCTCTTAACTGTGCCTTGGCCAAAGCAGTGCAGAGGTTTTCACACCTCAAACCTCAATGTTAAGTGTTCATTGAACAATATATACCTCAAAAACACAGCAAGGGAAACAGCCTACAGGCAATGAGAGAGGCAGTTTTTATGGGGAACATGGAAATTTGTGCTTTATCCACCACACTGGGAGCTGGGGATTCATGAATGGCACAAGGGATGAAACACTCAATTCTTTTAAGAAGTGCCATCATGTTGTGCCCCTTTTCCCCTGTCCTGCCATAAAGCCTGAAGCTCTCAGCAGCATCTGCTGTCCTTCTGGGCTCTGTACAAAGAGCCCTAAGGATGAGTCCACCCAGAGCTCAGGTTGTGTTTTTCCAGTGCTGCTTTCACCATGAGGAAGGATGGACCCTCATTCATAGACAGCCACACTTCTCTCTGCTACCTCAATTCCATAAGCAGGGAAGCAAGGGCACAAAGGCTGTGCCTAAGTGGCCCCATCAGACACTGGGCCCCAAGGCTATGCCCAAGATTGCATTCTCCATATGAAATCCAGCATTTTTAAAAATTATTTACTATAGAATAAGCAGCACTGACATCCCCAGATAAATATCTGTGGCTCTCAAACTTCAAATCTCTTCAAAACTCCAGCAGTGGAGAAGAAAAAAAACAAACAAACAAAAAACCCAAACAAACAAAAAAACAAAAACAAAAAACCAAACAAACAAAAAAAAAAACAAACCAAAAAAACCAAACCAAAACAAAAGCAAACAAACAAACAAAAAAACAAAACAAAACAAAACAAAAAAAAAAAAAAAAAAAAAAACCACCAATACAATGTCTCCCTTACCTGACAAAATTATGATCAGGAGTTTACCATGATGGTCAAGGCAGCTGTGGAAAAACTTGATAGTACTGCGAATATCCTCCACACGGTACAGCATCTAGAAGAGCCAGTGGCACACAGCCATTATTCCTCCTCCACAGTGCAATGACCCTCCAAAGGCTTAAACTCTTTCTCTTAGAGGTGTTTTAAATTCTGTTCCAGATGCTTCCCAGCCTTTCCTGATTCCACATGCCCATTTAGGGACACCTCACAGCACTGAGCATTGCCAGCTTTGGTGTTTGTAGAGCTTCTGCAGGATTGCTGTGGGAGAGCAGTGCTCAGCTCTGGTCATAAATTCAAGCAGAGAGCAGAACTGGAGGGGGCAGTTAAATCCAATAGCCCTGTGTTAAAGCAATGGCCATTACCTGGATCATATGGATGAAGTCAAATTTCTTATGTGTGCCTCTCTCCTTCACCTGCTGTTCATACTCCAAGGAAGTGAGCTGGTGCCAAATAAAAGAAACATTCTGCAGGTCTGGAGCTCGATTCACCAGCTCTGTTTCAAAAAGTAGAAGAAAATCCTGAATTTCATAAAATAGCAGAAAAACTCATCATTCAAATGGATGGTCCTTGCTATAACCCAGGCAGCAGGTGCAGCCTTACCTTTGTAAGCTGCCACGTGCTGTGGGTTGGGCTCCACAATCTCATTGTCAATAAAGACCCCTGGGTGCACAGCCTGCAGTATCCTGATCATTTTCAAATCCTGCTCACCTATTCAATAAACACAAAGCAGGTAAATGCAATGGAAGGATGCACCAGCCACCACTCCTGCCAGGAAATCCCCCAGCAGAAGTGAGGCATGTTCTGCTTTGTGGCTCATGTGGCAGAGCCCGCTGATACTCCTACCATGGTACTGAACTGCTCAGGCTGACAGAGAGGTGCAGAGGAGCCTGAGAACAAGCAGAGACAAGCAGCAGCACAGAAACCTGCTAATGGCAATACCCTGGGTCGTGGGACAGACAGGCCAAAAGAATCACAGCTCACTGTTTACAAAAATAACCACAAAACTGTTTTCAACAATCCTACAAAGTCTGAATGGGTGCAAGCAGGCAGCTGACACAGCTGTGACACAGCCCCAGCACCTGGGGAACTGACCACAAGAGAAATGACCCGCTGACATGCAGAATCCTGGATCCTCCCTCTTTGGGGATTGTCCACATGGCCTCAGCCCAGGGCATCAATTAACTGATGGTTATCTTGGAAATGCAGGTAGAGACTTGTATATTTCTGTGGAAGTGCCCTGCAAATTTAGCTGTTGGTGCTCCTGTCACTCTGGAGGAGCAAGCAGCAGTCTGTCCTCATGTTCTAGGAAATTTCCAGCCTCCTTTGAGGTGATACAGGTCATGCTGCTTATTTCCCAGAAATGCCAAGTGTATGAGTCCCCCTGGATCACTTCAAACTATGTAAATAAACAGCACATGTGACCACCTTGATGAGACCTCTGCAAGAATCCTGTCTGTAGCCGATGGTGGGGCCTAAAAATAGCCCTGGCCTTGCAAATGTCACACAGAGAGGTCTTGACACGAGACCCTGCATCCTCCCTGCTCTTTCAGCTGAGGTGCCAGCCACAGGAAGAGCTGTCATCCTTGGCAGGTGCTGCAGTACATAGAATTCAGGGGAGGAAATATCAGCCATGCCAGCACTACTGGGACATCCCAGGAAGGAGGAGTCTTTTGAAGTGAGAAAAAAAAATACCCCAGGGCCGTGAGGAATGCGGTGGCAGCAGGGCAAGGCTGGCCAAAGGCTCAAGGGAGGAGGCTGAGGCTGCATCCATTGGAGGTGCTGGGACCAGTATTGCTGACAGGAAGGCAGATCCCAATAGCCAGCAGCTGAATCATTAGTGACAGTGTGCAAGTGCCTGGTTTGGGGAGCAGCAGCCCTCAGAGCTGCCTGCAGGCTTGGGCAGGGCCAGAGGCAGAGCATCACTGCCCCATGCCCTGGAGCCACTGATAGAGGCAAATGGGTGCACCTACAGCAGGTGGGTATCTTAAAAGCTGCTAAAGTTTGGAGTTTTTTTCACTCCACCTCTGTAAAATTCCTTAATGCAGTGTTTGCAGGTAATAACGTCTTCAACCAGGGTGTCTGTAAAAACAAGCAATAAAAGAACAGCACTCTAGGGCAGGAATTTCTCTGCTGTAGCTTTCCCTGCCAGCAACAACCCCCCAGCACTGACCACAGCAAGGCTGGGACACGACTGGAACCTCTCTGCAACTGGAAAGTTCCAGCTCAGAGTTCCACCAGCCATGAGGAAACATGGGGTGAGTGAAAAAAACGTGATTTGGAGCACAACAGGCTTTCAGGATGTGGAGTCGGCCACTAATCCCCATTAATATTTTCATCAACTAAACTAATTCTGGGGGCTCTGTGAAACCAGAGCCCCCATCTGAAAAGGTCAGGGATCAGATATAACCTTTTACTTGGTGCCATCCCAGCTACCTCCCTGCCCAGCCCCAGCTCTTGCAGACGTGGGTGCAGGTCTGGACCCCTGTCCTGGCATCACCCAGGAAACACAGGGAATTTTAGAGAGTTTATTTTCCCATTAAAACCTCCTCTGAAGAGGACATAAGGAAAATTAAGGACGATGCTAAAAGTTCATTTCCCCCTTGTGCTTTTGTGGAGTCAGAATTTCTGTTTTATATTACTTAATGAAAATAGAGGGTAATTGAGAACTGAATCATTTCTTCCTGCTTGGTTTCTCATATGCTCCAACATATTCCCAGTTGGGGAAAACAATCAGATGCTAATTTTCTCTTATTCAGGAAAACAAAACCAAAAAAAGTGAGAAAAATGCTTTCATTTGAAAGTATTAGCACTTAAAATTCAGCTGAAAATACTTTTCAAAGGAGAAGTAAACTCTGACAAATCAAACCACTGCTTCTTTTCTCTACTCTTTATTTTCTCCCAGGTTCCCTAGGAGCAAAGTTGGCTGTTTCACCACTTTTTTGTTTTGTTGTTTTGGCTTTTTTTTTAAACACAAATGCATTTAGAACAACTTTAAAGCTATTTTTCCAAAGGATAGGTTTCTCTCTGGGGAAAAATATCATTTGCAGTTAAACCCTACTTATCACTGGGTAAAAAACACAGCAGTAACAAAGAAACATGTCTTGAAAAAGCTGGTGCAGGTAATGGTTGTGGCCAGGTGGTTTTGCACTGCTGAGAGCAGGGCACTGCCCAGCCTTGGCCTCTGGGATCCCTAAAATCAAAGCAAAAGGAGACATCCCTTCAGGGGGGATAGTCTAAGGCAGGATTTGGGGTGGAAAGAACCTCTCCAATGTCTCTAATTCCCTCCAACAAGGTTTGAAGATGCTCTTGTACCTAGCCAGAAGGAGGAGTCCTTGCTCTGAGGCAAATGAAGTCAGGTGGGGGAGTCACCAAGAGGGAGAAACTGAGATAAAATCACACATTTCTCACTGCCCAGAAAGATCTGAGCAGCAGTGTTTCAGAAGGGAGATGGAGGGGGAAGGAAGAGAAGGAGCACTGCTCTTATCCCAGCTCCACTCCTCCTTCTGCCCTTCTGTGCTTCAGTGGGCAATGCTGCCATTAATGTCTGAGGAATCTTCAGTGCCCAATTTTCCAGCATCTCCTTCTGCTGCCCACAGGTCCCCCTGTGCCCCATCCCCAGACTCCTCACCTGTGCCACTCCCAACTCCCAGAACACTGAGGGTCGATTTTCCAGTGCCCAGACTGAAAGGATAAATACACGTATAGACAAAATTATATACACATATAAATAAAATTACTTAATCATACTGTGTCACACCACTTCATGTTTTCATTCTTACAACCTGGAAATTTTCATGTCATGCACATGAATTGGGACAGAAATTTGATCACCCCTTTTGAGCCTGGTGATAAGCAGCATGGCTCAGCCAGCTCATATTTCAAAGTACAGTAGGCATCACGGTGCAGAGTTTCTCACCCTTTGCCAAGGAGATTTCTTCAGGCTGTGGCTGGCAAAAAAAGCCTCTGGGAAGCCCAGGGCAAAAGGGGCTGTCCCTGACTGGGATGGCACTGCTGGGGAAGCAGGGACAAGGTGAGCTGGGGAAAACCTCAGCAGCCTCAGGAGGGAATATTGGATATAAATACTCAGAAAAAGCAAAATCATGAAGCTATTCAGGAGACTGGAAATCATCTCTTATCAACATTAATCCTGGACTGAAATTGGGAGGAGGATCTGAATCGTCAATAATTTTTTACCTTAGAAAAATTGCTTATTAAAAGACTCCAGTCACATGCTTCCTAGCAGAATATTTAATAACAGCCAAGGGATTGAGTTTCCCAAGCACTGTCTCAGGAAGCACCAAAGAAATGATTCCAAGGAATGGGATGAGCAGCAAGTCCTGAAGTGTGTGAGCAGTCCAGGGGCCTTAGCCCTAAAGAGGGTCAAGACCCTTTGACAAACCCAACATCAGCATCATAGAAAGCCACCATTTTGTCCATGATTTAAATTCACAATTAAAATTTCTTAACATAATCTTTGATGATTATTATTTTATTGTTTATTTTATATATATATATATATATATATATATATATATGTATGTATGTATGTATATCTGTTCTATAGAATAAAAATTTGCCTGCGTAAAATTTTTTCTCAATGGAGAAAAACACAGTTCCTCTAACATCCAAAAATTACCCAGATTTGAAAGGACTTTCTTGTGCTTTGGATCTAGGCTGCTCTGAAGCTGTCTGCAGTTATCCAGCCTTAAGATATTACATCAATACTTCACAAAACTAATTTTCATTTGGTACATAAGCAATGCAAATCGACTTAGGATAGAAATAAGGAGGTCTTAGGGGATTGGGAAAACCATGAATTAGCCACAAGGAGAGAATTAGAGATGTGTTTCTGTTTGGATGGATGTGCAAAAGCAGAGAGAGAGCACAAGAGAGCATTCTTTTAGGGGAAAAAAAAAACCAAAACCAAAAAAAACCCAACGTTAATCCTCAGAAAATCAGCTAATGAAAAGAGATTGACATGAGAATAAGATCTTGAGTCTTTTCTTAACATAAGCTGAGGCAGCACAGTGTGTTAATTGAAACAGCACTTACTCTGGAGTCATTAAACAGAATATCCTAAAAACCACGAGTAGGAGACTTAAAACTGAAAAGCATTTAAAGTTCATTCCTGCCCCCAAAAAAGTTTTTGCTGACTCCCAGGATAACAGATGGCTTTCCCACCTCGGGGGAAGTGCTCCTTACCCAGCCACGATGGTGGGCATTTGTTCCCTGTTGAACTCATCCATGCACTGGTGCTCTGTTGAGTGCTCCAAGAACGCCTTAAAGGCCTCCACATACTCCTCAGCTGTGAGGCTTCTCATGGCAGGGATCATGTAGAGCTCTTGGGAAACAAGCAGGGGTTGCATGTTAGAGGCTTTGGGGCATGTGGAGGGTCAAAGCACTTACCTCATGGGAGAAACCCAGCCTAACCCAACAGGAGCCAGGGATTTGGGAAAAAAATGCAGAGGATGCACTTTCCAAACTGGTCACTCTCAGGGTTACAAAAATTATTCTTGGGCACCCTTTGACATCAGCATGTTTGCTAAGTGACTCATCATTACAGGACAGCCTGAGGAAAATGCCCCCAAAATGTTTAGCCAGATTTGGGGGGGCTCTGTGTTGCAAGGGATGGAACTGGAGGGGTTTTCTGGAAAACTAAAGAAAAGGTGGAGGGAGTCACACAGCGGCTCCAAACCTGTGGCCACCACTGGTGCCCATGCTGGACAGAGTGACTGAGAGGGGCAGCTCTGGGCACACCTCCCAGGAGGGGCGATGCAACACAAACCCTGCCACCTGCAGCTGAAGCAAAAATAGTCCAATCTGTGCATCTCCCTGGTGCCTCTGGACAGTGTGGGACAGAAATGGGCTGCCAGGGAGGGGAGTTCCCTGCTGGGACCTGCAGCTCGTGGCCAGCAGGGCAACTGATGGCAAAACATGTCACTGAATGGGCTCCTGTTCAAATGTGGGTGACTGACACCAAGATCTCTCTCTCTGAGCCAAAACCTGGGATGCTCAAGGAGTTCCAAGCAATTATTGCAAAGTCTCCCTTTCCTGCTGTCCCATCCTAAAGGCAGGGCAGCTGCCAGGGCTCAGGCTCTGGCCAGCTGCTCAGGGCTGAGGAGCAAAGGCAGGACTAAGGGAAGGTGCCCTGCTGTGCTGGGTCTGTCTCAGACAGTGCTGAAAAGGCATCATTCAATGGGGGAAAAATCAGCTATTCCTCTTAAATGAAATGAGGATGAAGGACAGGGCTTGGCAAAATATCTTCATCCTCATTTTTGCCTTTCAGAGTTGCATTTTTATCACCTGCTTTTAGTCACCACTAGTAAGAGAATCATGTATGTCTCATCCAGGACACTGCAATTTCAAATTGAATGGCTCTGCTGTTTCCAAAAACTCATGTCCTTGGCAGCTGTGTTTCTGGTCCAGCCCCATTGGAGGTAAAGATATCAATGTCTATCCTCAACAATTTGAACTCTACCTTAACAGAAACCTGAATTGCACTCAGTTTACCATCCTGCTTCTTTGTCTTTTTTTTTTTTTTTTTAAACAATCTCTAACTCCAAAAGAATTAAAACCTGTTTGTAGTGATAGCAACCTGAGTAGGCATTTTACTTTCATTCCTTTTTTTCTTTTTATTTTCTTCCAAATACCTGAATTATCATGTGGTGTTGTCAGAATCTCTGCTTCAAAGTTCATGCTGGGGAAACTATTCCTGTAAGGAAAGTATAGCACTTCAGTTATTTGAAGAACCTGTATGTTTTTTTGAAGCTGCACTGCAAATGCAGAACAAAGGGAAAATGCTCCAGGACAAACTTTCCTATGCTGATAATCCATAATTTATTTTGTTCTTTTTTACTAGAGAAAGCCAAAACTTCTTTGTAGCTGATCATAGCCATAGAATCCTAGAGTCAATAAAAGAGTTTGGGTTGGAAGGGACCTCAAAACTCATCTCATTCCAATCACCTGCCATGGGCAGGGACACCTTCCACTATCCCAGGTTGTTCCAAGCCCTGCCAAAGCTGGCCTTGGACATTTCCAGGGATGGGGCAGCCACAACTGGCCACTGCTCCAGTGTTTGCCTGAGATGTGCTGTGGAGGTTTTCATACCCCTGCAGAACCATAGCAGTTCAGTCATTGCAGCTGAAGGCATCAGACTGAAATTTTCCTTTCTTCATTTTTCTTTGACAATGTGCCTCATATATAAAACAAGGTTGAGGCAAAAAGGAAGGGATGCATTTAAATTGGAGCAAGGACCTCACTTCAGCCAAGACAGGCTTGGGATGAGGCTCTCTGTACAAAGGGAAGAGTCAGCTCCTGGGTAATCACATTTCGAGATGCACAGCAAGTCTTGGGGGTGATATCCTTTATAATGTGTTTAGACACACCAAGGCTTTGCTGTGAGAAAATGCCTCAGGGCAGGCAGAGATAGCAGATCCCAGCCCAATAGTCTCCTCTGCCAAGGATAAAAATCCCAAGAGAAGAAAAAAAAACAAGGCAGGAAGTGGAAAAGTAAAGGAGGGAGTTTGTAGAGGAGCTTTGAGATACAAATATGTAGGGACCATGCTGTCCATGTGGCAGGGAAGTGACCACGTGCAAATACTGCACTGCTTTGGTCAATGAGGGCAAGAAAATACTGAGAGGTCCTGGAAGTCTGACACTGGGACACTTCCAGAGTCCTGCAAGAGCAGCTGATTTCATCTGAGTTCAGTGCCACAGTCGTGTAACTCATGTCCATGGGGTGTGTCTCTCTTCCACCCACCCTGACCTCCCCTCTCCCCAGGAAAGAGCTCTCAGGAGCTCATCAGGAGGAGGCCAGAACCAGCCCACCTCCATCATCTCCAGCTTGGCTGCAGGCCACTCCCTCCAATTTCCACTCAACCCTCCAACCTCTTCCATCTCTGCCCACCACAGCCCCCAGAGAGTTATTCTGTCCCCCGAGCTGGGTGAGCCCAGCAAGGTGCTTTTCAGAGTAAATCTCCCACTCAAATGCCGAAGGGTAGCATGGCTTTTCCTCTGCAGGGAGGAACAGTTCGAACACGAATTCCATTTCTGACAGGTCAAATGTTTCCAGCCATGCCAGGAGACCTGCCAGGGGACCTGAACAGACTTCAGCACAAGCATTCACCAGCGCAGATGATGCCAAGATCTCTTCCACTGACACGTCTGCCATTTCTGCGGGCAGGGATTAGATTCTGAGACTGATTAACATGTGTTGCTGGGAAGGTGAAACAGGAACAAATGGACTTCCTCTAAAATCTGCTTAAAATCCAGAGCAGATCCTAAAACTTGCAAATAACATTTTGGGCTGGTTCTGGTCCCCCAACACCCAGGACTAAGGCAGGGACTGGCTGGGAGCAGGATGCCCACGGGCAGCTGGTCCTGCCACAGCTCCCAGGTTAAACCTCTTCCCTCTGTGAGCAGAGCTGGGTGCAATATGGACAGCAGCTGCAGGGAAGTGACATTACTGCTTTAGGTGATGCAGCCTCTTTAGTTGGAAAAGTTTTGTCTAGGAAGACAAACTGCAAGAATATCTTCATAACTCATAAACGTCATTATTAATAATTACATTATTAAACTTAGGCTGTGGAGGGGCTAAGGGGGAAATATTCCCAGGCCACGGGCACATCTGCTGCTCCTCCCACCTCCCGCACACCCATCTGTGACACAGAGCCAGCAGGTGGGGAGCGCCATCCCGCTCCTGCCGGTACCTCTTCAGCTCCGGAGCCGGCTCCATGCTGGCTGGATGCTGTGAAGGGTCCTCGTGGGTCCGGACACGGGGCTGCGCTGATATCAGATCCTCGTGGGTCCGGACACGGGGCTGCGCTGATATCAGATCCTCGTGGGTCCGGACACGGGGCTGCGCTGATGATCCCGATCGTGAGTCCGGGTCGCTGCGGTTCCGTGACCGGCAGCGGGGCCGGGGCCGGGCTCAGCCGGGCCAGGCCAGCATGTCCCGCACGGCTCGGCACGGCTCGGCACGGCTCGGCTCGGCTGTGCCGGACCTGTGGGGACAGCAGCGTCACCGGGGCAGGGACAGGGGGAAACCCGAGCCCCGGAGGCAGGAGCGGGAGCCGGGGCGGGCAGAGCGTGTCCTCATGGAGCGGGGCAGACACGAGGGACGCCCTGGGACTGCCGAACCTCCGGAGCCTGAGGGGTGTGAGCCGGGCGGAGCGGGGACCTTTCCGTCCCTTTTGAATGAGCTGTGAGCCCGGTCTGTCTGTCCTGCTCGGGGCAGGAGGGAGGGAGCGCTTCCCTGCATCCTTGCCGCTGCTGCCTGCGGGATGCGCTGGGAGATCGCTGCCTTCCCCAGGGATCAGAGGAGCTCCTTGGCTGCCCGGACACCTGAGCAAGCGATTTTTCCGTCTGTCACTCAGGGGGAAATAGTGGCAGAAATTCTAGCGAGCACTGCAGCCCCGGCAGCCTGGCACCCCCTGTCCTGCCCCACGAAAGGGACAGGGGCAGCGAGCCCAGCCTGCTCACTCTTGCTTGTTAAGCCGCAGGGATTAGAAAGCAAGGAAACATTTTTGGGGACAGCTATCCAGGCCAGAGGTGGCTGAGGGACCCCAGGAAGATGCAGTGATCCCTGTTTGAAATACAGAAAATCCTGGGTGCTCCCTGCACTTGCCTCTGGATTTTCCCCCTAGCTTCACCCACAGAACTGGTGCTCATATTGCCTGAAATCTGATAACATGAATGTAAAAAAGAAAGGACATAAAAACTTTATATTTCCAAGGGAGGTCCACTGGTGGGAAAAGCAGCATCAGGATCCTCATCACTCCCATTGCCTGACGACAACAGGTAGAACAGACTGAGCAGATAAAACCTCCCACCTTGCTGAGACCCCCCAGAAAACCTCCTACCCCACACAGATCCCCTAGACCAGGGACCTCAGGTGGAGATGCTTCACCATCAAGTGACCTGCCTTGGTTTGCACTAGATGTGGCTTCCAGATGGATTTAAGTTATCCACCTCAAGGCAGGTCCACATTAAGCTAGAAACAACTGCATTGCTACTCTTCAACAAAATATTTAATATATTCCAGGTGAGGAAAAACCAGAACCTCTTTGCTAGGTCTAGAGTGCACCTTTGGCTCCTGGTGTGACTGCTTGGGCAGTGATCTTACATCAGTTCATTCAGTCCCTCAGCAGTCCCACCGGAGATTCCATCCCAGACACCAACGTGATGCACCTGGAGCGTCCCAGCCGAGCCCCAAGCACTGCCCCAGCAGCAGCCTCGTGTCCCTCAGCCCCCTGTGCCTTGTCCCAGTGTCACTCTGACCCCCAACACCACCCCCAGCCCCCGTGCCAAGGCCAGGGTGAGCACCCCACGGGAAGCCCTACCTCCCGGAGTGCGCAGACACGTCCAGCAGCCCGGAGCTGCCAGCCCTGCAATGGGGGAGCCTCCTTGTACACCCACGGGTGCTGCTCCCTCCCCGTGTCCCTGAGCCCCCCCGAGCCGGCATTAGGCTCCGAGAGCAGCCTTTGTTCTGGCCACAACAAGGGCACATTGTGGGCAGTGCCCGCTGGCAGCGGTGCCCTCGGAGGATGTCCCTCTGCCAGCCCTGCCCGCCGTGCTCTGCCCAGCTCGTGACTCAATCCGCTCCCGGCCCTGCGTGCCCTGCCAGCTGAAAAAGCTGATTTTTGCTCACTGAGAGGGAGGGTGGCTGCAGGCAGAGCTGGGCTGCGAGGGGACGAAAACAAAGCCACTGTGTTTGCTCTGCGGCTCCCGAGGTCGGTTTGGGGCTGATCCTGCAGAAATGGGTCACCCACTCTCCCCAGGGCAAGCCTGGCTGAGGCTGGTGTTGCCCATGGCCTGAGCCCCTCTCATTTTCCATCTCTATCAGCCCACCACAACAAGCCCAGACCTGCATCTCCAGGCAGGAAAGCCTGGGTTTGACATCAAATTTCCATGAATTTACTTCTAAATAGCAATCAGCTTTGAGGCTGATGATTGTCAGAGAGGTCCTTGGCATTTTTAGAATGTTGATGGCAGAAGGTTTAGGACTAAATGGTTAAGGCCCCTTCCAACCAAAACCAGTGTATGATTCCATGTGTACTACTTTGTTTTTTGAGACTCTTCCAAATCAAACAATCGATTAAAGCTCAGATAATGTAACTCTGATTTTCCTGTAACTCTGATTTTCCTGTAACTGATTTTCCTGTAACTCTGATTTTATTGTGAGCAAAGCCCTTCTGTAGCAGTTTCCTGTTTTAATGAAAATGTTTTCATCAGTCAGATATTTTCAGTTTTCTAGACAAATCCTCTCAAGTACTGTAGTTTCTGTACTCTCCCAGGTGAAATATTTCGTGCAAACATGTTATTCTCCATCAAGCAAATTCTGGTAGAGAGAAGGATAAGCAGCAATTCTGTAGCACCCATTTTTCTGACAGTTAACAACAAGATTTCTAATTAAGGGAAGAAATGTTGTTTTTCTTTAATCCTTTAATCCTGGGCAGCAGTAGATTTTGGACTTTGAGCAACAGTATTTTTTAAAATATGTTTATATAGGATATTTTCCTATGGGAAAAAGAACATAATTTCTGATAAATACTGAAAAAAAAGGCACTGCAGAAGCAGAAGCCATCCCTCCCTGGGAGCAGCAGCCCTCACTGCTGCTGGGCTCCAGACATATTTCTATTTAAGCTCCCAAAAAACCTCAAGTATTTGTGTCTTGGTGCTATTTTTTTTTTTTTAAACACAACCTTTCCTGCCTCTTTATAAAAGCCTGGATCCTGGTACAGCTCTTCCAGACCTTTTAAAATGACCCTTTCCAACCCATTTGACTAGAGGTCCTAACTCATGTAGTTGTAATTACAGAGCCAAGGTGAGGGCAGAGGGAAAGCCTGCAAAAAAGGCTCTTTGATTCAAGGTGAGGATCAGCTTTGCTCTACAACCCACCCAGTATTCAAAAAATACGCCTTTGAGAGCACAGACAGATATGGTAAAATGTGACTTTCACCCCTCAAAAACTCACAAGTCTTCAGCCAGGAAAACACACTTGGAATTTAAATTTCTGCGGCTGCACCTGTGCTGCTGCCAGTAGCATGAGCAGGATTAAACACATCCAACAGGAACAGCACTCCAAAACAGGGATATTTGCAGATCCTGCTGTACCAAAACATGAGGAATTGCCAGCAAAAGAGATTTTGTCCCTAGCTCAAAGTCAGCAGGGCAAATAGTGAGGCTGGAGAATGGTCTCTGAGAGGTTTTTGTGGTTCAAGAGGATGAATTGAGGGGGGCAGGAAATGAAGGATCAGAATTTAAATTATTTTTGCTCACCTGCTAGTAAAGCAAGGCTGAGCCCAGCCATCACACCCCATTTGAACTGAAGGGATCTGAATGCTCCAAGCAGCCAAAGCATCCCAGGAAAAGCTGCTCTGCCGGGCAAAAATGTGTTAGAAAAATTGGAATATCTCTTGGAATGTACATAGGATGATGAGCCACATTTCCATGGGGAAGCAGAGAGAAGCAGTGTAAGAGTGGGCCTGAGCCAGTGGGGGATGCTCACCTTTCACAGGCTTTGGCTGTTCTGTGAACATTTCTGGTCTGTCCACTCTTAAAAAGAGAAACCTCAGCTAAATTCACTCTTCTTTGACAGAATGAGACGACTGGGGATAAAAGCATCATATAGTCAACGCAGGACACTGGGCCAAAGCTTCTTTTCCATTGGCGTTCTGTCATCTCTCAAACCCTGAGGAACATTTACACAAACAGATAAACCCAGCACCTTTGGCACATGGAATTTAGCAATGTGCATTTGCACAGCACAGTAGAGCAGGTCCCAACCAGGCACTCCGGATTTATTTTACCCAGAGCCACTAGATGGGGATGCAAGGACACTTTTCTGCTCTCTGCTATGCCTGGATCCCATCACGTTGAGCTGGAGCTGCCCTTTCCCACTCACCGGGGCTGCTGCTGTCTTTCCTTTTTCTCTTTAGCAGCTGACAGAGGTCATTTGGAAACTTATCACTCGCTGAGTTCTCATCCTGCAGGGATCAGGCCTCAGGCAGCAGTTATGCTGCAATTGCTTCTTGCTGAATATTATTCCCTGCTCCAAGACTTAGGAGGAGAAAGGGTTTGCCTTTCAGTTTGTGGATTAGCCTTCTTTTATAAGCTGTGGAAAGAAAAGGTACTTGAGATTGAACACAGGGGAGAAAATGGTATTCAGCAAACTGGTAATCTCTGAAAATGTCCATACTTTGGAGCAGTTAACTGGGGGGAAAAGCCAGGAGATTTCCTCCATAGTCAAATCTCTAGGTATTTTTTTTTTGTTTGTTTGTTTCTCCTCTTTTGAAATCCACAGTTGCCCTAAGAATAAGCCAGACAAAATCAGGAGCATTGGTTTGGCAGAGGCTTAGGCAGGACCAGCCCTGCTCTCCAGGGCAGGATCCCTCCACAGAGGTGCCCCAGGAGCACATTTAGGCTGCAGGGGTCCCTGCAATGCATCAGGAATGCATTATTACAGGCTCCAGCCCCACAGTAATTGTCAGCTCTGGCCTCCAGTCACCTTGGCCTCGTGCAGTGAGCACCCACTCTCACTATTTTATCTCAAGTGTCAGGATATTTGGTGCTTTTATTAATTCCCAGCTCCTGAAGTCAAGGTGAAATGTGGGGAAAAAAAATGAAAACGCTCTTCTAGGAAATATTTAACAGCAAAACTCCGGCTTTGGGAGTTTGCTAAGGTACCCAAAATGCACTCCAGGCTTCAAAACACAGAAAATGCTTTGAAAGAAATCCAACAATTGATTCATTTCAGAGCAATCTCATGAATACTTTCGGTGGTTGGCAGGGAGGGAGAGTGGGTGTCAGGGTGTCTTTGGGAGTCTGAGAAAAAAGGCTCTGGTAAATACCCTGAAGGCAAATTATTCTTGTATCATAACAATAAATTCAGAAAAGTGGGAGAACAATTCAAATATTATCAAAATAAACGTCTTCCCTACTCCATATGCTCAAAATACGGAGCTGAAGCTGCCAGTTCATGGCAGTCAGTGTTTGAGGGTTGGGAGAACAGAGGCACTGGGGACTGTTTGGAGTTTTCAGCTGGGTCTCCACTAATTGCCAAAAGCAGATTGCTCTGCTTCATTAAGCATGAACAGAAGGGCAGCTGCTTCTCCAGGGCCAGAGGGTGAGGGGGTTGCAGGGCCAGGGCTGGAGGAGCTCTGGGGTGGCAGCAGGGCCGTGTCCCTCCCTCTGTGCCACCACGGGCTGCCCACCTTCCCTGCCAGGGCATTCCCAGCAGCTGCAGCAGGCACTGCACCTTCCAGCTCTTCCTCCTCTGTGCTTTTCCCTCGCTGCTTAGCAGTCTCCTCATGGTGACAACAGAATGTCTGTTTTCCAGGAACCCATTTTATGGATTAGCCATGGGAGGCACTTGCAGCCCTCCATAAAGCACGCTGACACGCTCTCTGGTGTATTCCCAACTCGACTGAAAAATTGATCAAAGCTGATAGAGTTACAGGGCCCTGTGTCCCTCTGCAATCTGCTGCTGTGCTGCTCAGCCCTTGCAGAGGCAGCAGAGCCAAACCCTGGGAGAGCCCTGTGTGAAAAATGCACCTCCATCCTGCCCTCGGCTTTGCACCCTGGCGAGGGCCACGGGGATGCTGTGCAGGATGTGCCTGCCCTCTCCCGGAGCCAAGCTCCCCCTGGCATTGTGGGGAGCCCCAAAATGCAGCAGGGAGTGCCAGCAGGGCCCCGTGCTGCCACCCTGACACCATGTGCAGTGTGCCAGGTGTCGCCACATTTCTCTTCACAGAGAAAAGCAAGGCACAATTCTTCCCAAGAATATTTCTGGGATTCACGTTCTCTGAACCTCAGAGAAAGGAAAACACAATTCTTTTCTGATTTGCTGTGCCTGTGTTGTGCCAAAGTAGAATGCAGCTGCATGGCATCCCGTATTCTCCAGTTTTCTGCCCCATATTCTCCAGTTTTCTGCTGGAGAAGATGGGATGCCATGCAGCAGAGTTGGTTTCTACTGCAAGACCTCATCAAAGCCCTTTTCCTTTTCCTCCCTGCCTTCCAACTGCTCTTGCATTTGCTCACAGAGAATATCAGTCCCTTGAAGCACAGTCTGTGCCTCATTTCACCCCAAAATCTCCTGGGTTTTGGGAGGGCAGCTGGGTGTTGGGTGTGCTGTCCCTCCCCAAGCATCCTCTGGTGCCCCAGCCCTACAGAAACACTTCCTCCTTCCGTTTATTAATTACAGTTTGATTTCTGCTGCAATGCCAAATGAGCACTGAACAGCAAATCCAATCCCTGATTCAAAGAGCTTCCAAATGAGGGGTCAGGTGGGATACAAAGGATGTTAAAATAACTGACAAGGGATCAGAAGGGATGAGATAAAGGAGGAGATAAGGCACTCACCTCCAGTCTGAAATGTGCAGCCAGAGCCAAAATGCGCCTCGCTGTGCTGTAAATGATCCCCACTCCCTGCACTGCCAAATTCAGGTCAATAACTGATCAATAAACACTCACAGACCAGTGCCAGGGCAGGAGCACAGGGCTCTGTGCTGCCTTCAGTCACACACAGCCAGCAGCAAATGGAGATGCTTGGCTTTTCACCTCTCTGGAGCCACAGGATCACTGAATTGTTTTGGTTGACAACAACTCTTTAAGATCAAGTCCAGTGGCTAGCCCTGCACTGTCAGACAATTAAACCATGTCCCCAAGCACCACATCTTTTAATGCCTCCAGGGATGGTGACTTACAGCCTCCAACAGCTTTAGTTAGATATGGCTCTTAAGTTATGTCAAAATATTATCATATGGTTTTATCAGACAAAAAAAAAGTACAGCGATGACTAGTTTCAGCACAGGAAGCAAAGAGGTAATTTTAAAATTGTTTGTGTTCATGTGGATTCATATACAGGATATTTGAGAAAAAAAGAAGATTTTTACTGCAAGCATCAAGCACAGCAACCTTCTGTCACCTTGCAAAGTGCTGGATGCTGTCCAGTTTCTAAGCTGTGTGCTGTTGTAACACACCTGAGCAGTTCATTTATGTTCACCTGAATCCTGACAAAAATAAAAGGATCTTCTCAGTGCTGTTTGCTCCCCTGCCATTCCCTCCAGCCATGACCAATTTCTGATGGCTTCTCCCTGTGTCCTGCCACCTGCACAGATCCACATCTGGACACCACATCTGCAGCACAGAGCAGATCCCTGCAGGCTCCCTGCCACTGTCTGGGGTGACCTTGGCAATAGAGGGCTGCAGGATCAGCCCCAGCACCCCTGGGAGGCCAAGTGGGCAGCATGAACCCTGGACAGCATTAAGGTATTTAATATCTTTTCAGACAAGGGTGCTATTTGAATTATCATTACAGCAGCTGTGATTTTTATTGCACAAAGTCCTTCATGGCCACCGAGGTGATGACAGGTCCTGGTGGCCCCAGCTCCCCCATCCATCCTTGCTCTCTCAGGTGGTTGCAGAATCTCATTTCCTTCCCTCCCAGCCAGATTTTAGCCAGTCACCCCTGAAAGTTCTGACTGCTGAGGCAGAGGTTGGCCCAGAGCTCCAGGCAGGTGTGAGGAGTCACAGAGCACCAGCACCAAGCATTGCATTGACCTCAATGTGCCAAGACCACAACTGCTTCAAAATCCCAGGGAACAAAAGCAAATGAGGCAGCTCTGGTGAAAGCTGGAGCCCTCTGAGCTGAGCCACACTCTGTGCCATCCTGCCCATCCTGGCCCAGGCACACAGATGTCGTGTTTGCCCTCCTTGGGGGGACATTTCCCTCAGAGTGGATGTCCTTGATTGCCTGCACTCACATATTCCCCAGGGTGTGCGTCCCAAACAACACTGCAGAGGCTCCTGGAGGTATCTCCTGCAGATTTTGTGCTTTTCTAAGAGTGAGGGGGGAAGGAGCTTGGTCAGCTCTGGCCCATTCCCATCTGCAGGATTTGGTGGGATTCCAAGCTGTTACCAAACTCACACCTAAGGTTTCCATCTCTCTTCCTTCCCCTCCTTGCATGGTACAAATGTGAGAGAGCTTTCCTGAAGCAACAAAGATACTTTTGATCTTGATTACTAGCATCAGCTACAAGGAGAAAATTAGAATTCAGGATTTGTCACCAGCACTTCAATTATTCAGCGTTATCAAGTTGTCACCAGGCCTTTAATTATTTTTCAGTTTATATCTAATTTCCCACACTATGATTGCTTTAGCAATGTTAAGGTAGATCTGCAACTGTAATGGGAAATGTCCAAGTCCTTTATGATGCTGGGGACTGGAAATGACAATGTTAATAAAATTCACACATCTCCTGTGCCACAAGCCCTCATCAATATAGTGTTGATCTGCAGTTGACATGCTATTTAATTATGCTCTTTTGGTACCAATAAACACTTAATAATATATTCAAAGTGAGTAAACAGGATATAACACTGACTGTGATTCTGCATCTATTTAAAGGCTGGGCACAAGACCATAAAATCTCACTTTCAAAGCCTTTCAGCGTTTGACTTTGCTTTTTGGACACTGGGAGCATCACTCTGTCCAGGGCATGTGCACCAAGCCATCGGTGTGTGCAGCCAGGACAGGGGTTGTGTTACAAGAGGCTCACAGAGGATTCAGCAGTGATTAACACCAATTATGCAGATAGTTATCATCGTGTGCAGAGATCGTTTGTTTTAACACACCAGGCAATTTTGACTCATCAAAACATTATGCAAAGAAGGAAGCCGATTACAATGACAGAAACTCTCACAGACCTCACCAGGGCCAGCAAAGAGGCAATTTGCCAAGTTTCTCACCCAGTCCAGAGCACAAAACCAGTGGGGTCATTTCACCTGCTGTGGATCCTTGTCCAGGGGAGGCCCTGGGGAGCTTTTCCTGCTGCTGTGCAATCCATAACACTGGATCTCTGGGGGAAGATACCAAACAGCTCTTTTCTCCTCTTTCCCCCAAAAGGCTTTGAGCAGTCAGGGCCCTTTGCCTGTGATGTGCAGGGACTGAGGACACAGCAGTGAGCAGTCTGTCCATCCAGGCAGCTCCCAGACCAGTATCCAAACCTACCCCAGCTCCCATTCCCACTGCCCTTCAGCAGGCCCAGGGGTCCCAGAGAAATGGGCAAAGCTTGAGCCTTGCTGTGCACAATCCTGGTCCATATACCTGATGCACAGTGAGATCAGGAGCTTGTGTCCAACCCTGCCCCATTTTACACTGTGTTTGAGCATCCTGGAGCTGCAACACAGTGAGAAAACCCTGAGCAGCTCAGCATGGCCCAGCTTGGGGTCTCCCAGACACCACCATGGCTTCATCTTTAGCTGGAGTTTAGGATTTGTGAGGCTTACAGGTGCCTGTCCACTGCTGCTCAAATGCTGTTTGCCATGATTTATTTTCTGTCTAATGACTCTTCTTGCCCAGAACTAATTAGCTGATGTAGGAAATCACCTTTCTAACCAGCACCTCCATTCCCAGCCTCCAGCACCTTCTGCAAATAAATTTTACATATTTGAGATTCAGATTCATGTTGGATCCCCAGTGCTGATCTCCCAGAGATGGGGAAGCGAGCTTGGGAACACCAGGTGCTCAAGGTCATTGCATATTTCATACTCTTCCTCCCTCCAGTGACTGAGTTAATGCCACACACAGCTGGGAGGGCATTTGCACCCCCAAAAGCACCACGATGCTCTGAAGATGTGCCAGCCTGGCATCCTGACCCACAGCTGGGTCCTCCCCCCAAAAATACCTGCGCTGCACAGATGTGGATGATTAGCACCTGAACCAGAACTAACTTCTCAGAAAATTGTACTTATTGCAGGACAAATTGAGTCTGCTCTGGCAGAAGCCAGGATAATTGCTCAGGGGAGCATGGGGCTTATCCAGCAGTTAATTCATTATTTGTGCCTGCCCAGAGCCAGGATGGAAACAGCAGGAAAGGCAGCAGCAAACAAGGTACAAACTCCAGTACCTCAAAACCAATTTGCTCACTTAAAGGCTTATTGCCATCGCTGCAAGGGGGCAAAACACCTTCACAAAGCCCTCATGGGTGGCAAAATACAGGAGGGACAAGCTTTATCCTGTATTTCTGTGATAGGCTGTGCAGATTTGGGTGCAATTAATGCTGTATTTTGGGCTTTGCCATATCTTTGCATGCACCAAAAAGTCAGAGTTAAGAGAGGAAATGCATTTTGAGCCAGGGCAGATCCCACCTTCGTGACAATGCCAGGATGAGTCAGCCAGCACCCCCAGCAGCAGCTGTGGCTGGCCTTGCCATGTGGCAGGACTGATGGTTTAGAAAGCAATAGAAGTTTGGAAAAGGTGTTAAAACCCAACAGTGTGCAGGCACTGAGCTGTGCCACTGCTGAGCACAGCAGGGCTGCCTTCCCTGCCTGCTCCTGAGGATTCCCCTTTTTGCTGCTCTCATGCAGCTCCTCCAGGGACTGGGGCTCCTCCACAGCTGCTTGGGGTGACCCCACAGTGTCCTCTGGCTGCTTTGGGATCCCCTGTCGCAGACATCTTTTATGGAAAATCCTTTCCTTAGGATTTTTCCTCCTGAGAAGCTGAGAGGCCTCAGGAACAAAATGTAAACAATGGTTATCTGCTGCTGTGGAATGCAACAGGTGCATCTGGGATTGCTCTCATGTGGTTGTTTCTAATTAATGGCCAACCACAGTCAGCTGGCTCGGACACAGAGCTGAGCCACAAACCTTTGTTATCATTCCTTCCTATTCCATTCTTAGCCAGCCTTCTGATGAAATCCTTTATTCTATTCTTTTAGTATAGTTTTAATGTAATATATATCATAAAATAATAAATCAGCCTTCTGAAACCTGGAGTCAGATCCTCATCTCCTCCCTCATCCAAGAACCCCAGTGAACACCATCACAATCCCCCCTGTGCTTGTGAGCCCCTGGAGGCTGCTCCCACCCACTCACCCCAGAGCCACTGATGAATGATGAGACATTCCGTGGTGCCAGGGCCTGACTTCTTCAGGAGTCTCTGGAAGATGTGGGAAGTCATTTAAAAAAAAAAAAACCAAACCAACAGCTGAGCCATTCATCAGGGCACACAAACAAGCTCAGGCACACAGGCCCTGTGTGAGTCCAGCCTGGCCTGGAGGCAAAGCAAAGCTGCTCTTACCTTTAGCAGCCATGACAAATTGGAGTAGGATGTGTCTCTATTGAACGTGGATATTTCCCCACTGCTTTTTCTTGTAGCTTTGACTGGTGCAGGGAATCACCATGAATCTTCATTTGCTTTGCTGCATTCACACTGGGTTTAAATTCCTAACACTAAATCCCCCCGGCAGGGGGCTGGAACTGGATGATTGTTAAGGTCCTTCCAACACAAACCATTCTGTGATTCTGTGAGTCTATCAGATAGACACTATCTTGGCTAATTATCCTCAAGATCTTAATACATTAGCTCTAGCAGATCTATTATTGCTCAATACTTTTGCAGAATTTAATTCTGTGTTAACGGGGAGCAGTGAGAATGCTGCCAGCTCTCTCATTCCCATGAAATGGAATGCAGAAATGCCAGGGATAGGCACAGGGAGGGCTCAGAGCACATCAGGACAGTGAGGTTGGGGCAGTCACATTTGCTGCTGCAGGTGGCCAAGGAACTTCCCTGTGGGACAGTTTTTAATTTCAGTTGAGAGAATGTGTTAGTTAAAACCATCTTGGGCAGGTTCATACTATTTTTCCTGTACCATTACACAGCTATCTTTGCTAAAGCAAGCCATAATTAACCTGGTTGTCGCCCTTGCATTTGTAGATAGTGAAGATATTGTCATTTTTCTATTCCTTAAAAAGGAATGCTTCCCACATGGAAAAGCAGTTTTCATAACATGAGCATGTTTGACTCAGCAAGGGCACCTGTGCTGCACCCTATTAGCACAGCCTTTTCCCACCAGCTCCCAAATGGAACAGAAGAAAAAGCAATATGAATTCATGGAATGCAGCTTTCAGGAAAAAAAAACCTAGAGAGAAAAGAATAACAAATCCAGGCACACAAAGCACCCTCATGGCCCTCATCACCTGCTGCAGCACAGAAAGGCCACTCCAGGCTGCACTAACATGGAGTGCTGCCCTGTGTGTGTGTGAGGAGGGGTTCTCTGCTTCACCCTCTGCTTGGAGAGCTGTGCAGGTGTCCACAAGGAATGGGAGGGTTCACATCTCAGCAACAGCTCTGTGCATGAGGAGAGATTGAGCACATGGAGGGTTAGGGGAGGCAGAGCTTCCAGGAGTGCCACAGCATCACAGAATCACTGAAAACTGAATCACAGAATCACTGAAAAACTGAATCACAGAATCACAGAAAAACTGAATCAGAGAGCTTGGAAAAGACCAAGAGCATCAAGTCCTGCTGTAACCCAGCCCTACCATGCTCACCATGAGCTCAAGTGCCACAGCCACACACCTTTTGAACACTCCCAGAGATGGTGACCCCACCACTTCCCTGCACAGGCTGCTCCAATGCCCAACCACTCTTTCCTTGAAGACATTTTTTCCTAATACCTAATCTAAACCTCACATTCCTTGGACATCCCTTGTCCTTGGACTACAGGAATGAGAAAGCATTTCGCCTCCCCATAATTCTTCTTTATGGTAGGAGGGTGTCAGTTTGTTGTCTTGGCAGCAGAGGGAAATATCCCAGCCAGGCATTTTTCTGTCTCGGGGGTGATTCACACATGAGCCATGGCAGCTGAGCTGTCCCTGTGCTGCTGAGGGGACAGCCAGGGCTGCTGGCTCCAGGGCATCCTGCAGCCGTCCCATCCAACAGCTCTCACAGCCCCAGGAAGGGGCTGAGGGGCCCAGCACAAGGCACCCACCATTTCCCCCTTCCCTGCCTTGGCTTTTCAACCTCCCCTGGGTATTTTCTGCTGCCAAGCTGATGCTCATCCCTGTGCCTCTCACATGGAGAAACGGGTGATGTGGGGAGGGAGCTGCTGGCACAGTGAGGGGCTCACTGACTGCAGCACATCCCTGCACAGGAGAGCCCAGCTGTTTGCCCAGATGTTTGCCCAGCTGTTTGCCCAGCTGTTTGCCCAGCTGTTTGCCCTCTCTCCTGCTGGCAGAGCCCCCTGGGCCAGCTCCACTCTGAGCAGTGACAGCAGAGGAGCTCAAACCAGCCCTATATTTCAGCAGCCAAGCTCTGCTTTCAGCTGGGCAGTGCTTTCCCCTTAGGGAAGCAGGACAGAAGGGATTTCACACCATCAGCATGGTGAAATTGGTCATTTGGGGAGGTAATTTGGGTGCATGGCCCCACATCCACAGCCAGACAGCCCTTCAGCTCTCCCTATGTATTCAGCTCCCTAAATGGAGCTGCCAGGTCAGAGCACACTGATCCATCCTCATCCAAGCACCTATTTAATATTCATCATGTTACAGGGGGACATTTTTATGTCGGGAAAAACGCAAATGCTCTCCCAAAATGACTCAAGGGCAATAAAGAATAAATTGTCTTTAAATCTGTATAAGGGATGCTGAAGTCACAAACAAGGCATAAAATAATATGGAGGTGGAAAGTGCTTTTTCCTTATTAGGTTTATCAAAGTAAAACTAGGCTGGTAAGCTTGTTCTATCAAGTAAATGGATGTTGCAAAAAAAAAAGGAAATGAAAATTCTGATCCATATTCATTGTTTCAGTGTCAGCAAGGGAAAAAAAATCCACTTTAATCTTTTTTTGGTCTCAGAAAGCTGATCCAAAGTTTTATATTAAAAAAAAGGTAAGCAAATCTGATAAGAAATGAAAGATAATTAATAGAAACAAAGCATGCAGCAGCCAGTGTCTAATATTACACGAAATGTCAAACACAGAGCATGCTTGACTGCACCAAGCCACAGATCCAGGCACTGACAGCATCTTAATGGGGATTTCTCTCCCAAAGCTCCCAGCACTGGCCCAGCATCACTGCTGTCCCTGGCCCAGGGCTGGCAGCACAGCTTATCTTCAAACACAACAGAATCTTCTTTCCTGTTTAAGTTGAGTTTTAACACAGTCCTGAAGGCAGTGCCCAAACAGTCACACCCATGGAACTGCAGCACCCTTGGAATTAAGCCAGGCTGATTCCAGGTTGGGAAGAATCTCATGCCTTGAACAGCAGAACTTTAAGGGAGAAGAGGACTGGTGACAGAATAGAATAGATTGGGAAAGTCCTTGCAGATGATCAGCTCCAGCAGTAATCTTGTCCCCAGGTGCCACATCAACGTGGCTTTTAAAACACCTCCAGGGATGGCACCCAAGCACTGCCCTGGGCAGCTTGTTCCCATGCTTGGCCACCCTTTTGGTGAAGAGATTTTCCTGACATCAAACCCAAACCTCTCCTGGAGCATCTTGAGGCATTTCCTCTTGTCACTTGCTACCCAGAGAGGCTGATCCTCACCTGGCTCCAGCCAGGGAGTTGTGGAGAGTGATAAGGACTGCCCTGAGCCTCCTGTGTGTATTTTTCATTTCTACAGATTTATAAATTAACACATTTCTCTCTGTAAAACAACAGGACAGACAAGTTTCAAGTCATTCCCACATGGTGCAGCTGAGGCTCAGGAGGGAGCTGCTCCTACACCCAGCACTGCATCCCCTTGTTGTGCTCTGGGTTGCAACATTCCCCATTTCACTTCAAATTTCACAGCATTTGGCTCCCACCACCCTCCCTCCCTCCCCCAAAATCCCCTCCCCAGGTTCACATGATTAGGTGAGACAGGCATTTTCCTGGTTTTTGATTTTCAGAGACTTTAGAAGAGATCCAAGGAAACCATTGCAGATGGCAGCTCTTCATTTCCAAATCATGCTCTGCTGGTACATCAAAAACACTGCACAAATTTGCAATAATGAAGAGGTCGGGGTTTTGCTGGTTTTAGGGCCTTTTTGGGTCAGTGAGGATTCCTGTTGCATGCAGAGGAATGACAAAAGAATGGGAGTTTGATCTCTTTGGCCTTTCTAAAGCCCACTGAGGGCAATGAACAGATCTGCTCTTTCCCCAGCATCTGCCCTCAGTCCCACAGGCTCATCAGGAGACTTGTGCACATAATCTACTCCTGCAGAAAACACAGAATTACTGGAGAGCAGTTTATGTAAATATACTCTCTCCTCAGAAGAGAACAGTGTTTCTAATGACAAATTGAGTGAAATCTCACTTGGCATGAAGCAAATAAAGTAGTAAATATTTCAAGTTACCGCTCTGCAGCAATGGAGACTGCATTTAAAATTAATTGCTGTGGATCTGCTGTGTCATAAAAAGAAACGGAGTGACAGCACAACCGTGATGTGACACATCTGCATTACAGCTTTTCATCTCAATTCTGTCTTCAACAGGCTCCATCAGCTGCCTGAATTTGGTATATGCAGTGATATTTCCAGCCCATCTCTACTGGAGAAGCAGCCGTGAGGAGCCAGCCTGAATGTCAGTGCTGTCAGTGACTGTGGGCAGGGGCACAGCTCACAGGGATGGATGTGTCTGCTGCTCCTCTGCCCAGCCCAGCAGCCACAGCCCTGCAACACTGACCCGAGACAGAACTGGACTCAGCTATAAAAGCCCATTTTCTCTGCTCCAGGACTGTCAGAGATGAAGTGGTTTGCCCAGTTAAAAAGGTGGTGTGGGGCCATTGGAGAAAACAAGAGATTGCTGTGCATTGCTGAGGTATGACCTGGCTCTGCCGTGACTGTCCCTGGCAGTCCCTCAGCAGGTTTGTCACTGGCAGGGATGGCTCATGCACACTCTCAAGGTCTCAGCAAATGTCCTTCTTATATCTCTCAAAACAAACATTTCACTGCTGCTTCAGCTGTGCTACAACACCCACGAGTTCTGTGTAGTATCATGGAACAAAAAACCCTCTGTCACAGAGGAATCCCTTCTCCAAAGTCCTGCTTACAATTGCTTGCAGGACAAGGCCTCTGTTTCATCAGAGGAAAGATTTAAAACACCCACTATTAACAGGAAAAACACAGATGTCAACTGATACAAACGCTTTTCTCAAAGCACAGATGACCATAAATTGAATCTCTGCTGCATCCCATCAGTGAAGCAATCCTGGATTTCCATCCTCAGGTACACCCCAGGTACCTCACTTAGCCAAATTTGGATATATTTGGTGTACCCAATGCACACAAGCCAAGAAGCTCAACCCTTCCCCTCCACAAGAGCAGCCACAGGCCATGTTTCTCAGGGAACATTTGTGTCTTTCACTGCTCTGACCTGTCAATTGCTGGGATGTTTGTCTCTAATCCAGTCACTGGGTAAATTGACTTGTAATGTAGAAAGCAAACGCAAATTGTGTAATTAAATCACTTAATTTGCCACATGAGGCCTTTCAGGATCAATGCACTCATATTCACAAAGCTCAGTGAAGGTGGAAAACTCTCAGGAAGCAGCAGATAACAACGTAAGAATGGTCTGATCATCTCTAAATGAGATGAAGTCAATAGGAATCATTTACCGACTTCAGATCAGATCCATCCCTCCTTTGCCACCTCAATTATGGGTTTGCCTGATGCTACAGCAGTGACAGAGAATGTGAATTCCTGCTGAACCTGAGCTCTAGAACAGTTACCAAAGGTTATTTGCAATGGAGAGAGGAATTCCTTGTTCCAATCATCATTCCTTGTTCCAGTCTGGCTGCTGAACAGTGCTGTGACCCCTGGGCAATGGCAGCATCCTGGAAACAGCATTTCTGGGCTGCACTCCTCTGCTTGGACACTTCTGCAAGAAAGGCTACTTGGAGCCTGCTCACATGGGGTAGGAGCCAGATTGCACTAAAAATTATAAAATTATGAATGCCATCTTCCTCATCTGCAAAATGAGTGCTGGGTGCTCCACTTCACCCACGTGCTGCTGAAAGATTCTTCACTGTTATTATGTCTGAGGAGTTTTTCCAAGTGCCATGTTGGCAGGTGACAACCCCAACATTAATGACATGCATGTGAACTGTCATGAAGCAGAGCAGAATAGTAACAATTTTTTCTTATTGGAGGAAACTCAATCTGATTTTTCATTCCATCAAAACATCTCTTCACAGGCAGGATAAATCCCATAAATTGCTTAACCTGCATATCTGCCTACAGCCCATCATGATTGGAACAAAATATGTAATCAAAGCAAATGAGCATAATTACCAATGTCTACAAATATGGGGGTTTGGCTTATTTTCTCATTTCATATGTGACCATTTTACCACTGGTTTACATTTAAAAATATGAATAAGCTCTATTAGATTGTGGGATGAAATTGCACACATTAAAAATTCCCACAGAAAGCATCCCATTGCTGTGATTACTGTTATAACCATTCAAATCTACTCTTCTCTCCCCAAATGTAAATGCAACCAGATCACAAAGTAATCTTTATATCTAAGGAATAACCTGTTCCCAGGCAGAGTGGGGTTCCTTGCTCTCAGATTTCACAGCAAGACACTTCTTTCATTCCTCCCAGGCAGGAACAAGGAATGCTGTGTGCTGTTCCATTTATCCAGGGGCAACTCATGCAAATGTCCCGGGTGTTTTACACTCTCCTTTCTGATCCTGGTTATCCTGATGGGTCAAACAGATTTCAAATGCCCTGGGTGTTTTACACTCTCCTTTCTGATCCTGCTTATCCTGATGGGTCAAACAGATTTCTCTAAGGCACCCTCACATCTGTACAGCTTTCCCAAGCAGTGACACCTCCCTGGCACCCCGTCTGTGCAGGAAAAGGCAGCAGGAATTACCTGGGGCTCCCTGAATCTCCCAGTGTGACAGCAGCAGCAGGCACAGCCCATCTCCAGCGTCGGGGATCAGCTCCTGTGACATCTCAATAGCTCCTGGCATGGCTGGTGGCACGAGCCGTGTCAGCAGCCAAGTGACAGCCACAGAGTCACCTGCCAGGCCATGGCTCGGGAATCAAGGAGCACATGCACATGGATGGCACATAACAGCCTGGCCTCAGACAGAGCTTCACAGAGGTGACATCAATCAAGCTCCTGAGCAGGACAGGTGCGTGTCACAGCTGTGAGACGTGGAAGTTCATTCATTTAAATTACATCTTAAACCAGACAGAACCATAATCTGTCCTGAGGCACGTTAATACATCAGGTAGCCTGATCCATCTTTCAGAAGGTCCTGAGTGAGGTAATTTTTTTTCTGTATTATGACCTCCCAATTGAAAACAGGACTTAAAATTTTATTTTAACTATGTTGCTCCTTCCCCTCACAAGTGCAAATTACATTATACATTTAGAAAAAATACAATCAGGGGCATCGAGCACCTCTGCTGTAAAGAAAGGCTAAAACAATTGGGATTTTTCAGGCTGGAGAAGGCTCCAGGCTTGGGAGTTGCTTCCAGTGCCTGAAGGGTTTCAAGGGAGCTGGAAAGGGATTTTGGACCGGGGCATGGAGTGATAGGACAAGGGAGAAATGGCTTTGAAGGTAAATTTACATTAGGTATCAGGAAGAAATTCTTCACCCTCAGATGCTTTCCCTCACAATCTCACAACACATACATGTGCTCATGGGATGCCTGAGCTGGGAGTTGAGGAATTCCTTCCTGAGGGACCAAAATGTCTCTCCTATCTTCAGCAGGGGACAGCACCAGCCCCAGCTACTTGAGAAAAAGTTCAGAAATCCCAAATAGGCAAGAATTGGAGTAATCCTTTCTCCATGTCAGGACTCATTTTGGACAATGGAAGGCAGGAATTGACTCCAGTGCTCCCACAGGAGATTGGGATTTCCCCCAGCAGGATCTCCAAGGCTCTTACAAAGAGCAATAACCTTGGCATCAGCCTAAGTGACCGATTCCTGCTGTTGCACTGTGCTGCATTCTCAGCCTTGTGGACCCTGCAGGGCCACTGGTTCAATTTCACAGCTTAATTCAATCCCAAATTATCAAATGCATGCAATTAAATTACCTGGTGACATTTGAATCAGCAGGCTGCCCAAGCTGGACGAGGAGCAGACACGGATCCCGTTCAGACAGTGCACAGCAGCAGCCACTGCCTCCAGCAGCAGCCCCACGAGCCCTGCCTGCTGCTTTATTTTATTTTATTTTATTTTATTTTATTTTATTTTATTTTATTTTATTTTATTTTATTTTATTTTATTTTATTTTACCAAGTCAGACAGGTGCACTCATTTCCTGGGCATTTCTGAGCAGTTCCCTGAAGGGCACCAGGGAACTGCAACAGCTCTGCAGCAGGTTTGGTCTCATCCCCATGCACCAAGCCCTGCCCACAGCTCTCAGCCCCAGCAGGAACCACGGCCAGTCCCCGTGGCCAGAATGTGCCCAGGTGGGGACACAGAGAGGGAGAGGGGCCCCAAACTGGACACCACCCCACATCCATCTCCTCAATATGAACACACTTTGCAGTGCTGCAAAGCTCCTCAGCTCCCCCAGGATCTGACGTGTCCCGCACTGGGCACAGAATCTCTGAGTCACACAACAGCTTGGGTCACAAGGGGACTGAAAGGTCTGCCCCTCTGATGGGCAGGTACACTTTCCACTACCCCAGGGTGCTCCAAACCCCATCCAGCCCGGCCCTGAACACTTCCAGGGGCAGCCACAGCTTCTCTGGGCAACCTGTGCCAAGCCCTCACCACCTTCACAGGGAAGAATTTCTCCCTGATATCTCATCTAAACCTGCCCTCTGTTTGAAGCCATTCCCCCCTGTCCTGTCACTCCACGCCTCTGCCCAAAGTCCCTCTCCAGCTCTCTTGGTACTCCCTTTAGGCACTGGCAGGTGCTCTGAGGTCTCCCCAGAGCCTTCTCTTCATCATGGTTTGGACTGTAATTTACCCTGATGCTGAGGGCAATGACCACATGTTCCAGCTGTCATTTTTGCTATTATTACACCAAACTTGCCCACTCCAATGCCTTGCTGAACAGCAGGCTTAATTGAGCTCATTCCTTCATTATTCAGAGAGCACCACTCTGCTGACAGGGTATCCCACAGACAAAATATGTTAAGATCTGTCAGGGCTGTTCTTAATGGCACCAGACCATCACTCCCCTTGTCATTCTTCCTCTGTAGATGTTGCTCAATGTTTCACTGCAGGGCACTCTGAAAAAAGGTTTAGGATCCCAGAAACACCAGATCCTGCTTTATATTCCATAAACAGTTACAGCTGTAAGGTGGAAAGCAAGGCCAGCAGAACATCTTCAGGGCCAGGAACACATGAGACAAGTGCCCCTCACAATTCCATCAGCCTTTCTTTGTAATGAGGGAAGGGAAAAGCACACTCCTGACCCTGCCTTGGTGGCACAACGCCATCTCAGCTGGATGCTGCAGGAGCAATGCTGGGTGGGTGGGATCCTGACCTAGGGGAGGAACCCTGTCTACAATTCCATCATTTTTTCAATAAAACCATAACATTCAAACCACTTTACAAAGCTGTGAAAAGCAACATGACAAGATGAGCAATGCCTTCTGCCCCAGTCACACCCATCTGCTGTGATGATCCAGGGACTTTTGGATGGGGAAGGTGCTGGGCTGGTAACAATTCTTCTCTTTCTCTTCTGATTATTGGAATGAGCAGCAGCATTGAGTTAAAAATAAGACCAAGCATTCTCCAGATCTGCAATTATTCTCTCCACTTGCACTTGTCTGTGCTCTTTCTCTCACTAATCACTGCAGCACAAAACAATGCCAGAGGATTTGAGATCCGAGGCCAATCTCAGCTCAGTAAATGACTAATAACACAAGTCGTTTACACACATTTAATTCAACATACCAGAAGCAATTTTCTCACTCTCTTTAGCATTTTATTTGCTTATAAATACAAGTCAATACCACAAGATGGCACTTTCTTACTTGCAACACACACTATTATAAACACTTACCCTCTTCAAATGTTCCCAGAATTTTACATGTAACTTCTCAGTGGTTCTGAAACATTTAAAAAAGCAAGACCTTCTACAAACTGCATTTGTGTTTGATGTATATTAAATGAGGTCAGGTAATTAAATTCAAAAAAAGGAATTTATAAATATTTCAGATAAGAAAATTTAAATACAAAAGCAGAGTTTGTTTTAATTAAACTGAATAACAATTTAAACTGGCCATAATGTATCTACATGGTTTAATTTAATTTAAAATCCTTTTTAAACAATCGAATCCTCTAGCCATTCATCAAAACACCTATCTACTCAGCTCTTTAGAAAATATTCTTGGTTAAGAAACCACCTATGCTTTTTCATAACGATCCTTATTCTGTCCTGTAGGTGGAAATGAAGCAAAATCATATTCCAGACTAGAAAACAGGATAAGAAGGAAGAAACTTTAAAAAACCTGATAACTTCAGACACTTCAACTCATTCTTCCTTGCATTTCTCAAAATACATGATCTGGTTTTAAAGTCTTTGAACGAAATGTAAACACTAGAAAACTCATTGTTGAAGTATGTGAAGAATAAAGAACCCTGCACTAATATAGTGCATAATGATGCTGTGTCAAACTTGTCATTTACAGTAAATGTCACAATTTCCTTGGGATTGTCATGCCTTTTTTTCAACTAATTCCTTTTGATGTCTGTAGATTCTCTCTTTCTTTTTTTCTTATTCCCATTGTTCAACAGGAAGGGATGTAGCTGCTGTTCTCTTCAGAAAAGTTTCACAAGATCCAAGTTTTTTACTCCATTTTTTTTTTCCTTCATAAAGAGGTGGCAAAATTTTCAGCTTGCAATACTTCTGTCCTGCCCAGGATATTATACATCAGGAGATTCCTCAAAAAACTGAGAAGTCGGAGAGTTCCAAAAAAGAAAGCATTTAAGGCAGTTGATGTCTACATTTGGATTTTTTGTTTATGTTACATATCAATGTCTCCATCATAGGCCAGGGTTAGAGGCTTCTGCTGGGGTGGAGGGCTTTGATGCTGCTTCGTTTTTTTGCTGCAAGAAAAGCATTTCAGAAGACAAAACTACAAACTGTACCAAGCTCAGAAACATCATCAACCCCCAAACTTCAATTTAAAAAATCAACTTTCCATAGTGGCTACTGAATGCTGTAACTGGGGGGCACCACAGGGCCCCTCTGGTGCTTTCCTGTGTGTGGTATGGACACACAGCCTGGCAGGAAGGGGCAGCCAGCTGTGCTCCCCATCTGCAGAGGAAATAAAGCACATTCGTCTCCCATCTCTTCTCACAGCTGACAAAACAAGGAACACCTCGCAGAAAAATTGGAACATGAGCTGTCTGGGACTGGGATATTCTCATTTTTCTTTGGCATGGTATTGAAGCAACAATAATTATTATTGAGAAATGCATTTCCTCAGCAGCCTCCAAGTGATGGAGAAGTGTGTAATGTTATTTAAAAAATCCTCTGTATCCTCTGCTGTGAAGCCACAGAGAAATGGAGCTACATGGCTTGGAAAATAAGGGAGCTGCAGCTCCTAAGCTGCTATTATTTGAGCTTTTAACCCAAGAGAGAGAATGAGAGAGAGAGTAAGAGAGTGGAGGGGTATAAACTATTGGATGGGAGTGGGCAGTGTTGCTGTCAGGCCACAGCTGTGACTCTCTGGTTGCCTCTCCTGGCTGGACAGGGTTGGGCCAGCTTGCACTGTGAATGTTGTAAGCTCAGGCCCAATCCCTGGGAATTGCAGGACACCTGGATGCTTCCCCTTCTCCCTTTCTGTCCCCCCAGAGGCATCAGTGGCATCCCAAGTACTCCAAGCAGGGAGGGCAAGGAGAGCTCTGTCAGGCTGGGCTCACCTTGCCTGCACTTCAGGAGGGCACACAGCCCTGACCCCCAGCAAAACCCCAGAGCCCAAAGGTGCAGAGCTGGTCTCTGTCCTTAACAATGGCTGGCAAGAGCAGCTTTAGACACAGGACATATTTTCACAGGAAGTATTCACTGCAAAAACCTATTTAGGGATTTTCTGAGCTGTAGCGAGCAGCCAAGAAACCACAATTAACACCAAGAGACCCAATCTCCCATGAACTCCTAAGCCATCTCTGAATCCATTTATCTTCCTGGCATGCACAGCCCTGGCAGCAGCAAGCTCACAAGGTAATAATGCACTGTGGGAAAAATAATTTCTTTTGTTTATTTTAAACAACCATTTCATCAGATGCCTCCTACTTCTTTTATTGTGGGAGATAAAAATTCCATAGCACCCTTTTCTCCCCCATTCATGATTTCATAGATCTCTATTGTATTCCCACATCAAACATAATTTTTCAACTGAATGTCCCTATTCTATTTAGTCCTTCCTTGAGCAGAAGCCAGCTCCTTGTTCCAACCACTCTCCTTGCCTTTCTTCAGTTTTACTTCATCTTTTTTTTTGAAGAATACAATAAAACCCCTTTCTAGTCCCAGCAGAAGCCTGAATAAATATAAGGGCCTATTGATAACCAAAAATAATTCTTTCCCTGCATGGCCACCAAACTTCTTCACAGTAACAGCTGCTAACATTTACAGTTTGGAGAGTTTTAATTACTCTGAGGCAGGGGCTAAATGAAGGCACTCAGGTAGTCCTGCCTCCATCCTTTCCTGAAGCCTTGAGCATTAAATGCCTGCAGTGCAGTGTTGTGGGGTATTTTGGATGGTTTAAATAAAAACAAACTAGCTGTTATTTAAGGACAGAACACCTGCCATACTCACCACATCAGGTAGGATGTAAAAATTAGGAAAATTATGATGAAGAACCCTCCAGCTGATACTCCATATACCCATATCTTCAGTTTACCATCTGTTGGAAGACAAGGAAAAAGGACAGAGGAAGAAGAGGAGCGAATAAAAAACTTTATTCTAAAATACTCAAAGTTTTAAGAGATCAATTAAAGAGAAATTAGTAGCATCACTGATGGGGAACACAGCAGGGACTAGCTATAATTAATAAACCCCATATTTTTAATAGGAAGATTTCTGAAATAATCCCTAATTTTAAAGACAAAACTTTAATGGAAAGGGGCAGAAGCACAGGATAATTGGGATACATTCCCTCCAAATCCCAGTGGCTGCTCTGGCAGAGGCAGTTCAATGCTGAGCTGACCCAGACAGACACAGGCAACACCTGATGTGTTTAGCTGAGGGCTGAGAAGGGATGGGATTGTTCTCTATAAATACTTGGGGGTCACTTGGGGTAAACACCAGCAAGCACAAGTGGAAAAGCTGCTTAGAACTGGGAAACACTAGAGCAACAAATAGGAATAAATTCAGCTTAGAATAAAAACAAGAATAGGCTTTGTAACAGTAAGGGGGATAAAGCTGGAAAGAGCTTTCTGGTTGGGGCCCAGAGCAGCAGACAAAAGTGGCTTTAAGATAAGGTAAGGCTGAGGATTGGGCTCTTTGGGCTGCAGTGAGCCAGGAGCCCTGCAGGAACCCCTCCATGCACACGTGGGCTTGGGTCTGTTCAAACATTCCCTTGTCTCAGAACACCTCACTGGGACAGCTCCTTAATTACAAGCTTTGCATTAATAATACCAGCAATTTTGGAAAGATCAATATTTCTGTTCCTGGCTCTGTTTCTGGCTGCACAGCTTTCCTTGCAGGGAGCAGCTTTGGTGCTTTGCCACAGCAGCAGTCTGAGCTGATTCACATCAGCAGAGCTGCAAATACACACTGCAGGCAGGAACAGGAACCTGTGCTGTGCCCCAGACACGGTTTGACAGAGGCCATTTCAAATCCAGTCAAGTGAGAGGGACAATCACTGAGCCTGGCTTTCATTTTATGTTTGAATGACAAATTTTTTCAAAGGGAAACACATTTAATCAGATCCCATTCTTTCTCATTTTTCCTCCAGACTTTGGGGAAAGGCTGAGTACCTCTCACAAATCTCTCACAGATTTGTTTTGCTCCTCAAAACACTTGCAGGCTATCTCCCATGTGAGAAGAGCTCTGTTCATCAGGACTGGCCAGGTCTGAGTTCTTTGGTTGAAGCCCAGGTATGAAATTTGTTGCCCTCTCACCTGGAGATGGCTGAGAAATACTTAGCAATGCTGCAAAGGGGCTGTCACAGCCCCATAAAGGCATCACAGCATGTCTGCTGTGAAGGCAGCTCTGCTCTCCATCCCCAGCAGAAAGGCACTGGACCATGTCACCTGACAATTTAAACAATGCTATTTAAATTGCCTCTCAAGTCAAAGAAAAGTTTCTGTACCTGAACTCTGGCCTCTCAGAGTGCAGTAAAGAGAGGAAAAACACAGCCTGATTTGAAATCAGTTCTGTGCACTCCTGTAGAGCATTTACAGAAGAACAAAAACATCAGCCTCATTTAATCAAAATAAAATTAGTGTTCCAAACTGTAACTGGAAAGGGAAACCATAGATAAGCTGGAGAAGGCACAGGTACTTTGATTGACCAACACAATGTCAAGGACTGTGGTGCTGCAGGGTGTCAAGTGCCATCCATACAGGCAGCTCTCACCACAGACCTGCTTTCACAGCAGAATGGGGAGGCAGCAGTGGTTTCCTGGCTCAGCCAGCAGTAACCACTGCAAATCCCCAGGCTTGTGAGCCTGAGAGCCTCTTTGAGAGGAGCAATTACACATTTTGTCAGAGGGGAGGGTTTTGAAGAGCACTAGCCTTGAGCTGGGGTCTGAGGAGCACACACAGACTGAAGAGTTAACTGCAGAATGCCACAGGCTGGTGACACACTCAGCACACGTGGGGCACCTTTATTCCCTTCCCATATATTGTTTCTATAACATTTCTGCTGTAAATTAGGCAACACCCTGTTCTGTAAAAGTGCCTCAGTCACTGTTTCTGTTGCAGACCCTGGGTGAGAGCTGGCTCACAGGTGCTGCACTGAGGTAAAGCCCTCCAGAAGCTTTTAGTGCTGCAGACTCAAATGCTGATTTAAAAAGGGAGTACTGCAGCACCTACCTACACCTCCCTCCCTTTTTCTAACCCCATAAAGGTATCAGGCAAAGAGATGATACTCAAGTAAGAGAGCCTACAGAGAGCCAGGGGTGTTGACAAAAAGGCAATTAACCCCACACCTGTGACTCAAACTGCAGGTGAACTGTGTGGGTGAACTGGATAAAGGGCTTGATCGAAAAGCAGCCAACTTTAAAAGGCTTGGGACTGAGCTCTGTGAGCCCAGAGACTGTCAACGCAAAGGTTAACCACTGTCTGCAAATCAAATATGTAAATGTAACATTCAAAGTGTGATCACATATATCAGACAGAATTATGGCTCCCTGAACCCCCTAACAGAACCTTTCTCTACATGTTTTCTAAAGTCTCGTGTTCATTAGGAACTCATTGCAAACAAATGCAATGTCAGGTACCTGAAGAAGGGGGGGAACTGCACTGCCAGTATTTTATAACACGAGGAGAACAGACGCATTTCAGTAAAACCTGATGTGCCTGACACATTTGCTTCCCATTTTTAAAGTCCTATTTGCATTTCAGAAATTTGTTTTGAATGAATTCATCTTCAAAACAACAATCAAAATGGGAACCAGATATTAGAGCAATGGACCAGTCTGGGCACATGCAGTCTGTTCCAGCTGGGAAGGATTTTGTGCTATGGATGTCAAAGATCCACCTGGGATGAGCTGCTTGGGCACAATAGCTTGTCTGCCTTTGTGGGACACTTCAAATGTTGTAACTTCAACCCTCAAGACTAAACTGTACACTTTCTACCCTGTTCTTTTCATATGTCTTTGAAATATGGCAAGAAACAACCAATGTTTTCTTTAATGAAATCTTAAGCACTTTCTGCTCTGAAATTTCTGAAGCACTAGTGATCAATATCTTTCCTAGGCCAAACATATTACTTCCAGAAACATCATCAGATAGTAGTTCTAAACATCCCCCCAAATCACACATGAGCATACTTCTGCACAATATTATTGCTTCATTCTGTCTTTGCTGTCTCCCAACATAAGAGATTGCGATTCCTCTGTACAGGCACAAAGGCATGAAAGACAGCACACGAGCTGGAAACTGGGAGGTCGCTCTGCAGCTCCCAGACACAATCTCTGATGCTATCATCTACAAAGCTTGTACCTCTCTTCTATAGAAACCTTCTAAAGACAATCTATTCCATTCATATTTAAGTTTTTCACCTGGATTAAAAGGTTGAATAGACCATCCTTTGAAAATGTCATGCATTTTGGAGTTGACAGGTTTATTTTTTCCGGCAATGGTCTTAACATCAGCTTTCTTATCTTCTAAACCTGGTACCTTCACGCAGTAATCCAGGAGTCCATTTGATCTCATTACTTCTGTGTATCCCCGCTCACAGCCACAGACTCCTCTCTGGCAGATAAAAGGGAATTCAGATTAAACCAAGCACTGCCCTCTCACAGAACAGTGCACACTGCAGGGAAAGCTTGAACCAACTGCAAGGTATAACCTGCACGTGCAAATTCACCACCACCAAACCAAACCAGCCAGGAACTGGCACCTGCAAGCCCGTTTCAGTTCAAAAAAACACAAATATATTTGGGGAATTGGTTGAAAAAGAGTCAGTAATTACAGAGAAGTTCAACATAAAACATTTTCATCCCAATAGGCTTAACAACAGGAATCTGTGGCAAACTCCTCTTGCAAGTAACAATTTTCCCACTGACCCTGCTGGGCAATAGAACAGAAACCAAAACCAATCCTCCTGCAGACCCAAACCCTCCTCACATTTTTCCACTCCAGTATTTCACAGGGCTATCTGAAATGAAGCTTTCTTATGACCAAATATCCATTACCCTGGATCAGACTAAGCAGTTTCTTCAAGAGGCTTTTTAGAAGTCTGTGGTTTGCTAAATACATACTCAGTTTTCTGGATTTCTATTTTAAAATGGCTTTTTAATATTGTTTTCCTTTGAAAACAATATTAATTGTTAATGCTAATTGTTAGATATAAGACAATGCTAATTGTCTTATATCTACAATGTCTGTCTGAGGGTCTGATACTCTTGATCCAAACAGGTGACTGATGCTCTTTTATCTCCTCTTTAACAAAAGTTTTAAACAGTCCCTCTTCTAAAGAACAGTACAACAGCACTCAATTAAAATTAAACTAAGAGGTTTAATTTTAAAATTAAAACCAAAACCCCTCTACTGAATAAACCCAAACTTGCAATACCACATCGTTTGTGCAGGTTCATGCTTTTCTTTCAGGATGAAATTCCCACAACATCCTCGAGGTGGTACCACGGACAAACTAAACAATTTTCCAAGTCCCGGAATGCAATCTAAGATGCAATCTGATTAAATCTTGCAGAGTGAATTTCCCAGCCCTGTTCTGCAGTGAGCAGTTACCTGTGTGCAGAAGGAAAAGGGTTTTCTGCACGGCGGGCTGCAGTGCCGGACCTCGGCAGGCTTTGTCCGAAGAGGACACCCTCCTGCAAAAGAAAACACTGAGTGCCTTCAAGGGCATGTTTCAAAATGTTTTTGTCTTAGATCACCACAGTGTAAGAAGTGCTTGCCTGCTTATTTTATATAGTTAAATACTAGTCTATTAAGCACATTAACATAATATCTGTAGGCATCGCATTAATTAATTTGCCTTAACAAGGCAGGGAATTATTATCATACCCATCTTGTTAATGGAGAACAGAGATATACAGATTTAAGCAATTTGCCATTGGCCACATAGGAAGTTGGGGACAGAATCCAGAATTAGATGTAGATCTTCTGTGTCCTCATTAATGGCTTATCTACATAAAAAGACATAATCCACATAACGCCCTTGCCCATCCTCACTTGGGAAAGCCTGTGCTTCTACAGGAATAAAAACATGTTAATGAGTTCTTAAATACTTGGCAACCTTTGCACATAAGACTTTTGTTATTATCCTAACTAGTCATTATAAATAGAACTAGACATGAACATCTGCATTTTCCTTTCCACTCTCTCCTCTCATTTACCCTGTGCATATTGAAAGAGATCCCATGGACATGCAGCCCTACTGCCTTTGTCAATCTCACGGAGCTTCAAAGTTCTGACCATGAATTCCCCTTTTCATCCTTCACAGGCAGAATTTGTAGGTCACAGCAACAGCAGGAATCTCACAGTTTGAGTGATTTGGGACTCCTGTGTTTTGAAAAGAAGAGGAGGTATAGAGGATGGGGTCCCTACCAGGTGTGTGATGTTCTCTTCTGCTCTTCTTAGCCACAGGAAGGTTGAACTGAGGGCTGTGCAAGCCAGCCCAGGCAGCCCTTTAGAATGTGTGCACTCATTTCTTCCCATGACCAGCCAGACAGTAAGGGCAATTAGCCCAAATACTCCTATGCAGTATGTGTGTGATGCTGAGCTGATAGCAAGGCTGGTGAGCTCCCACCCATCTTCCCTATACACAAAAACCCACACTGAAATTCTGTAAGAGCGAAGAAGGATGCCCAACTTCCTCTGAGCAACAGATGCAGAAGCAGAAAAGCCTCTGTGGAGACATTTCACTCACAAGTGTGCGAGGCCATGAGGGGACATACCTGTGACATTGATTCCATCCGAGCGCTGGCACCACACCGTGCGCACGTTGTCCCGCCAGGGGCTGCTCTGCCACAGGTAGTCGTAACACTTCCCTCCTGCAACACAAACACAGTTACTCCTCACCTTGCAGCCAGCCCAGGACAAACCCCTGGTGGGCAGGGAGCAGAGCTGTGGCCAGCTACCTGAGCAGGGCCGTGTCTCCACCTCCTGTCCCGAGCAGCTCTCCCGGCTCTCTGCAGCCTGCACCATGAAGGCTCTGGATCGAGACTGGCGCCCGGCGGGCTCAAAGCTCCTGCCACTGATGCAGGTGAGCTCACAGGAGCTCCACTCTGACCACTCTGTCAGGTGGCAGTCGCCTGCACATTGAAACAAGAAATCACAGGTTTTCAAAAAGAATTAGCCTTGAAGGGTAAGGACAAGCATAAGGCTAACCTAAGCATACATCAGCTTTAATATCCCTAGGATGTCTCTCTGAAGTAAACAATATTTGGATTTTCTGCTTCATGGCGTATCTCATTTTCTCAAAAAAACAAAGGAAGACTTTCTTAGATGGTCTAGAAACAGCAGACTGAGCATTTATCTGATCTGCTGAAGCACAGATTTGTGCTACAAGGCCTGACAGCACTCAGAACTATGGGAGCATGTCCACCTCAGACAGCAACCACAGGCAGAAAATTCACTGTGACCTTCCAAAGCCTTTACCTGGGCAAGGCACAGAGCAGGGTAACTGCAGCACACTTTCTTTCGATGGCAGCTCACCACATAATGCATTTTCTACTGGTTTGGATGTGGCAGAAACTGATGCATCATGCACTACACACGTGAGGTTGCGGACTTGCAATCCATCTCCACACTGTCCACCCTAGGGGATGGTGAAAGGGAACAGAGGCACACATCAATGAAATTAGCAAAGGACAGACAAAACACAGTTGATTCTATATGAGAAGTCTTCAAAGGTACAAATTTGGTCTGCAACAGTATCCCCAGTTATGAGAAGAAAGTTGGAGATCTGCTCTGCACATCTCTCCACAGAAGCTTGGAAGCAAGGGCAGGACCACACAGGAAAGTGTGTCATTATCAAAGGTGTGGAAGAGGATACATTCATAAAGGATTAATACTATCTTTGAGGTCTGCCCTTCATGCCTTTTACTCAAATTAATGAATTTACTGATTCTTAATTAGTGCCAAATTAGATGAGCACGGACGGGCTTCTCTTAAGAAGCCAAGAGCAGGGCCTGCTCATAAGGAACAGACATTTCTTCTACCCTCCTTTGATGATACAGCCCAAGAAGAGTACTCACATGATTTAAACCCAGCAAAAGTCCTTACTGCACTGTGGGCTGTTTGTGTCATGTTCTAAAGGCAGTGACCAGATCTGGAGCAGAGATCACCAATTCCCATCACTACCAAAACACCAACCTGTCAGCACTAAACCCCATTTGAACTAGAAAAAGGAGGCTCCATTTGGGCCACTCCTTGCTCATCATCCCAGTCCTGAAATACCCTGGCATACACCAAACTACTGAAGAGAACATCCTTTAGTGGAAAATCAATATTCCTGGGCTAAAGTTATGATCAAGGGCTGAGGATGCTCGGAGAGATGAAGCACTGAGGCTATTTCTAGAGACTGGAATTGTTTCATTCCCATCAGATGAAGAGCTGTGGTGCTGTTGAGGTGCCTCATGTCTGCATGATGCCTTATGAACGCGCGCCTGAAGCCTCGTGGAAACAGCACTTGAGAAAAATTCAGTAAACAAAACTCAAGAAGAAGGAAGAAACATTGCCTTTATATAACCAAGGGAAATGCTCCTTTGGATTTCTTGGCAGTGGATTCTTTTAAAATAATGGACTTCATCTGCAGAACAGAATGGCTCCTACTGAGTGCATTCATCCAGCAGCAGGATTGCTAGCAGGAATCTCAAGAACGCCTCTCCTGCACACACCTGGCAGCTTTTGCATTCTCTCCCTCCTTTCTGCTGCAGATCCACTATAAAAAAAAATAACTAGCTGGATTTAGAGCAGCTGCTAATCTAAAGCATTTTAAAGAAGTATTAGCGTAGATTTACTGTATGCAGCCAGATTCCAGGTTTTTAACAGTGTTTCACTTTAGTCAGTGTGTAACTTACTGTTCTAAATTACTGTTTCACTGCAGAAACTTCTGTTGTGGTCTGAGATTAATGGTGTGTGAAAAACTCATGCAGCTGTCCACTGGGTTAGAGTGCTTAGAAATGGCTGGTGGGAACAGAAGATGAAGGGAGGATATTCTTGGGGGAAATGGGCACTAATCAAACTGCAGTATCTCCAGTTTGAAGTGACTCAAAGAATGAAGAAGAGTTTTCAAAAATATATTTCTTCTAAAACAGTATATAATTATTTATATACACATCAATATATAAATAATAACAATAATACTGAGAAATAAATAGGTTAAAACAATAAATTTTTTCAGTACAACAGTTTCCAATATAAAAGGCCACAGGCAACACTCTCCATTTTTCCATCACACTATATTGGAGCTTAATTCATTTTTTCTAATGTCTAGAATAAAAAAAAAACAAAACCCAAATCTATGAATTCTCAAAACAATCCCAAAAAGAAAGATTTTCTTTTTAACAGTGGCTCCCATTGTTTTTTTTCTTTCAAGACCAGCAATGGGTTTTTTACAATCAACCGAACACACTTAAAATGTCACCCTGTCACTTACAGCAGGAGATGCTTTTTGGTATATCTGAAAAGGTCTTAAGCAATGCAGGAGCACTTCACTGCCTTCCTTATCATCTTCAAAATTATTCATGTCCCCAAAATTATACATTTGAAGATCTAATCAACAGGTGTGAAACCAGAGGAAGTTTGTGCCAGAAATGGCACACTGAGGATGCAGGGAATGGCTGCTAATCAGAGGAGAGCTGCCAAGGAAACCATCACATATTCAATTCAGGGATCAATTCCCTGTTGTAAACGCTCTTCTCTGGAAGGTGTGATCCTCTGAGATTTGCCTAGGACCAGGATTTGCCTCTTGTGTCCTTGCTGGAAATATGTGGGAATTTGACTTCCACAAGGAATTCCTGCCATTTGCCTGCAAAAACTCCTATGCTGCCCCTACTGAAGATGCAGAACCCATGCTGGGTTTCCTAAAACCAGGATGTATGTGCCCCTCCACCAGCACCTGCATGGAGCCTCCATCTCTCACCCTGATGGGAAAATGAGGAGAAGGTTTACACCTCCTGTGTTGGACAGTCAGGAATCCCTGGAGTTCAGTAACACACTAATGTAAGGCAGCATCTCCACGAGCCTTCTCTCCATCACATCTGATGCTTCCCACATAGAACACCCTAACAAGACAGGAGGTAACAGCCCTAATGAGATGCTTCACCCAGATGTGCCTTGAAGAAAAGTTTTCCCTTTTTGGCTTTTACTGGGGTTCATGTGTTCACAATTATTTTAGGTAAAGAGTTGATTGGGCAATGCTTTCACAGGTTGATGAGCATTTAATCAGGTAAAAGTCTCTCTAATGAGGGAGTGTTGTGTGATCACATTTAAGGGAGTGCTTTTAAAACCATTAGAAAGGAAAGGTTCTTAGTCTTTTTAGGAATGTCAGCCGGCTCGTGTTTGATAATGCCTGGCTATTCCACTTATATTCCCTTAATGGAAAAAATAATGAACAGTGTCAGACACTGCTAATTTTTTCCCCTTTTTTGAGATAATCAGAGTAAACCACTTCAACTCTAGGAGGAAAATTATAAATGTCCTGTAACCCTTTAAAATTGGAGGTACTGACCAGTTCCTAAGTTCTGCATCCCTCTGAATGCAGGGGAAATGCCCCATGCTGCCACAGGTGTGCCTGGGATGTGTGCAATTACACACTGTGTGTAATTTCCATACTGTGACAATCAGCAACACAGAACACTTAGCAGGCTCTATTCCTAACCACAAAGACACCTCTAATTATTCACATGAAGTCAATTTAGCATAAAATAGTCCTCCTACAACTAGGAATTGCAGTCTCAGTTATAATACAAGGAAAAAATATTTTAGCCTTATAATTAATTGTCCCATTTCTATTATTACAGGATGACACTTTCACACCATGCATTACGGCTTTACCATAGGATGCTTTACCTTATTTCACAAAGCATCCTTGAAAACAGGAATTCTGAAAGCTTTCTTTAGAGCACAGGCTTAAGCTTCTTTTTGGGTAAAGCACAGGAATAAATCACCCTGTATTTATGAAGTACATTTAATTCCTAAGCACCTCATTAAAGAGAAGTGAACATGAATAGAATGGCTTCTCTCCAAAACAAAGCAAAGGGGAGAGAAACTGCTCTGTGGTAATTGAAGGAGAGAAGCAGGCTCTAACTCACTGAATGCAGGGATGGTATCTGGGTTACAGAACGCTGTGATTACTGGCTCTGAGCTGGAATTTAGCTGGGTTTGGGATGGGCACAATTTAATCTGCACAATGTGTTATTTATCTGGAGTAAGCCACAGCCTTAATTCAGCTTCCCTACTAATTTTTTTATCAGCTGTGCTAGCTCCTATGGTTGAAAGTCTCTTCCCTGATGCTTAACATAATCTGCTTATGTTAGCTAGACAAAATACCAGCTGATGCTATAATTTTGTTGCATTTATGTTGTACATATGTTTTATACATTTTATACATGCTGAGTACAGCACATATAAGGACCACATTCACATCAGTATTTGCAATGAGTTGTTGATTAGAGAAAATATAACTATACTTCTGTTCTCTGATCTTGGACTGTCACAATCCAGATTTCATTTGTGAAACCCTGAAAAAATTCTGGGTATTTATTGTGCTACTCACATATTCACTTCACATCCCTCCACCACTGAGAAACCACGTGGGTATTCAAGGCACTGGCAGAGCAGAAATCACAAGGGATGTGTGCCTTTATGTGCATTATTGGCTTCAATCTCCTACACAATATAATGTGGAGAAGCAGCCACAGATCTGGCCCAGGTCCTGTCCCCTGGGACCAGACAGGGCTCGTTTCCACCACACTTCTCCTGCCTCCATCTCACCAAAGCCAGATTTAAGCAGGCTGATAAACCTCACTGAGAAAGATTCACCTCTGCTTAAACTGGGTTACCAGCTAATACGTTTTAATATTGGAAATGTGATCTAACAGATAAGGAGAGAAGAATAAGTCAATTCAAGCTTGATGGAAGTCATTGCCAGTGAAAAAATGATGACCCCAGTGCTGAGCAAAGGTGGCAGGCATAGGGACAGCACATGGAAACTGAATCCAGACATTTTTAGATCATTAAAAAGATAGCCAGGGTAAGGAGAAAGCAGAAATCAGCCCTTCACACAATAACTCACACTATTGTACTGGAGACCTAGGGGGGAAGACCTGCTGTACAGTCCTTCAAAAAAAAAAAAGGAAATAAAAAAAGATGAAAAAAAGGCTAAGCTGTTTTGATATCTAGTGCATCTATTTTCTTGTTAGAGATATTTTATGTAATGAAATTATAGGTCACCGTGACTATGCCCAGTCAAACACATTAACTCCATAAATCCCCTACAGTAATTCCATAAGTTTACAGTACTTCAACCCATACCACCTCCCATGAATGGCTGCTGATGGTTGGAAGATGAGGGGCAGGGGTTCACCACTCCTGAACTCCCCCTCTTCCCTGCAGACCTCCACCAGCCACAGCCACACCTCGAGCCCACGACCAGCAATTAATCCCACAAAGCGAGGGTGGATTTTGCCATTGACCCCGGGCAGGGGGAAGCTCTGGAGAAATTCCTACCTGGACCGTGCAGGGAGACCAGGGCCCCAGCAGCCAGCTGTAGCAGGGCTTCACTGGGCAGCTCCTGTGCTGGGTGAGCTGCTCCGGGCAGGGCCTGCCCTCGCCCGCCGCCCGCAGCACCACCGAGCGCCCACGCACCATCTGGCCTAGGACAGACAGCACACAGCCAGGAGACACAGCCAGCGAGGGAAAGGAGGAGAGAAAGACAGATTTTGTAATTTATCAGCATTCCTGGTTCATTTCCCAGCGCTAAAATCTGTTAAAAAAGCAATTAATTGGGAAGGCTGTTTGGATAATAGGGATGCGATTGCTAAGTCTAAGAAATGCGGGCGCTGGTATTTTCAAGCACACTTTTTAAACGTGGTTTTGTATGTTTTCCAAATATAGTATTTGTTTATGCAACACATTTAAATACTTGACTAGATCCTGATTATTAAATATGACAGGAAAATAATTCCTATGGCAGCAGCATTTCTACCATTACACATTCAATATGTTTTCAGAGATTTTTAACAAATGAAATTTTCTTTTTATGAGCAATTATGTGGACCTAATTTGAAAACTGCAAACACTGTAGTGGCTATTACCGTCCATAACCACTTCTACCATTTCCATTAAAAAACCTATTTATTATTGGTGAAAACTTCTTCAGCCACTGAATGGAAAAAGCAATTATGGTACTACTTTTGAACTAATAAAACTGAATATATTCATTAAACTTACAGCAATTCCATTTCTGCCTCCTTTGCTGTCCATTTATGTCCAGGAATGTTTTCACTCAAAATGTTTCAATTAGAATTCCATCACCAATTAAAAAGAAAGTGGAAAAGAAAAAGCCCTTATGCAGTGGGATGCAGAAGATTGTGCTGGGGATAAAATTTCTGCCCTGTCTTTCAATATGTGTGGGTTTGAGTTAAAAAACTGAAAGGTCTGGGCAGTAAGGGCAGACGAATACAACAAGGCAGAGGCGAGTGGTAATTGCTAAGCCAGTGCAAAGGGAGAGATAAGGTGCTGTGGTGGAGCTCTCCCTTTTGGATCACAGCCCTTCAGCTGCTTTTGTGAGCAGAGGGGAGTCTGGAGGGGGAGCAAACACCTTGCAAAACAGGGAGGCTGCAATACCCAGCCAGATCCTTCTCCCAGCTATTTATGCACATGATTTTTAATTAAGGACACTGCAGGTGTAAGGCACATCTCTGATATCTGTCATCGTGACTATCCACAGAGCAAAACATTTTAGCAAATAAAAATGAAAAGCAGACACACCTGGAAAAGGCACTGATAGATACCTTAGCAAGCTCTCTTACCTTTATTCCCTTGCTCTGACCCATTGAATTTTGTTTTTAAACACATTAAAACCAATTTTAAGACTTTTCCTTTTCCAGTTTTAATCCCCCAGACCTGGGGAGTTTGTAACAGAAGTGAGGATAAAAGCTGTTACCCACATGACTGTGCATTCAGCCATCACAGAATCAGATACATTAGGAGGTGGAAAAAATCCTACCAGCTGAGAGGAAAGGAAGGAGGAAAGGAAAAAGGAAAGGAGAAGGAGGAGGAGAAGGATGGGAGAGGAGAGGATAGGAAAAGCAGAAAAAGAAAAGGGGAAGGGAAAAGGGGAAAGGGAAAAGGGATGGGTCCTGTTGTTCACTGAAGAGATCAGAGCAAGGGAACAGGAATCTCCCAGCCTGGTGCTGGGTGAACACCCCAACAGCTCTCCCCAGCCTAACTGGCCAAAATTAGCTGTTCCCTCCTCTTCAGGAGAGATAAAATTTGCCAAATTAGTCTAAATGCTGAATGCTGAGTGTTGGTGAGCAATGGAAAAGGCTCTCTGTGGGAAGAAGCCTGTGGCTGCAGGGCTCTGGGGCACCCTGCCAGCACCAGCTCCCAGCATGGAGCTGAGGAAAAGGAGGTCTCCTCAGGTTAAAAGATCCAATTTCATTAGGAGGGACCTGAAGGCCTGAAGCATTCATCAAGCTATTTTAATTAACTAAATAATTTCCTTTCGTACACTCTGTTTAACATGTTTCTAGCAATATGTAAATGGGAAGATCATTGAACAGAAAGAGGAATTAACAACTTTTCTTTCCATTTTGGTTTCCTGCATTTGGTTATCCAAACTACTGAAACTCACTACAGTCCCAGAGGTCAGGCTTGACTCAGTCTATCACTTTCTTTTAACACTGTGAATGAATAACTGAAGAAAGAAATTTCATTGAAACCTTTTTTTGCACAATGATTGCAGTGAGTTTCTTAAGGCTCTATTTTTTTTTACTCCAAAAACATTATCTAGGCGCTCGATTACCACTCAAGTAGCAGAAAAACTCCATTTTTAATTTTTAAATGCCTTATCTTTTGCTGCCTATTCAGAACAGAATCTCACTGCATCTGAAATTAATTTGTTTCCAATACAAGCTCTAGAAGAGTTGAAGCAATCCTAGTTATTTCTTTAATTTTCCTTTGACTTTTTCTCTAATTTTTGAATGAATTGGCCACATCTCTGATTCCTCTGCTCTGCACTGTTATGTGATATAAACGTGTGCTGAAATTGAAAATAAACATTTCTTCATATCCTCAAGTTAGTTTTGAAAGGGAAAAAACAAAAGAGGCCAGTCTTGTTAATGTTGTTCACTGAAAATTCTGTTTTGTGTCAGCAGCAAGAACTGCATCTCAGGAATATGGGATTATATTTTCAAATCAGAAGATTTTTTTTTACCCCCCTGAAAAATTCTTGCCATTACTTGCACTTTATCTCCCCAAAGTGATGTGTCACAGCTGAAACCAAGAAGATTCAGATTCCTGCTGCATTTCATCCCAGTCCCAATGACCAACATGTTGTAAGCAGTGCAGTGAGTTTGAGCAGAGCACACAAAACACAGCTCTATCAAGGAACCACAAGATCAGAGCAGGCAAATAAGCCTTGGAGGTCAGATTAGGTCCAGTCACAAGCAAGTGGGGCAGGTGATAAAAAGGGCTTTTCATCCCCTTCCACTGCCAGGCCTCCAGCAGCACTGGGGCAACCCCAGCAACATCTCCCACTGCCAGACTGGAGCTTGCTGAGTTTGAGTAGCAGGGGAGAAAGCATCACAAGGAGTTCTTCTTCAGAAGGCAACACCAAAAAATATTTTCCCAAATTGGTGATGATCCAGGGAAGAATACAACAAGCAAATTTTTCATTGTGTGCATCCTTCTGCCCCTTCACTTCAATCCCACAGGTCACTCCGGTGCTGGGATTCACATCTCTGCAGCCTGCTATAGTCCCTGGGGGTCTGAGGACTGAGTGAGGAACAGCAACATAGTAAATCCTGTAATTTATCAGATAAAGTCAGCTTTGTAAGTGGCAAAGCACAGCTGTAGGTGGTTTTATAGTTTAGCAGTCCTGTTGGAGACCTTGAGAGAAGCCATGTGGGATTGGAAAACGTTTATGTAGAAAAATTCAGCACCCTTATCTATTCATTTGCCTTAACAAAGGAAATTTAATTTGCTGGGGATTATCCTTACCAAACATCTTTCCAGTAACTTTGGTTCAGGCCAGGGAAGCATCATCCATTAAAGCAGTTCCATACATATTTTCATAGCTGTACAGCAACTGATATAAGAAACCTTATATATAACCCAGTGTCAGCCTAAAGCCCTATCCAGCATCCTTAGCAGATGCTGCCCAGAACTACAGCTGCAACAGGCAAACATCAGTTACACATCTCCACAGGCTCAGCACAGGCAGGAAAGAGAGATCTGCTTTATTCATCATCATTCATAAAAATCAATATATTAGCCTTTGGCTGCTGTGCACCACAACTGTGTTAGATGTGAGCACCACATGCATAGCAGCACCACTTCATGCTTAAATGCATTATTCCATAAAATAACACCTGAGTAAAGATATCACCCATTAAAATATATCCCATCAAAATATTACTGGAAAAAACTAGAATAAAAATGTTAGCAACAATCCTTGAGTAAAAAAACAGGTGAAAATACACATCCAGCAACACAAAATTTTGACCTGAATTATATTTAAATTATGTTTCTCTTTGAAGTCCTTTATGGTGCTTCTGCTCGCTCTCCAAAAAAAGCCAGATACAAAAAATATTGTTGTGAGCTGACCCAGCAATGCTGCACTCCACTTGCTGTGAGTTATTTCTGCACACCCAGCATCTCAGCCCTGCATTTTAGCTGTACCAAACACTGGGCAATTACTGGCAAAGGGAAGCAGTTATGAGTGTTTACTACAGCCAATTCCCACAGCTCATTTGTTGTCATCCTTTGTTTTTTCCTATCTAATTTAAGGCTCCATCCTACTCCCACAAATGCCCTTGAGAAACCCAGGGTGACTTCAAAGGTGTCACAGTCCATGACCCTTCTGGCTGGAAACCCTTGCTGTGCTCCTCTGAGTGCACAAGTGAAATCTTCTCTGTTATTGTTATCATCCAGAGTATTTACAGCCCAGTGGCACTTGGTGAAGCAGCTGGAGTGACACTGTCTGTGCTGTTGGAACCTCACAAGGGCCACTGCCACAGGACTGGTGCCACAGTCACTCCACCAGGGATGTTTTCTCCAGAGTAGCTCCACACTCCTGAGTTGATACAGCAAAAGTCAGATCAGGACTGAGGCTGCAGGAAAATAAAATGTGTTTTCTGAATAACCTGGATGCAGAGCACTTCCATTTCACTGATGCTCCTGCTTTGGCATGAGGTTCAGAAGACCCTTGGGTCCCTGCAAAGCTGTTCAAGTGGTAGAGAAGGACTGAGCAAAACTTGGCTTCTTCAGACAGTTTGTAAGAGAGTTTTCCCGGCTGCTTAGCTGCTGCAGGTTCACAGAAGAGTATCTCCAGGTTTTAAATCCAAGCTGAACAGCAGCAGTAGTACAGTGGCCTGTACAAGACAGCTCTCACCAGCAGCACGGCAGGGTTATGGTCTTTGAGGATCAGGGATGATCCATAAACCAGGCTGAGCTTGGGCTTGACTGTGTGGTTCAGGCAGCCTCAATGAGGTTTGGCACCCAAAGCCAGGACAACCACTGGAAAGTCTCTTTCAGCAAGGCACAAATGTTTCCAGCTCTCCTCTGATTTAGGACATGAAGTAACTCCTTGTACTCACTGGCACTCTTTAACCAGTCTTTGGAATTTGCACAAGCATTTCAGGATCAGGGGCTGAATACAAGACACATCTTCACTCGAGTACCTCCTTTTGCAAACTACACAATATAAGAGCTCAGGATGAAAAAACCTTCAGGTACTATATAGGGCGAGCTGCTCCTTGAGCATGCTAAAAGCCAGAAAAACATTGCAACCTGCTTTTGTACTGTACTCTGTTTAACTTAGTAAGTGATAGAACACTCAAAAAATTAAATTAAGTTTATTCAGCAACACAAGCATTAACAATCCAAAATGGATTTTAAAGGAAAAAAAAAATTGGAATTAATAGTACTCTCAGTGTGTTGTTGTTAAAACACTGTCCATGAATTATTCATTTCTGTTAAGAAAGCACTACTTCACAAAAGGGCTAAAAGCTCAGCAAAGAAAGAACATCACTAATCCAAATATTAAGCTTTTTCTGTAACACGCTTTGATCTCTGGAATCCATCTGAAGGAATCATTTTATGGAAGTTAAGAGCTTTTTTCTTTTTGACCTTAAGTGAATTTGATTCAAATATACATTATGGCTTTTGAATCTTAAAGACCATTAGCCGTACATCTAATGCACATCAGAGGCCAGGGAAATAAAATCCCAAGCTTATTGAGAATAAAACCTTCAATGCATTTCCTCATGTCAATACTCAAAGGGTATTTTAAATCACATAAGTTGAAAAAGGTCCTAATCCTTTCACTTTTTGTATGCTGGTGAGCACTACTGGCTATAGAAAGTCTTGCTGAAGGTACTGGGGTCATGTAAGTGTTAAGGGACCTGTGGATGCAAGATGGAGACAGAGGCATACACTAAATGATGAAAAATAGTCTTTGTGTGTTTTCTTCAATAGATACAATTATGTTCCTAAAAATTACTTCACCAGAGAAATTGTATTTAGTTATTAATCTCTTCAGAATCTTTTAACACTCCCAAGCTCTTTGCTAGCTTTGCACACTCCCCATCTCTGCAGTTAACAGTTGCTGTGACTGAATTCTGAGAGTTTGAATTAATTAATAAATAATCCTCCAGACATCTGACTACTTTTTCCCTAAGGTGCATTTTTCACCTTAGAGTACTTTGAAAATAGCCTGCTTTGCCCTGAACATCCACCACCTCAGGACCCTGAGAGTTTTCCAAAGCCACCTCTGAAGGATTCGGGCGTGGCTCGAGGCTCTCCCTGAGCTCTGCACCCCTGCTCAGGGTACCTGAGCCCACCTGGGCCTGTGGGTGCTGAGCTGTGGGGGGCAGGAGGGAGGCAGGGACTCACCGCCGGCGCCACACGTGTGGGAGCACTGCGACCAGGCTGACCACGGCGAGAGCTGGCAGTCCACGGCACACGGCACCACGCACCGGCTGCTCGTGGGCACGGGCTTCTCCAGGTGCAGCTGTGACAGGAAACACAGGCATCAGCTTCCCCAGGCCCCAGCCACCTCCTGCCACTGCCAGGCACCCAAGCAAGAGCTGGCAGCAGCTCTGCAGGGCACCACCATGGTGTTTATGTGGAGCTTTGCCAATTGTGGTTTCAGTGCTGAAAAGTTTCACATCTAAGCACCCCTCAGTGTTTGGGTCTCATTCCAAAAGGACAACCCTAGATTTCCAACAGCAGGACGCAATCCCCTCCCTGATCCCCAGCTTTGGGGTGGTGCAGGGTTGGTAGCCATGCCCCGTGTGTTGGACTCAAGGAGTGACACCACCCACTGACACCCCTCTGTTTCCCAAAGCCCCCAGCACCATACAAAACCTTTTCCCCATTCATAGGGAATATCTTAGCATGGATCAGGAGGTCCCCCATCCATCTGGAGCCCCAGGGAGTGTCCCAGGCTGCTCACCCTCTGGCACAGCTGCATGCTGACCGTGGCGCCGTCGCTGCGCCGGCAGCTCAGGAGGCGGCGGCGCTCGCCGTGACCGCAGGTGGCATTGGCACCCAGCTGGCACCCGCTCCAGCCTGCAGACACAAAGCAAAGGGTGCACTGCTGCAGCTCAGCTTTGCACCCAGCACAGAGTCATACAACCACAGAATGGCTTGGAAGGGACCCTAAAGATTGTGTAGCTTCAATCCCCTGCCATGGCAGGGACACCTTCCCCTAGACCAGGCAGCTCAAAGCCCCACCCAGGCTGGCTCTGAAGCCCTGAACATGGGTGTTACCTCCACCCACAGCAGCACTTCCCCATGTCAGGGCATCCCACAGCCAAGAACAACCCCCCACACAAAAGGAAGTTGTTCTGAGAGCCAGGCAAGCCTCAGAGGAGACACGTTCTCTCCGCAGTCCCATACCGCATCCTGTGATGACACCGCTACATCAGAGTGCACGTGCTGAGCACTGATAAAGGCTATCAGCTCAATCCACTTGGCACAGGTACAAGGCTCTATTGTCTGAAGTAAAATTCCACTGTGATAAAGCAGCTGGGGAAGTTTCTGAAGGGGAACTCTGGTTTAACCTGTTTTTGTCTCCAGGCAAAGCTATCCATTATTTAAAACTAAACTCTAATAGTCATGAAATAAAAGCAGTATTTCTAGTGGAAGGAAATTAATATCTTATTACGTGTCTGAAATTATGTTGGTCGGAATACAACTAAACTGAAATAAGCTTTAAAACACCATTTAAAATAAACAAAAAGCATAACAGAAGCCACTAAAATTTCCATACACCACCAATAAATAAGAAGGATGAGAAGAAAACCTATTACTTTGTGTCTTCCACCCCTGATAAACATGAACACATAAATGTTCTGCATTTCTGAAATGTGATGATAAAAAAGGCATCATCCTGCTGCCTGTGTTTCTAGGGCTTTTATTACAAACAGGCTGAGTTTATATTCATATATTTTATCTTGCTTTGTTCTCCCTTCCTACCAGCTCCCAAACTCCTCTTAGATCTCTCCTCTGTATGCCTTTCTCATTTATTTCAGCTGGTCAAAACAAAAGGAATCTTTTTTGTTCATTTGTTTGCAACAGAACCAACTGCTTCTAAGGTCCTAAATAATGCATTTTGCTCTGAATATCCTAGGCCCACCCACATAACTCATATTGCCTTCAAAGCAGATTTCTGTTGGTATTATTGGCTTCACCAGAACCACACAGATGACACTCTTTTAATTGGAATTTTGTAATTAATTATGTTGATAGCCCATTGAACATCCCATTTTAGCATGCTTTATTTCCAATGTACTCGCAACAACTTAAATACAGAAATTGTGCATTTGTCCACTAATGTGTAAAAATGCAGGCGTGTAATTAACTTTATTGAAACTAACAATGTCAAGGCTTTAACTAACACCACAAGAAACAACTAAAAACACATACTAAGGGTATATTGAAAATTTGTACCTACCTGTTAGATTGTACTGGTATTGGAAGCAATTTTGATTAAGAATGCATGGCTTCATTTGAGAAACTTCAGGGCAGGGCTTTGAACTGACAGGAGACCTCAGCACTTGTCGGGTTCGGGTTTGCATAATATTGGGGTCACACACCTGGACAGAGAAGGGATGGACAGTACAGAGACCCCAGTAAATCACACAGACATCACTGACCCCAGGAAACCACACAGACACCACAGACCAGGGCTGCTCACGCACATCCATGGCCACATGGAGGCAGGATGCAACCCCACTCCTGTCCTAACTATACTTAAAAGCACATGAAAGAAAAGAAATGTGGTTCAGAGTTAAGAATCTAAGATTACTAGAAATCATCTTTTATCCACCCAGATCTGGCTATTTTAGCCCTGCCACACTGTATTTTCCATGTTTTTTGATAAAGATCCTTGGGGACATTGGAACAAAGATTGCACCACTTTGCTGTGCCCTGCTTTGCACCTCCTTCCAAGACTTCCAGTAAAATGCCACAGTACTGAATAACAGGACAGGATTTTTGTCACAATTAATGCATTTTTAAGTAGTATCTGATGTTACAGCAAAGCACTCATTTCAAGGAAGGACATTTGTAATTGCATATCAGTTATGATGCTGACAAGACGAGGTGACTTTTCAGAGTATGTGATACCAAATACTGATGTCCAGCTGCCTATAAACCAGGATTTGCTTGTTTACATTTTCACAGGAATATGAACCAACTGAGGCAGGTTTTCATTTCTATTTGTGCATCACAGGCACGAAAACTGTTTGTTTTTAGCAGCCCTTGATCCTCACTCTCATAGCACTGCAGCACAGAGCGATTTTCCCACAATCCAGTAACAGGAATAGGTGAGTGGAGGTGGTCACAGCAAACCTAATGGAAATAAATCCCTTATTAAAAGTATTCACCACCATTTATCGAACAAGATGACCCATTTAACTCCTAACAGTTTCTCATTAGGATTGCTCAGGAACAGCAAAGAAAACAAAACAAAAAAGCCCCAGAACAATGCATGTAGAACCACATTTTCATAAATGCTTGGGGATTTAAAACATGCTTCTTCTATGAAGTACTATAATTACAAAAAATAACTAACAGTTTAAAACCATGGGCTTATTACCATGCAACAAACAGCCTGCAAACACTGAACACTGCACGGGTGGAAGTGTGGATAATTCCTGTATTGTGAATATTAAAGGGAAATGTAATGGCCTTGCAGCATAAATCTGGATCTCAGGCTGCTGTAAACTGGATTAGCTGCACAGATGACAGCAAAACTGAACAGAATAAATATCAGAACAAATGGGAAAAAAAGTCTGGTCTGGTCTTAAAATACATTGTCAGGGCCTATTTCCTTATGTTTACACTACATGAAGGAAAATCCATTACATTTTTATTGCTGACACACACCTTGTCAAATCATTTTAAATGGTAATCTTATTTGAATACCCTTGGTCAGCTAAAATACCCAATTGTTTCTAATTATCTGAAAATTAAACCTATGCTAAGTGTTTACCAATAGTTTACTGCCTTTTTCACCACTAATCTGATTGTTCATTCTCACAACTAACACTAATAACTTAAATGATTTGCCAATAAAGCAAAATGACTAAGGAAAAAAATCAAAGCATGTATCTCAGCAGCTACTCCTAATTAATGTTTCTCTGAATTATGTTACCAAGGGGAAAAAAAAAAATCAATGGATGCTGTGACAGAAGCTGTCTGTGCCAGCTCAGAAAGACCAGCTTTTGCTCCCTTTAAAATAAGAACCTGCAGACAGAAAATTTGCCTCATTTGTAGATAAGTAAATTCTTTTAATAAAATAGTATTTCCCCCCTGTCTAGCACAGCCCCCGTTGTGCTCTTTTACAGGACATTGCTGCAGCCCAGTGCTGTTATAGAGCCTCAGAGCTTTCCTGGCTGGCAGGACCATTCTCCCTCTCAGATTTCCTCCTGGTAGGCAGCAGACCAGTCTAACAGGTCAAAATCTCTCTGGTGTTTGCCAGGATCCAAACAAACAACTGGTTTACTGATGCTCTGAAGCCAGAATTCTCACTGTGCTGATGAGCCATGGGGCTCAGAAGCCAGAGCTGATGCAATAAGCCCACCACTTTTACTAGTTTTGAATAATAAGGAATCTCTGTAGGAAAAGCATTCATTTAATCAAGCTGAGGACATGGGAAACACAAAAATTCAAAGTTTTCAAACTGTAACTAATATCCTGTAATATTATTTGTTGAATTTCTCTTAACGTCAATTGAGAAGTCAATTTAGTTTTATAATTGATTTTCTGCCCTTGCTCTTTCAAGTTAACCATGTAAAAAACTGAGCCAAATATATATGGAACTGAGTAAGCAGCAGGAGGGAATGACTTGCAAAGAAAAAGATGAAAGCTGGAATTTTCAAAGGAGCAAGAGGGAGCTGAGTATCCAGCTACCCTGAAATCTCAATGGGCTTGGGTGCACAGTTCCTGCAGGACCCCTCCAAAAACCCAGGCTGGAAAAAAAAATCAAATATTTATGGCATAGCAAAGGTTGGGGAATGGATTGGCAGACTCAATGTCATTAGGAGATGTGAACAGTGAAGTAAAGAAGAGGGATTGTTGCCAGTGGAGAGATGCTGAGGGTACTAACAAGCAATGCCAAGGGGCATGTCTAGTCCTGAATGTGGATCTTAGAAAATACTGAGAGCAAAACCAATCACCATCAATGGCAAATCACAGGCTTAGGAGGCAGGACAGAAATGGCAGCCATCAATTTAGAGAAAAGGCAGCAAAAGAAAGAAATATTTCTTGAGTACCCAAAGTAAGAAATTGCTGTGGGATTAAGATTTAAGCCGGATAACAGGTTGATTCTGAATAGTCTCATAAATGAAGAAAATGACAAAACTAATTTCACTGCTCAAGTAATCTTCCATACAAAACAGAAGGTACATGGATCAAGGCTGGGTCTGCCCAAGGGATCCAAGTTTCTAATCACAAGCATGTATGAATCCTCAGTTTCTGGGGTTTTAAATAAATGAAACCCACTGTGATTCAGCAATGTTTTACTGAGTATGTTCATTTACAACTCCTCTCTTCCCACTGAGTGGATGCTACACTTCCAAAGACATTATTTTACTTTCTACTACTCTATTAGTAACTAGTGCTTTCACTGATGACAGATGAAGCTTTTAAAATTATTTTTTTACATTAAGTTAGACATTGCCTTCTGTAAGGCTACTGCAACTGGTTTGTGCTCAGCATCAGCCAACATTTCCACAGTGGAAGCAGAAGGAAAGGCAGGTGCCAACAACAGATGTGTTCAGGAGTGGGAGTTTGACTTGTATTTCTAAGATCATCTCTTTATGCTCATGATACTTACTTTATGCCTGTGGTCAAAAATCCCTTAACTCTCCCATAGATGGGAGAATTTGGAATGTAACCATGAGACAGAAATGTGTGTAACAGAAAATGTTCCCTATTCTGGGAAACTGAAACCCACTTCTGACACCACCCACACTAGGAATAAAGATCTATGGATCAAGGAAGGACAACGATCATGGGTGCCCACTGCCTATAAATAATAGGGGAGGAAACAAGTCCTAAGAAATGGAGGCAGCTGTGGTGCATGGAGGTGGAAGGTCAGAGGCCTGGAGACCTCTATGTACCTTCAAGATCAGGTACAAATCAGTTTGGCTAATAATTTTTCCATACTATGTTGCTTGTTCAGATTCTTTGTTGATGACTGTAAGCAATGGGGTTGGTAATTCTGCCATATGCATCCTTTGGAACTGGTAACAGGAGCAGAATTAATTTTTTGATGAAAATAATAATGGGGTGCCACCTCAGGGGCCACATCAATAGCCTACAGCAGTAGCATGTCATACACAGACAGTAGATTTCTTTATGGGTATAACTGTAGTGCTCCAGCCTACTTTATAGTATTAAACCTCACCATTTCCATTATTCTTTTCCATATAGTATGAAAAAGTTGAGCTAGAGCCACAGATCCACAGGTGAGATTATATAAACCTCTACAGAAACAAAATATGCTGAAGCAATGAGAGGTCCATAAAATGTTAAGACAGGAATAAATCAAGGTTTTTCTCAAAGGACCTTTTAGAAATTATAACAGCCATCTTGGTTCTATGGGGAAATTTCTGGCACTATTGACTACTGCATTTTAAAATATTTCTTCTAGCCAAAGCTATTTTTCCACCATGACCACTTGTCACTATTTAAAGCTAACATAAAAAGTGAGGCACAAAAACATACACAAAGGATGCACCCAGCCTTTGCTTCAGACAATCACAGAACTGACAAAGCACAGGAAGTTTGTTCTGGAAGAGAAGGGTATAAAATAAAATAAAGCTGCAAGGTTATGAAACTAAGTTCCAGTCTAAGAGCTGTTAACATATCACACATTAATATACACTACTAGACCCTCTTTGGGATGGAATTTAAGAGCTGTTCATTGATCCAGGCTTTCATATGCATCATAATTGTACAGCACAGAGGCTGTAACCCATTACAGGGCCCTTTAAGCTGTTTAATTTATCAGGCAGCTTGTATAATGCATCCTGCACTATAAATAGCTGGCTGCATTATTCTTAACTGGCTATTCATAAGCAAACATACAATCTTAAAATAAGGTAAATGCAAAGGCAGCAACCGTATTTGACTATTTTTAACAGAGCAATGAACCATTACATTGTTCATGCCAGTGTGGATGTTTTGTAACAATTTAACAAGCCATTTACAATAACACGAGCAGTCTTTTGAAATGAAAATGCATTTGCATAAATTTTCTTTCTCAGATGCATCCAGGTTCTGAAACCTTGCCTGCCTCCACACTTAAATCACTTAAAAAAGTGATTGTTAACAAAGGTTAATAAAAATAAAATAATGAATATATAAAATGCAGCAGTTACCCACTTTTTTTGACAAAGACATACAAAAACATCCAAGTCACAGGTATGCAAAAGGAGAAGAGCATTTTCTTCCAAAAAAGCCTTGACCAGCAGAATCCTCATGCTTGTTTGAATAAATTATCTCTTGGGCTAGAAAGAAAACTCTGCGCAAGCCTCACTCTTCAGTTCAGCCTTCACATTGCAGCTCCTCCGCCAAACTTACGTGCCAAACCCAGAGAAGTTGGGGAGCTTCCTCTGGAGATATCCAAAAGCTGTTTGAGGGCACAGTTCTGAGGAATGTGTTCTGGGGAATCCTGCTTGAAAAGATCACCTCCAGTGGTCCTTCCAACCTTGCCTGCTCTGAGTTCAGGCACCAGTTGTGATGGAGAAACTCATAATCCACACAGTGACTCACAGGAGTCCACAATTTCCCTTCCAGTTGGCATTTCCAAAATGCAACAACTCCAGCAAGGAAAGTCACTGCAGAGCTAGGAGCTCTGTGTATCGCTTGGTGACACTTTTGATCAGGTCACTTGTGGGTGTCCCACTCCCCCCGTGGATTCCAGGGAATAATAACTCAATTGTCGCGAGTCCCGAGCGCGGCATCACATCGCCATCGATCCATGAGGAAAACGCTCGCTGAAATGGAGACAGCTGCTCTCACTCACCACACACACAACCTCCTATAATTAACTAATTTCAGACCTCTTGGAATTAGCTGCTAGAAATGCCAACAGCTGAGGCAAGCAAGGAGGCCACTCCAATCCACACCGGGGGCTGCGACAGCCATCCGCCGACAGAGAGCTAACAAAATAGATTTGAGGTAATTATTTCAGGGACTTGTAGCACCACTCGCATATTAACTCTTTTTAAGAATGCTTTGATGAATTCAATTGAAGTCAATTAATTACATTTCCAAGTCAGATGAATACAAAGTGGAGACGCCACAGGAAGTGTGTGTTATTCCATCACTGAATATGTAACAGAGATGACAGGATTTCAGTTCCCAGATTGTTTAGCTGGGTCTTTGAGCAATCAAGTGATGATGTCTGACTGAACAGGCTATTGTCCCTGGAACAAATATGAAATCTCTTAAGCAAAATGCAAGTCAACCTAATTTCCTTGTGGGTTTTTGTTGGTTTTTCTTTTCCTTGTTATTTTTGGTTTTTTTGTTGTTGTTTTTAACTAGCAAGCTTCAAACTGTTATGTTAAATGACTTTAAAGCTTGATATTTAAGTCACTTGGATGTTACTTAGTGAGAAAGAACAAAACATTATAAGCCAAAAAAATAGTCTTCAACCACAGGGAAAACCATTTTGAATGGTTTTAATCTCTCAATAGAAAAAGTGAGAATAATAGGGAAGATTTAATTCAGTTACTATGCAATTCTTGGATCCAGTAGAGAGACAAAACCTCAAAGCAACCTCGAGGCATTGTATTTCTGACAGCTTCATTTCTGACCATTAGATGAAACATTAAAATTTACCTTTGTGTTGCAGTGTTAAATAGCACCATAATCAAGATGCAAAATACGTAATTCAGTTGAAAAACACACATAAAAGAATTGTGGGAGCATCTGAAATTATAAAAGACCACGAAAGTGTTTAAAAGCAAAAGGGAAATGCAGCCAAAGAAGGTAGAACAAATACAATGTTTTAGCAGGAAAAAGTATTGAAGAAAATACTTTCCATTGACAAAGCAGTCGCCACCTTTATGACTCATTGATTTCAACACGATTCAAGATCATTTACCATCCTGAAAGTGGAAAACTCACATGGGAAGAATATTGCTACAAGATAAAACCAAGTAATACCCTAGAAAGTATCCAGAGTACAATGACATATTGACAAAGGTACAACGGATAATCTAAAAGGCCTTTTTATATTCAGCTGATAAGAGTTAGTTATTCTGCTATCAGGATGAATTTATTATCAACACTGTAAAACATGAGCAGAACACCAAAGCGACTGGAAAAGAATTCTCACCTGACCAAAATCTTAGGTAAATATCTCAAATCAAAAAGCTCCTCAGGCAAAGATGAGGCTGAAATTGTGATCATTCACTTTTTACAAACTAGAATTTGTCAAGTTTCATAAATCCTCTTTATCTCCAGCAAGCCAAACATGACCAGAGCGACAGGAAGACTTCTTGGAATGGTCTTTGGCAGCTGCCTCACGAGTGCTATGAGTAAAAGAGTGCCAACTATTGTGGTATGAAATGTAAATGTGCTTGAAATAGAGCAGCCAGGATGCACAGTTTTGTTTTTTCATTACAACACAATGTGATCTTCCAAATGTTCATTGTAATATGAGTTTCTCGACTCACAGCTGTCCCAACTGACCACCTTTCCTGGTGGCTCAGGAGATGGAAGGTTCATTAATCACCCTGGTGTTGGCAGTGCCACACTCCAGCCACCACGATTCCCTCAATCCCTGCCCCACACCCACCAAAGACACACCAGTGGAACAGCACAGCCATTCTGCACTAACAGCAAGCCCAGCACTTGCCTTGGAGATGTGGAGCATCTGAGAGGGACTGTGCTGTGTGGTTCCCTCTCAAAACCCACCACAAACAGCCAGAGTAGCTGTAAAAGGGAGACAGCACTGCAGTAAACTCATCAAAGGGAGGGTTTTATTTGCCCATAAAACTTCAAGCTGTTTATTTTCATGTATCTGGACAGAACTATGGGAACACATGCTCCATCAGCACACAGTCATCTCAGTTTCACAACAAAGCATTGCAGAACAGCTTGTGAAAACATATTGTTCAGTTAATTGCATTGGCATGCAGATGCCCTCACATTTATGAATTAACATCCACCATGGCAAAGGGATGTACAAGGAGACACAGGGACTGTGGCATGTGGCCCTGTGCCTGCCAAGAGAGGTGCTGCCTGATGGAGTGCAGCCCACGAGCTCTGGGCTTCCCTTTCCTGCTTCTGTGGGCTACAGAGGCTTTGCTATTGCCAAAGAAAAGGAGCCTTCAGGCAAAAATCCTGTGTGTCTTAAGGATATGAGGGTGCTTAAAGCTTCAAGCAGTCCTACATAACCAACTGACTGCCACCAAGGCACCTGATAGACACTCAAGAGCCTCAGGGATCTCTGCATCAGCTCACTGCGTACGAAAATGAAGAAAATCCATGCCTGGAAAAGTCAATGGCAAAGAAACAGCCCAACCACAGTGGGACTCTGAAAGGTATCCAAGCATTTGTATGAGTTGCAAGAGTGTTATACTTCATCAAACCACGCTGCTCAGGAGGAGGTGAATGCAGGAAATGAAACACAAGATTTTATTTGACATGTTCTTACCGAGTATATTGATACGCTACACAAAATATTATGGAAGGAAATTACCTGTGTCAGCACTGGTATAAATACCTGTCCAATAACCACTCAACTTTTGGTAATGGCCCTGTTAACATGGGGGCAATGAATATGTGTTTGTCACTTAAATACATCAAGCAAGTCTATTAAAAAACCCCTCTGAGATTAAACCTGGCACCTATTTCAACACTGATCAAGGAGAAACAATAGATCTGAAGTCAAGTGGTTTGAGGCCAGAGGCTTTTCATAACACAGAATTTGCAACTTCTTTCCATCTTTGCATATTTAGGAAAACACAGAATGCTTCGCAGTGGCTTGAATTCCCTGCATAATTCACAAAGTTTTGAGTATTTCATGACACGACAAATTGTTCAGGCACCTTGCTGTCATACCCTTCTGCTGCTGCTGCCTCAAATCTTCCCCCAAGTGTTTGAGGAGGAGGAAACACTGGACAGAAACAATATGTGTTGGGAGGAGAGAGCTGTCATTCCTTGAGGACTAGCACCTGCGCAGAGGAGTGTCACCCCAAGGGTTTACCAGCAGGTTGCTATGGCAGTCAGGCACCACTAACAGAGGTCTCCCCTGCAAACACTTCCTAAGGCATTCAGCAGCTGCAATACTGTCCCTTCAGCCACTCTGCTTGTGTGGGCCCTCTCCCACAGCAGAACAAGGGGAAGGATGTGTTGAATCAACTGTCACAGTAATAACTATGTGTTTCACTAACCAACTTTCTATAGCTCTGTCTCTGTAGAGACATAAATATCTCCAGATTCAACCATGCTGGCAGGATCCATTAAGCCTGACATCCCTCAGAAAATAATTTACTTTCCTAGAAAATAACTAGGCCATGAAATAGTTGAAGGAGAAGCCAAGACTGCTGCGTGAGGAACACTGGAGGGACACGGGCAGGAGAGCCTACCTGTGGACATGGGCTCCACTGTCCCCAGTCAGACACTGCACACTCACTGGGACAGTACAAGGTACACTTCTGCACTGCCTCTGGGACCTCAGCCTGACTGCACAGAGCGTTGGGCACAGTCTCCACACCGTGGTCCTCAGCAGTGCTCACACACCTACACAGAAAGCACACATTTTAATTAGAGTATCACAGGCACGATGGGTATCAACAAGTTTTCTCCACCCCATACAGTACATAGACATGACAACAGATACAAGCAGCATGGCTGGTCAAAAAAAAAACTAATATGTGAATGCAAATGGAAATCAGCTACATGCACAACATGCTTTTGTTACTTCATACAGAGGGATTTTAACTTTGATCGGCTGACAAAGGAGCAAACAGAAAGTGACAACCAGCGAGAACAAATCTTAGTGCTCCTGCTAGTAACATCTGAACATTTGGAAATAACTCAGCATTTCCCCATGCCTGGGGAATGAATATTCAGTAATAATGAATGCCACTCTGGTGCATGCAGTGCTATTACTTGGGGAAAATGTTAGCAAATCAAAATATGGAGGCTTTGCACCTCAGGGAGCTTTATGTACACATGGCATTTAGGTTGAAGAATACTAATTTAAATATCATGCCGTGTTCCTGAAAAGCCAAGGCTGCATCTCTGAAATGCTTTTCCTGTAAACCATGGCACATAAACACACATTTCTTTTCATTTGCAATACACTGGACTCAGCAACACACTCACTGTCAGATGGCCAGATATTGCAGCTTTATGCAAGAACACACCAGCTCTTTTTGATCTGGAATACCTGAGCTTTTGTCTTCACGCACCTGACTTCCCTCGTTTGTATTCCTTCTCCACAGTGGAGGGAATTTTCTTCGCTGCTGATTTTGCATGGAGACCATGGTCCTACTTCCCAGGAATACTGATTGCACTCACTGTAGCATGGGACTGCCTCGTGTACCTGACAGGAGAAAGAACCAAACTCTTCAGCTGAACTGTCCAGGTTAGCATGTCTGCAGAACAAACCCACAGAAAAGTATCCTGGCTTACACTGCCCATGCTAAGGCTGCTGTAATGGCTTTCAGTTCATTTATTCATTATTGACTTGCCAAGGGATTTTTAAGTATATAATGAACGGCAGTATGCATGCAGCATCTTCGGAAGCAGGATAAATAACAGCTATTTCCTGCAGCCAGAAGAGGAACTCCATTACAATTTCATTTGCTCTGCCTGCTCTCAGGATAATCTATCACATGTCATTCACCAAGATCGTATGTACCACATCCTTTTGTGTTTCAGCAGGTACAAACTTAAAATCAGCACTCATTTACCTTTGCTTCTAATGCATTCTTATAAGCCATTTGCCATAAAAGAATGAAATTTCATGCCTCCTACAAATTTCATTTTTATACACAAAAATGGTAAACGCTTTTTTGCCTACAAATGACTTATCTCTAACATATCTCCTAATCAAACACGACAGCGTGTTCACCTGAACTATGGTATCTACATAGGGAGAAAAATACAGCCAAAAGCTTGATAAAAGGTGCCAGATATTCAGGTTGTTAAAAGCAGCACACTGAGATATAGCACTTCAGCAGATTTTTAGGTTTAAATAAATGAATGCATCAACAGTTCTATTACAGTGATGAATAAAAGTTATTTATTTTGAATCTGGTTTGTCTGCAGAAGCTGATTTGAAGATACAGTATTCCCTGTTGCTTTGCATGAAGCATAATGTGCTGCCCTGGAAAAATACAACACACCTAAAATTCCTTCTTCCACATACCAAAACCTCCTCAGCCTTGCTGCTGCGAAGCCATTTCATTCTCACTTGTAGAATAAATCAATAGCCTTCCTCCCAATACCCCCAAAAAAGATTCAGACATATGTTTAATAATTTACAGCTTCATTTTAAAATAGCAGATTATGACTAGACATGTTGTGGACACAAGAAAAAAGAAATCCTCTTTATAATATTTGGAAGTGGGAAGACAAGAAAATTCAGATACCAGTCTGAAAACAAAACTGGTGTCCCATCAGAAAATCACCTTCATTTCAAATGGAAGGAAGAAAACTTGAAAAGGAAAACTCCTTCAAAGCAGAAAATGTCTGAAACTAATTTTAACTGTGGGTCTGTCTGTACCTTGTGCATAGGTTTAGCAGAGAAGGAAGAATAACAGAGGATGAAAAGTGGAAAACATGTAAAGGTGAAAACACAGGAAAGAGGAAAATCAAAGTTTGAACTGGTGAGGGCAAGGAAAATATGAACCAGTAAGAGAATCACATTTCACACAGAGGAGAGGAGAAGGAAGGAAACAAAAGGGGCAAAGGCAGCCATACCATTAGCACATTATTATTAAGCACATATTGTTAAGCACAAATTACAAACCTGGATGTGGCTTTGAGCAACCTGAACCAGCAGAAGGTGTCCCTGTCCATGATGGGGGAGCTGCAAACGAGATGATCTTTAAGGTCCATTTGAACTGAAGCCACTCTCTGGTTCTGTGTGGGCCGTGCACCAAGGCACTGGCACTTGGCCCAACTCCAGAGTGTACAGGTGTCTGTGCATTGTACAAAGTGCACTCAGAGCTGAGCAAGCAGCACCACAAGCAGTGCTAATTAGCTGAGCAGTCAGGCTCGTTATCATTAACTGTGTACATGGGAGCACAGAAAAGCAGCACTCACCAAGCCTGGGAGCCCATGGATGCTGGGACACAGCTGAAGCCACCATCCTGCCCCACCAGCCTGTCACCTCCACTGACTGCAGCAGCCACATCTCTGCATGTGCCAGGGACAACAGCAATCCCTCTTCAGGCACTGCAAAGCCTTTGTGTTCCCCACAGACATCCATCCAGGAGATGGATGTAGAGTCAGGGAGTATTTATTAGTTTCCCTGCTCCACAGGGGGAAGGAAAAACTACAGCCTGCCTATGTTGCCTGATAAAACACCCTGTCATCCACAGGAGACGATTAGTGAGGGAAACAGGTGCTTGAGGCATGACCAGTTTTTTCCTCATCAAAGAGGGAATGAGCAAAGAGCCAAGCTTGGACAAAACTGGCTGCCAGGGGCCAGCCCAGTGAGAAGGGCAGTGTCAAGGATGGTAAAGCTTAACAAGTAAGTTCTATTAAGAGCTGGGTGGTCTGTTCCTGCTTTTAGACTTCTGAGGAGGAGGCTGAGGTTGGGAGCAGGCAGGGGTTGCTGCCTCCCTCCCTCCCTCCCAGCCTCCACAGGCACAGCAGGGCAGCCACGGCAGTCCAGCACAAACAGCAGCTTTGGGGATTAAAGATTCTTTTCCTTGCTCTAATGAATAACCCTTCCTCAGGGTTAGGGTATGCCACTGTGAACCTGCAGGCTCCCAGCACTCACACTGCTACTTGAAGCCAGGCTGAGGCCAAGAGCTTGGGAATCCCATCTCGTTGTCTCAGTGGCCTCTGATTGCTCCACCTTAACATCTATTAAACCTCAGACCTCTCCTAACCAGCAAAACCCAGCAAAGGCTTAACATGAGGCATTTACCATAAATGTGTTTTAGTGGTCAAAACCTCCTGTGGCATGTACGTGCTGTAGTAACTGTGTAGGAAAACAAGACAGAGTTGGGCAGGCATGGGATGCCACTAAAATCAATCTGAGGAATCCTGTGAGCCAAAACAGAAATCCCATAGGCACTGACACAAATAGACATAATGTGAAGTGATACTTCAAATGTGCTCTTTAAAGAGCAGGGAGGATCACAATAGCAAAGCCATTAATAGAGCACTCCTAGCCTGCTGTCTGACTGTGTCAAACCTGTTCAATTACGTGTGAAGTGCCATCAGCTCTCTTCCTCCTCCAACAGACAGACAGACAGACACATCCCACTTTGTGCTGGAGGAGGGAGGGGACACAGCCCTGGCTGCTTGTCCCTGGGGTACCTCAGATCCCCAGTGATCTGCTGCTGACCTGTGCAGTATTTCCTCTTCGGTCAGGATCCCCAGCTTCCACTCACCACCAAAAACCTGAATTATAGCTGTCCCAAATAACCTGTTTTCCTAAAATATTGTGCTGACACCACAGCACGTTGTTGTGAACAAGCTCTCTCCTCTGCCCTGTGCCAGTGCTGAGCAATGCCATCTCTGGCAGCACCTCTGGGACACTGGGGAGATGTAAATAACCACCTGCGTCATTGGGAGGGACAGATTTCTTCAGAACAAGTTACAACAGGCACCCATAGATGCCATTAAGCTCTTAAGTGGGAGTCTCAAGGAGATGCAAGATTTCCACGGGTAGAACTCAGTGGGAATGAGTTCAGGAAGCTGTGAATACAATTTGTAACTCCTTCTTTGCATTTAAAAACCACAGTGATGCAGCATGTGGTTCTTTCCTCCACAGGACAATGCTTTCCTCCTATTTTCTCTCCTGGCTTGCCATAATTTGTTTTCAATCACCTCCAATTCCTCCTTTTTCTTCTTTTTTTTTTTTTTAAATTTGGAAAAAACCTACAGCAAACATTGAAGCCTTCAATTTCTGTTTTTGCTAGCAGCTGTGCTACTTAAGGTGGTCAAACAGACATGCTCTTGATTCTTCATTTTCAAAGAGTTTTGACTAAGCATTGCTGTTCTGTGGGTCCCACATAACAGAGGACCCTAGGTTCACTTCTCACCTCCTGGGTCCATGGGAGCACCCCTGTCCTGACCCTGAACAGAGGCTGGGATGGGATGTGGTGTTCTCATTCCCCACCAACCCGGGAACCCAAAGCACCCAACGCTGGAGGGGGTTGGGATGTGCTCCCATCGATCCCTGCCTGTTACAGAGGGCATCCAACCTTCAAATTACACATGGTCTCCTGGCCCCCACCAAGTTTGCCATCCACTAACTCTGCTGCAGATACAGAAGTCCCTTGTAAAGCTGGGACACTTCTCTTCCCAAGCACAAAGACAACAGTTCCTTTGAAAATCATCTGCTTAATGCTCACCCTTCCCCAAGCTTATGCAAACCTGCTACAACAGTGCATTTACAAACTCCTTCACACTGAGCCCCTGTATGGAACTGCAGTGCCACAATCCATGTCCTGAAGGACAAAAATAAAATGAATTCCATGCAATAGGCACAGGAACCCATTGTTCTGCATGGAGGGAGAATGATGCTGGAAGCTGCAGACACTTGAGCTGTGAGGAGCTGCAGAGATCAGCACCCAGGGCAACCAGCCTGGCTTCATCCCTCACTGCCTCAAGAAATAAACACAGTCTTCTGGAATTTTAGCAAATTAACTGCTTTCCTCAGTTTTTATTCATATTTACCTGCTGGGTTTTGGGCTCAGTGAACCAAGGGCTGTAATGATGCCTGTCTGAAGCCAAGGGGAGTTTTGCTGCTGCCTTTGACTGGCTCGCTGTATCCCTCTTTGTAGCCTGAATTAACCCAGAACACTGCTCTAACACCTGAGTCCCAAAATCGAGTTGATGGGAAGAGATCTCAATAAATTAAAGGGAAGGACAAAAGCTACCTTTTAAGAGACAGACTGCTAAAGCTTACCCTAATAAAACAACCCAGTTCCCATTCACTCCAATGCAAATCCTGAGACCTTGCTAATGCATTATTGATGTGGACAGTTACTTTAACAAGATATACAAGTATTAATCTATTTATTTTCTCTTTTAATAGCTGATACTTGCATTTTAATGAAAAATCCAAATATCTAACCACCCAAGAGCTTTGGTGTGATTTATATTGTTCTCTAACTTACTTATTTACATGTAGGCTTGCAAAGGACTTATAGAAATAAATGCACTTGCTCAAATGATGTTATTCATTATAAGAAATTCCTACCTATACTTCAGGTAGCCTGTCTGATGAGCACCTGCAGAATAAACTAGAATGAGGTTCAACACTTCTGAAAATCATAGTGACTTCATATTTCAGTGAACATCAAGATTTATTGTCCCTCAAGGTAAATATTGACTCTGGTTTTCCCTCAGTCGATATTTTAGCTTTCATGACAGTAAATCTTGGTGTTCACTCCAACTAAGTCAATATCTGCTTATTATATTAGAACAACCAAACTGATCACTGTAGCAGTTGCCTGAGACCCTGAGGACTACCTCTGTGCTATTCATTTCTAATACAAATGGGCTAAATTCATTGCTAACATAAGTTCATTTCACATGGCCGCCCTTACATGAAGGTTACATTAGACCTAATACACTGAAACAGTCAGAACCAAAGAAATAACAACCCATTTTCAAACTGTGGAGACCACCATGAGTAACAGTAAAGGTAGAGAAGATATCATATGGCAAAGTGAGCTTGCTCTGGTTTGCAAAGACACTTGCTGGTAAGGGCTAAAACCACTGCTACTGACACTGGACAGCAATTTGCTCACTTGTAACACTTTCTGCATCACCACTTGTATGTTCTCTGCATATCCAGGCTGCAGGAGGAGGCAGCAGTGGGATGTTCTCCTCCTCTTAGAGCTTATGGCCACCAGCTGGTGACACATGGGCCACAGCCAGCATTTCTCTTGCAACCTGCCTGACACAAATGGATTTACACTATGGTGGGAAATACATCTGAAAAAATGTCCATTCACTGTAATAATCTACAAATATGACTTCTGTGTTGACTCCATCTCATTCATCCAAATCTTTCCTTTGGTTGAAAGATGTCTATATATTAACTGAATAACTTTTATAATGTTCCAATGCTGCTTTCACATTCTGTTTAATAGCAACCAGATAATTTCTAACAATTAATTTCTTTTATTTAGTTCTTTAAAACTGAATTAAAAATTGAGTACTTGCTTTGTTAATTACTTAACTGCGTGTTTGATTTGGCAGATCTAAGCATGCACTTAAAAGCTTTACTGAATTAACTGAATATCTGAAGGACCAGCACTTGCACATTAACAAACACTACATCACAGAAATTATCTCATTAAAATTTCAACATTAAATAGTTCTCTTTAAAATAAAATTGATTTTATTTCATGCTAGTTTATATATTGATCATGATTGCCAGAAATATGCTAACCACTCACCAGTATTAAACCTGGTTGAACAGTTAATTTTCAAGCAAATTAGATTTTGCAAAGCACAGCTTCACTGATGAATATTTGTCTTTAGGTATTTGGATGCAGCAGCAAATAGTCACCAAAACTAAAAAAGAATTGCTCAAAATGACTTAGAGCACAGAAGTTTGAACAGATATGTGGTAAGACTTCTAAATTATCAGAATTCCTGAATTTTGTATGCCTCTAGCAGATCCCTGCACAAATACTTGTGAAACAAATTCAGCAGTTTTAGTTTTTATTTACACCCAAATCAAAGGAGTTTGTGTTTCTTACCTCCTTTGTGGTGTGGAGAAAAGAAAATCAATTAGAGCTCTGTGAGGTTCTGAAAAGCCTTCACTGGTGTTGAACCAAAAAAACCTCAAACTGCCTAAAACTTTTTATCCAGCAAAAGGATGAGATCTGTTTTATTCTAAATTCAGAGCCAGGGCAGCAATTCCAACAGCACAGACACAGAGTTGCTCCAGTTCCCAGGATCTGCCCTGTGGGCAGAATGGAAACCTCTGCACAAAGACCCCTCACCCTTCCTCCACTACTTCAAAAACTGCTGGAAAATTATTTTCTCTGAAAAGAGTGAAAACACTTATCAAGCCTCTGAAGTTTCCCCTGCTCTTGATTATCTATTTATAGCCCAATCCTCAAAACTGCTCAACTTTAATCCTAATTTACACATGAGACAACTGAGGATGAAGAGTTGAGTGATTTACTAGAGGGTGGCCAGGGAGCCCTCAGGGAGTGGAGGACTGAGTCTGGAAATGCCCAGTCTCTTGCACTAACTGGATGATATATCAGCTTAAATCAGATCCTGGAAAGTTCAGATACAGACATTTCAGGATGAAGCCATCAAAAAAGGCAGCACTGTAAAATTCTGGCTGCAAAATGAGGAAAAGAGGAGAAATTAGGAAAGCAGCAGGGTATTCTTCCTATAAAGACATCTGGATGCTGCATTTTCCCTCACCATGGCCTTTAGATGCTTTTACTTCATCTATTTTTTTTTGCTGGACTTTACAAATGCTCCTAGTAAATCCCTTACTTTCTTCTAATGGATAATTAAATATTCCAAGTCAGACATTGATTTATTTCAAATTCTTAAGTGCAATGAGTGGAAAATGCCTTGTTTAGAAAGTTAATTGAGGCGAGCTCTGTCGAACCCCAGCCATTACATCTCACTCTGATAGAACTACCATGTTGCTCAGCAAGGCTTATTAATTCATATTTACAAGTGGTAAGTGGTTTTATTTGCTGTGAGATTGGTGTAGGCACTAGAAACACCAAGTGGTAACAGGGTAAAGCATGAGTGCTCTTTCTCAGAGATTAAAATACAAAATTGACATCATTCAACATGAGTAAATCAGGAAAAAACATGCAGCTCCTGGCCCCAAACCTGCCTGTCTGGTTTTACTCATGATTTTACTGTCAGTAGAACCTCTGAGGAACAGGACATAGCACAAAGTATAACCTTGCACATATTGAGTATTTATTTCTACCAGAAATACTCAGGCAAGACAATTTAGTCTCAGAGTTTTCCAAAAAACTTGAGGAGTTAAAGTGGGAAGGGGGGAGCTTATGAGAATACAGTCACAAAGGGCCAGTTCCTGTGCCTCTGCTTTTTATTTTACATTTTAATTATGTTTCATTCCTACCAAGAAAATACTAAATCCAGGTAAGATACTAACAAATGCCATCTTACAATGATGTCAGATACAGGGGTTTAAGACAAGGCAGAAACTCATTAGTGAGAGTTTCAGTGCATTTTTGCAGATTTCAGAACTTGTAGGTGCTGCTGCCTCCCTGTCACAAAGCCAGACAAGCATAGAAAATTTAAGTAGATAGAAATAAATCAATATCCCTTGTTTCTGAACCAACACATTTTGCTGCAGCTGGATTTTCAGGGGTAACAAACAAATGTGGCACCTCTCTGGATGAATCTGTAATGTTATAATAATGTTGGATCCAGTTTTAAAGAGAGGAAGAGAAAAAAAAGCTGATTGATGAAGAAAACATCGAAGCCCTTTTTTACTAGATGAGAACAACAAGATGAAGACAGATTGCAACACCAACCTGAGCCTTTGTAGATGTCCATGTTAGCAGGGCATGACAAGCAGAGAGGAAAGAAAATTATATATGCATTAGTTTGGCTGCTGCATGATAATATTGCAAAAAAAAAAAAAAAAAGGTAAAAAAGGCAGAAAATCTGCTTAAAATAAAATTGCCACAATGTAATGTTGCATTCAATGCTTTGATTACCCCGTCTTAAAAAAAAAAAATACCTCAAGCAGAAATCAAGCATTTCTTTGTGAGTGAATGAAAAGCTCTACTATGCTGAAGAATAAAGCAGAGTTCATTCAGCTCCATCCAGCAATCCTCAGGAGCTCATCACTGTGTCTCACAATCAAAGTTTAGGATAATAAAAAATTTTTTTTGAAAATCTAAGGAAATCTATGATCCTGAAATCTGGTGAGACACCCCACAATTATGGACTATCAGTCGTAAGGGACCAGAAAGGCTTTCAGGTATTTAGATATTAACTGGGTGGCTCTGTCATTAGTGAAGCCTGCAGCAGCCATGTCCCTCTCCTCTCCTCTGACTGAAACACCCAAGAATTCCCCACAGAGGAGTGGCAGAGCCACCCCAGCCTGGGGACACGGGGCTCTGGAGCCTGTCACTGCCACGCCAGCCTGGGGACACGGGGCTCTGGAGCCTGTCACTGCCACCCCAGCCTGGGGACACGGGGCTCTGGAGCCTGTCACCACCACCCCAGCCTGGGGACACGGGGCTCTGGAGCCTGTCACCACCACTCCAGTTTGGGGACACGGGGCTCTGGAGCCTGTCACTGCCACCCCAGCCTGGGGACACGGGGCTCTGGAGCCTGTCACCGCCACTCCAGTTTGGGGACACGGGGCTCTGGTGCCTGTCACTGCCACCACAGCAGCTCCCTGCCCAGCCAGCCAGCACTCCCAGAGCCAATCACTGCTCCAGCAGGTCAGAAACCTGCCCCAGCAGGATGTGAGCAAGTAATTACTCGATCCAGAAGCCAAGTCATCTGTCACACGAGATGAAATAAACGCCGTCACTAAACACAAACAGTCCCACAGAAGCACTTTCTTTGTAGGCTTCTGGACAATAGGCAATTTAAAGGAAAGACCATCAGAGTTTCCTGCTAAGTTAAAAATGATGCCTTGGAGACACAGCTCAGCCCTAGCCTTTCTTTTAGGAGATTTTAAATCATTTCAAGGTCTAAGAGGTTCAAATTGATATTCTATCAGTTTATTTTCACATCTTTAAGCAAGAATGAATTAACGCAATCAGAGCAGTCACATCTGTCCTTACTGTAGCATGATCTTGAACTGACAATTTCTTCCACACGAGATTTAAAACCAGTTAACTGACAAGAACAATTTGATTGATAGCACTATAGACAAGAGATAGAAGAGACTGGGGAGTGTCAGGCAGTTGAAAGTTACGTTTTTTGAAACACTCTTCTATGAGGCTACACCAAATGCTGGAAGCAGAAGCAAGCCGCTCCTGAGGCTTCCCGCAGTCACAGCAAGAAACAGTCCAGTTTATGTTCCTGCAAAAGCAGGAATAGAAATGCAAACCAGCCCATAACCTGATTGTTTTGTCAGGATGAGACTGTGGCTCTCCCCCAGCCCACTCAGCAGCAGGTCTCATTCCTCCTCAGCAGCAGCCAGGCAGACACGGATGCTCGCAGGGAGAGCGGGACAGGCGCTGATGGATGAGTGATAGATCCCATTGCTTCAGAGCCCAGAGAGATCACCCACAGCCTGATTAGCAACTGGAGCTGAAAAAATTTCCCTAGAAGAGCGAGATAATGCAGAAGGCAGGGGATGTGACAGCCTGTTGCTGGCCTGTTTGTGGGAGCTGTCTCACTGCCAGATGTTAGCGCTGCGTTTAGGCGTGGCAATAACTCCAGTGATTTTCTCTCTGTAATTACAGGTGAGGCAAAGGCAGGTCCCCCAGCAGTGCTGTACTGAGCCCAGCCTCAGGACCAGCCACACAATTCCACAGATGTGAAGGCAGCCTAAGCCACACCACTGCACATTTAAAAATCCTGCAATTGTTACAATCTGACAGTTTTTATTGCTGTTTCTTGCAGGTGGATCCAGACAGAAAAGATTTAGGTACAGAAGAGCTGAGTTTTCTTCCCCAAATGCATATATTCAAGGAAAGTGATGTGCTGCAGAGAGAAACCATGTTTCTACCTGAAAGAACATCCATATTTAATAAACTAAAGGCTCCCTTGAGCCAGAAGTTAAATTCTACCCAACCCACTTCAAACATCAGAGAGCATACACACTGTCCCCAAGTCAAAAGATAAGAGGGAATTGCTTGCAAGCCACTACCTTGTGGGGTAGCTGACATCTTCTCTGTTTCCAGTCCTTCCTTTCTTCTCTGTTTCCATTCATTTCTTTCAGGGCAATGAATTGTATTATTCAGGAATATGTATTTTTAGATTCCTGCATTTCTATCACTGACCTGTAGTTTGAGGTTAAATGCTTTACAGGGACCTGCACAAACCTACACAAATCAATGCAGACTTCTACTGAAATCCACTGGGATGTGTTGCAGCAAGCAAGAAACATCTGAACATTTATAGGTGCTTAGGGGAAAAAAAAGTATTGATCATGGTGAATTTTTGCTGCAGTATGTATTTATTTAAATGGACATCAATACTGCCTATATATTGCTGATTAATGAGAAGCTATATAAGAAGTAAAAAGATGGGTTTTTGAATAAATCTGACAAGGAACACATCCCTAGGGGTGTGCAGTGAGGGTTGGACTAGATAATATTTAAGGTCCCTTCTAACCCAAACCATTCCAGGATTCTGTGAAGGAACAACAGAATAATGCTCATGCACATGTGCCCATGCTCTGCATCGAGAACATAGCTATATTTTCTTGGTTTTAAGGAATTTATGAGTGTCTGACTGCAGGAACCCTACCAGAACACTGAACTCCTGATTTGTTCATGTTCCAGAAGGCCCCGTACCCTCTAATAAGCACCACCAGTGTGCTAAGTCCTGCTCTGTACCACCATTCAGGATGGGGATGTCAGGGCACAAGTGATTCAGCAGTTCTCACACCTCTGCCATTCCCTGGAGCACCACCTTCATGCATCCATGACTCTGGAAATAATGGAGTGAAAAAGGCTGTTTCCCAAAACAGCAAGTAAAAGGAGAAAATAGAAAGCAAATGCACATGGAGACTACACAACCCAGCTGTGCTTTGCAGTGTGTAGTACTTGTGAATCACTCTACCTGAAACAAACCTTTTAGAGAATTAAATAATGCAACAAAGCAAATAGCATGTGGTATAAATTAGAGGATCCAGTAATTTAAAGATCATGCAAATGGTCTAAAGGAAAGTATTCACTCAGCCCATTGCAGATGAGAAAGTAAGGAAAATTAACAAGGCAGAGACAAGAAACTGATGTTGAATAGCAGCTCTGAAAGGAACTGAAGAGTTAAAAAATAAGGGGAAACACCATTACCTATCACAGGAGCCACACAGAGAAAGCCCAACACTAAAAGTCAATTTACAGTAGAGGGAATGGCAGAAAATGGAAAATCAACAGGGTGAAGGCAAAGAAAGGTGAGATAAACTTTTTATGATAGGCACTGATTCAGAAAGTTTGCCAACAAGGAGGGCAAACTTGAAGAGACACTTGAAATAACTCCTGTGTCAATGGGGTTATTTAGGAATGACAGGGACAAGATGCCCAGAATCTTCAGAAGATGCAAGAGAGCTGGAGGAAGAAATGAGGAAAACAGTGAATTGCACAGCAGTCATATAAACCTTTATTCTTCAGAAAATATTTTTCTACAGACATCATCTATAAGCAGCAGAAAATAACAAGGAGATGAGTAGCAGGCAGCATGGGTTTGTCAAGAACAAACTGTGTGAAATCATTGTAATGTTCCTCAGTAACAGGATAAGAGATGCTGCGGATAGGGATGAAATGGCAGGTATTATGTCGACCTTAGTAAGCCTTTCACAAACCTTCAGGCTAAGGAAATATGGTTTGGATTAATCTAATACTCTGCAGTACAATGCTGGAAAATCACGTTCAGAATAGCAAAGTGTAAAACTGGCAAGAAACCACACACATGGCTCTGCAGAGCTTTATGTTCTGTATCCAGTCATAGCCCTTCTTTTCATTAATGTAAGGCTGATGGACTGAAAATGATTCTTACTGACTGTGGATGCTGCCAAGGTGACAGGGACAGCAAGGCTACTGGAGAACAGGAATTCAAGAATTCAAGATGCACTTTATGAATTAGTGACATGGAATGAAAAAATAAGTTGAAAGAGAAGTAGAGAACTACAGTGACCAGAGACTGACCAGACAACAGTGAGAACACAGGATGAGAAACAAACAGCCACTCACTGTCCTGGATCCAGGAATTGCAGAGAACCATAAAGAGAATGTGATCCAATAGTATAGTAAAATGATGAGACAAATGCAGAGTTTGTAAAACACAGAGGTACCACTTCAGCTGTGGCACAGATTCAGCTCAGGAAGCACAGCCAGGCTTAGGTATCCAAGTTGACAAGAAATCTGAAGGATTTGAACCAACTGGGGAACAACTGATGGCAGTAACACTATAAAGACCAGAATCAAATTGCCAAGGTGAGTGGTGGCATTTCCTCTGTTGCTTTACAGGCAAACATTTAAAACACCAATATAATTAGTTACCATCTATATGATGGCAGGTCTGTCAACAAAGCATGGTACCACTGTCAGATAAAATAGCAATGCTTAGCCATAAAAAGAAATAACTCTGCTGTATCACACCAGATGCAGAGTAGCAAAAAGACACCTGAGAGAGCTTTAAAGAGGTCTTCCAGCAGCTTGAAACCATCTATCTGCAGCATCACTGAGCTCTATGCTGGCTTATTCACTGCTGCCTTGAATAAATCACAGATTGCCAGACTCTATTTTGGAAACCTGGGGCTGTCTTATACCTCATAGAGGAATAGGGGGGAAGAATTTCCATTATATTAAATATTAACAACATGGTTGTTGTAACACTGCCTACAGTCCTAGCTCCTCATTGTAAAAGCATTGATAATGACAGAGCAGTTAAAGGAAACCCAGGAAAATAATTCAAAGTCTGGAACACTTGCCTAAAAGTAGGAAAATGAAGGAACCTACTTTGGTTCAGATGTGAGGTGGGAAAAAGGAGATTCAATTATTTTTGAGAATATACAGAGAGAATTTCTCTTAGAAGACCTCTTTTTTAAGCTAGCAGATAAAGATGCATGTTCCCAAGGCTGAGAGCTTCAGTTAGACAAATTCAACCTAAAATGATAAACAAAGAGGGAACTTTTTAAGTATGAAAGAAATTAACTACTGGATCAGTTTATCCAGGGTTATTCCTGCTCCAGCCAAAGAGGGTGCCTTTCCACAAACCTCCCCAGCTAGGCAGAGACTTGACTGCAGACAAAGAGCTTATCCTGTACAAGGGGCCAAAGCAGACCTTCAGCATCATTATCATCATCATCATCATGTACCTCCTGGTTTTAGGATCTTTGAAAGAGAAACTCCACAGAAGACTTCTTAAATCATGTATCAATTATCCAGTGAGCACCACATTTATTAAGCCACATTAGATACTTTAAATACAAATTGCACATTGAAGTTGAGGGGATTCTTGTGTGGATTTCATGCACATTTTGAGAGGCTCTCAAAAAACCACAGTTCTACATTATAGATCAGAGGCACACTGGAGTTCAGCCAGTTCATGTTCCAGCCCATAAATGTGGATCCCCCAAAGATGACAATATTTTATTTACTGCATCAGCTCTAGCTACTAAATTTTAAGCAAGACAGGAGCTGGAATTCAGAAGGTGAATACAGTTCTTAGCTAAGTCACAATGGCACCAACACCATCAGGATTAAGCAGGAAAACAAAAAAAGTAATTATTTAAATAAAGAAAACACTCCCTTGCTTGCACTTATTCATCAATGAATTTTGCCATTTCTCAACTGTAACTCTGGGGTAGGTAAAATACATAGAATATTTGGAAATGCAAATTGGAGTCTCCTGTCTCTGGATAGAGGCTTCCAGATCTTTGTTTCGTTTCTGAGACAGCTGCTCCTGCTGGTTTTTATTACTAAGACCCCTTACTCTGCAGTGCACCTCTGACCCTCCTGCAGGTCAGTGCATAGTACCTGGCACATGGACAAATATATGCATGTATGCATGGATATCCCTAGGAATAAACAGGAGCTGATTGACAGGAAAGTGAAAAGAAAGAGAGAGAATAACTGGCAAAGAAGGGCAAATATTCACTGTGCAGAAGTGCATTTCAGGGGAAGCAAGAAAAAGAGGAGAAATATGGTAACAAGGAATACTGGAAGTGACACTGCGAAGGATGAAGGCAAGGGAAAACACTAAAGGAAGAGGCTCACTGTGTTTTACAAAGGCTTGACAAAATATAACACAAAGCAAAATATGTCTGAGGCAGGACAGAGGTGCATGGAGAAGCAATGACAAAGTTATTTGCAACAGGGAATCCATGGAACTCTGCTGGGCTAGACTTGGGCCATCTCTGTGGTTTGGCCAGTCCTGTAACAGCTTCTGATCGTGTGAGACACATGCAATAAACAGACAAGTTGGAAAAGCAGCAACACTTAACAGGCTAATGCCTGTATGTCTACTGACAGCTTGATAGTGACCTTAGTACCATCATTTGCTCTATTGGCAACACTTGTGTGGTTATTTTCAGCTTATTTCACAAAGCCAGCTTTGGAAATCTTTGCTTTCAGCAAGCAGCGCAGGTGTAAGAGCCAAGCTCCATTCAGCTTGTACCAAACCTCTCCCACAGAGCAGCTGCACACCAGTGTGTGTGTCCAGACACAAATTTCAGAGATTCACAGAATCAGAGGATACAAGGTTGGATGGGACCTCAGGGATCATCTGGTCCAACTTTTCATGGCAAAAGCACAGTCTAGACAAGGTAGCTCAGCACCCTGCCCAGCATCACAGAAGTGTCCAACACTGGGGAAACCACCACCTCCCTGGGGAGATTATTCCAACGCATTATTCTCACTGTGAAAATGTTATCTTGTGTCCAGCTGGAAGGAAAAACCTCCTACCTGTTGCCTTTTCCATACAACTTCTTCTTTGTAGCCTCCACCTTTTTTGTAGCCACCTTTTAAATAATGGGGCATGGAACAAGCTACATTTCACTGCCTTTTCATTTAGACTTAGACACAAACACTCCACAGCAAGGAAAGTAACTACTCACTCAGAAAGCCATTCAAACCTACCTGAGCACGGCAGTAAGCTCCTCTCAGTGTTTGCTATAGGGACATCAGACAGTTTCCAAATGGCATTTTTAATTGCCAAATGTTGGCAAGTCTAGGCTATGAAGGACCAGCATAGAGCACAATGCTTCAGATGGGTATAGATAAATACAGCCCGCTAGAAATCCCTGAAAAATCCACTGCATTTGGAATAAATAATAGTTTAGGCTGAATTCTTGGTTGTTTTGGGTTTTGTTTTTTTTTTCAGATTATGTAATAAAAAAATTGAGCTGCCTTCTGTTACCTTCTATTATATCAACAAAAACTATCAGACAAGGAAAAGCACCAAATAAATTCCTTTTTTTGCACCATGGAAATGGAAAAAGAAGTAATCAACTTTTACTTGTGCTCGTGCATGTTTAGACTGGAAATATTTTTCTTAATAAAAACAAAAGACATTGCAATTTTGAGGAAAACAGAAACCTGAGGCAGCATTTTACCCTTCTAAACACAGTGGAAGATGCTTCTCAAGGACAGTGCCTGACTTTCTAACTCAGGCAACTGCTGGACACCAACAAAAATCATATTTCTCACTGTGATGGTCAGCAAAACAGGATGTTCAAAATAAACAACCCAAGCCACAAAATGTATGCCTCTCTGTTCCTGCCTGGCTTCCTCAAGCACTGGACAGAGGTCTCTGGGGCAGAATGTGCTCCTGTTGAACACAAGGGATGTGAGCAGGTAGCTGTGGAGCACTGCCAGCCAGAGGGCTCTTTCTAAATATCTCTGACATGAGATTCCCCACACAAAAGGAAAAAGGATTTATTTTCCTCACTTATCCAGACAAAGAAATCATGGCTGCACCTGAGCACTGCAGAGTGAAACCAAAGCAGCTAAAGGAAAACGCCTAAAGGCACACTGGGCAGGAGCTGCATGGTTCATACAAGCAGAAGACATCAGGGATATCCCTCCTGCTGGCACTTGGGGTTTCCACCTATAATCAGGAACACATAAATCCCATCTGTCCAGTGGGGAATGCCATCAAAGCCACCCAGCACTGTTTGAGCCCCCTACAGCAGCAACCCAGAGGTGCTGGCAGGTGCAGAAGAGCATGGGGGACTACAGAATTCACCTGAAAGAAAGTCACCTCAACACTCCTCTCTGCCTACTGGAAAACTCCCTTGGGTGTTTTCCAAAGATTACAGTCTTGATGCTTTTTGCATTCCTGGAATCAACAAAACACATCACCAGCAGGGAGGGCTGGGGCAGAGGAAAAGCTGATGACAGACACTATTGTAATGGCTATGCTTTTAGGACCTCCTGGGGATGAGGTGAGATGCCACAGTGGGTAAAATACACCTTTCCTTGGGGAACAATTATGGGAGGCTTAAAGAAAATTAGGTGAAGTAGAGAAGGAAGCCCCTGATGGAAAATACAAGGGAAGTTCTAAAACAGAGAACAGAGCAGGGTACAGTGAGGCAAGATTATCTTTGCTTGGTACAGTAACATGTGCAGACTCCTTCAGAGCACATCTACTTACAGCAAATGACAATTTCATCAATTCTAATGGTAACAACACATTCCCAACTTTTGTTGGGTATTACTCTCCTCAGACTGACTGCTTCCAGAAGCCTATCTTGTTTTGTCCCAAAGCAATGTGAGACTAAGCATTCAGACTTTTTTCTGCTATATTGTCTCCTTTGGATTGTTTTCTTTGTTTCCTTTGCACCACAAGCACACCAGAAGTGCAGACACAGCAGCAGCAGACAGGGGATGTGAGCACATCTCCAGTGAGGTCACATTTTCCATCAGGCTGGCACAGCAGCAGAAGCAAGTGCTGCTCTGACACAGCACAAATAACAGGACCACGAACGTGGTTATTCATCTTCTCCATAGCTCACTCCATCAACAGAATTACACACAGCAGTAATCCATGCCCAGGCCTCTGGTAGGATCTAATGAACTTGAGAAATTCCTATAGGAAGAGTTAGTTTGGTCCTGTTTTAACAGCTCTTTCCCTCTGGAAAGGGCACTGTGGCAGTGGTTGATTAGCTAGGAAGACTCTTCCTTACAGTCAGCCTCTATCTCCACTCTTAATTCCAGCCCATCACCATTACACCCCCAGGCACCATGCTGTGTAACCAGTGTGTCTTTCTTTGATATTTATGTCTTTGGGAACTGCTAGAAGCCCCCACAGACACTGCTCAGCCCCAGATGCCTTTCCACACCAATATTTGGCTCTTCCCCTCCCCCTGCAGTGGGATGACACAGCTGAGTTACCTGCAGCCCAAACTCCCATTCAGAAGCAGCCTGGGCAGCACAGGGGTGCTTGAAAACACAAGCCCTAGAAATCTTTAGCTTAAGCACACATGGGTTGAATCCAGACTTTGATGTAAAAGGGGAACATACCATTCAAACACCACACTGCTTGCTCTCCCCTGGCTCCTTGGCCCACTTGTTGTGCTCTTCCCAGGCATTAAAAGGGCAGAAAAGCTCTCTATCAGTGTTTATTATGCAATTCAGTTCTATATCAGCATATTTAACTTGTTTATGCTGAACTCTGCTGCCTGAGAAAAGAACCATTGAGAGGAGTCTTAGGGGATTACGTTCAGTATTTTCTCTTAATTAGGCCGTGCTGGCTCCTAAGATGCTCTGTGCTGCTTTTATCTGCATCCTCGCACCAACTGGAACTGGGTATCTCAATATTGCATATATGTTTTTACTCTTCTCTGAGATAAACCTAAGGAGGTTAGACTGGTCAGCTTCTCTCAGGTTCTTGCCAATTATTACCCATGACCTCACTGCCCTCATGTACAAGTTCCTTATCTCCCTCCAACACTTCCTGCTTTTGAATGCTCCTGATTATGTGATAGAGCCTGAAAAATGGCCAGGGGCTCCCTCTGTGATTTGCTCTTTCAGAAAATGCTCTAATTTGCTCACTCTTGCCTTCAACTGTTCCTTTTTCAAAAGAGCATTTGGGACAATAATCTGAAAGCATTTATTGCAATTGGGCCGGTTTTCCAGAATCATTTGGTCTGCCAACTATTGAGATTCATCACAGCACTGGATTTCAGAAACCTGGGGGCAAGGCAATGTCCAAGATTTCCTAGAAATCATGAGAAACCCAAGGACTAACCTCTACTGCCTGACCTAGCTCTCCTCAGGCTGCAGCACATTTCCCTGCAGAGATTGTGGCTATTTAATATGAGCATCAAGAACAGTGTGAGGCTATAACTCACCTCAGAATCTTTAATCATACTTTCAGACCAAGCACTGAGAATCTAAGTGTCAATGGGACTTCACCCTGCAGGCACCTTTAAGCCCAAAACACCATCATCCTGCCTGGGCTCCCACATCAGGCAGGTCAGCTGGCTGATGGGTATTTTATTCATGTTAAATCTTTATTTAAAACATTCAGCCTGGTATATGTAGGGCATGGAAGTTCCTGCAGGAGAAGTAGGTCGGTGAGCTGGCCCTTAGTTCAGTGGGAGGTAATTTCTGAGAGCAGACATCATGATGCAAGGCAGGGAAATTATGGCTGTTTCAGGGCAGCACAAGCCACTGGCAGAGCCTGCCAGGATCAGCTGGGGGAGATCCCAGCCTCCGGCACAGTGTCTGGTACTGATTCATAACAGCAGGCAAGGACTGCGAGAGCTCAGTTTCCAATTCAGCCCAGGGTCCCTGGGCATCAAGGGTTTTCCTGAATTATTTATTTGGTTCAACAGGTGATCTTTGGTCTTTAGATTATCTTATTCCACTCAGCCACCTCTCTAATGTATTTTTTTTTTATCTTCTGCCCAACTTTCCCTATGAAAATTAATTTTCTCTCTGCTTCCTTTGCTCAGCCATGTGCTGAATCCCGGATGACTGTCCTTTCTTAGAAGAATATATAATAGGTGTCCATTTTCCCAATAGCAACATCCAATAAATGCACAGCTTAGAATCACAAGTACTAGAGATAAAACATTCTTGAATAATGTCAATATAGCTTTCCAACTAGTTCAATAGCAGTATTAGTTCCAGTATGACAAGATCTTATTTTCAAACAGTTATTTATAAGGCTTTCATCAAGTTACCTGGGATTTTTCCTTTTTTTTTTTTTTTTTTTTTTTTACTGTGCATAGCTCCTTTCTCCTTAATATTCAGCATAAAAGATCTCTGAAATCAGAGCTGAAAAACCTCCTGGCTAATTTGATGTTTCAAGCGTCAGTACAATTTTCAGAAAGTACATGGATTACCAAGGTCAAAAGAATCATTTCAACTTTCACCTCAATGTTCATTCAGCATGAGCTTTGAGATACCCTTTGGGGACAAGATGTTCTAGCCCCAGTTTCAATAAATGTAGCTTTGAATTTGGGTGACCACTCAGGATTACTTGAGCTCCTGCTTTAACACCATACATGACCATCACCACATCACTGGATTCTGTTCATTATTCTGCTCCTTGTTGTGGTTTACATCCCCTTTCCCATTCTGCCTGTGAACAGGGGCAAACACACCACCAGCAACACAGCTCACAGCAGAAGGAGAACACAGCTCACAGCTGAAGGCTGGTGGGTCCATAAACCTTCCCCAGATACTCACACACAGCACATCACCAATACACTCTGCGCGGTCCAACTTCATAGGCTGAAGGGAGCAGTTCCAAAACCGGCAAAAGGGCTAAAACCCATTTTTATCTCTATTTTCACCATAGGAACTGAAGGAGGCAGTAATTACCAACTCATGTGAGGCATCATTTGTTTTGTAAGTGCTAACTTCTCATCCTGAGTGGGCTCCTGCCTGTGCAGCCATCCAGGGACAGCCGCCGGACGCGCCACTAATTGGTCAGGCGGCAGAACGGAATGAGCTCCGTCAGTGCTTCCTTTACAAATCCATCAGCATGTCAGCCAGGAGTTAGCCCTCAGAGAGGAAAAGCAATGGGAAAGGTGTTTATGAGCTTGACAGGATTTCAGAGTAAAAGTTAAGGGAAGAGATGATGGTTTGGGGGAGACACACCAGAGGACAACTGACTGCTGCAGGTCCTGGACAATTATATTGGGGTCAGCCACCAGCGGGGCATCTGTCTGAGGTGCAGCGCTGCACTAATGGAAGGCACTCACTTTCCAGACATCACTGTGACATATTTGAACACAGCAGAAATTGGTCGAGCTGTATTTGGATGCTTCTGTGAGGATTTTTCTATTTCCTGCAGACTTTCTGTGAAAAATGAATTCAGACATATTAAACACTTAACACATTGGCAAAGTTTTTTAAATTGCCAATAAATGAGGGCTGTGTTTGGGTGTGCAAATTTTTCTTCCAGGTGTATCTCCCTGCCAAAATACCAGAGGCTCAGTAATGCAAGAACACAAGAAAAAGCAGCAGGTCTTACTAAAATTAGGATATGTGGCCAGTAAAGGCAGCTTCTTAAACAAATCAGAATCAAACAGCCCAAAAATTGGTTTTGGCCACAGCTACGGACAAAGACTTTAAAGTAGTAATCTACACTTGAGGACACATCTTTAACAAGCAATAAACTTACATAAAAAGGTTCATGCATTTATGCAAGAAACTGCATACAGAGATCAAGCCACCTCTGCAAGAGAAGGAGCACACCACCAAATTTATTTCCAAAATCAGTTTCATGCTAAGCTACAATCTCATTTACCTAAAAATAATGGAAGATGAAAGTAAAAAACATCCAAAATTATTATTAAAATGAACAGAACAGAACATTTACCAGATGTTCAAGCTCTCCACCTACCCCTTATCCTTCTTGATGCCTAACACTTCTTTTCATTTTAAAAGTGTGTTAATAAGATCATGAATCACAACAATAAAACAGGTGGCATTAAACCCCTCAATTTAGGCTGCTAGTTAAGGCATGTTATAGGCACTTACCTCCTTCCATTGACTATGTAAGGATGTCAGCCTCTCAGCTTAAAAGATTAATGGGAATACCTCTACAGTGTCTTTTTTTCCCCCCAATTTTTCTTTAACCTCCAACTTATCCTACTCTAGAAGCCAAACCATTCCCATTTCTCCTTTCCCTGTCACGTTTAGTGTTCCAGTCCCTACTTTAGCCAGTCCTACACATTTCTGCTGTCAGTGATGAGTTCAGTGAAGTTATTGCTTCTATAAGAGCTGGAAGGTGCACAGAGAAACTCACATGAGAGACAAAACACTCAGCTACCTCCCCTTTCTCCACCTCATCCTTACCTGACCAACACACAAAGTCAGAAGCTGCTGAACTGCCCCACCATGGGTAATTTCTCACTTGTATAAACAAAACTGCTGCCTGTCCTTTCCGACCCTTCCTTGTGTATTCCTACAGGAATAAGCAGCCAGCCCAATGCCAGTGGGTGCTTTGTTTAACTACATATGACATTCCTGGATTCATCCTGAAAAAGTGGGAAATGCCACACCAAGTAACCAATGAGGGTCATCAATCGTCCATATTCAGCTTTATGGCAAATGAAGGAAGAAAGGGAGCAGAAAGAGGAACCAACAGCTGAAGAAACACACATGGAGGGGAAGAAAGGACCATGTACTTGTGGTACTTCAACACATGGACGAGACCAGCCAAGCCATCAGTGAAAACAGCACCAAAATAAAGAACTATTAACACTTTTTCAGGAAGAATGGTGAGATCACAGCAGCCTTTGACAGGTGAGAAACAGGCAAAGAGAGGACATGGGGAAGAGGACATCACTCAATAAAACCAGAAAGGATATCACCTTAAAATGGCAAATGGAAGAAGGTAAGGTCAGGCTTTAAGGAACAAGAGAGAAGGTTTTTCCTTGCATTGAAGCAGTGTGGGACATCACCCAAGGTGCACAGGGGCACCAAATGGGTGGCTGAGGCTGCTGTGGGAGGCAGCACAACCCCACAGTGCACCCAGAGACACATGCAGAGACACTCCCTGGCAAGGACAAGCTCAGTGGGCTGGTGCAGAGCTTGTGGGGCTGTGTGGGAGCACTGTGATTCCTGCAAGACACAGTTGTACATAAAATATTCCCCCAGACAAACCGGCAGCCCCAGAGCACTCCCAGCTCCAAATGCTGAGATGCTGCTCTGAGCCTTGTGGGAGTCCCGCTCAGGCACTGGGGGATTCTTCTTTTCAAGGGAAGGTTTGAGTTCACACTCCTTCCACTCTTAACATGGTTTACAAAGCCACAGAGGAGAACCCAAAGCAACAGAATTACAAGCTGGGTGAGGCAAAAATGAACTGCTGCATGCAAGATAGCACCTCTGAGGCAGGAGAGGGGAAATGTATGCAAATATTTCTTGCTTCTTCCAAGGATCAGCCAGACTGGCAGAGTTGGAGTCTGTTCTTATTCTTATTGGGGTTTTTTTGCAATTCTATTAGAAAAATCACTCCTGACTTCCAGTGGTGTGAGATATTGCAGAATCAGATCTAAACCACGTTAATGTCACGAGAATAATGATTGCAAATCTTGGAGGCACTTTGTATGCTATACAGGTACATCTCAGATTACAGCCACCCTGAATCTGAATTTGTTTTCTGATTGTGAGGCTTTTACTTGTGCTTCCTGCTATATATTCCACTATATTTTTACTGCAATATTTCAGTAACTCCTTTTAACAAATTATCTTTTTTTTTTTAATTTATGGAAGACTTCTTTTTTAATTAAAGTTCTTAAAACTTGCTGCCAAGGACTTTGAAATTCAAGGATTTGATTTAAGCGACCAGAAAAAGGCATTCATGATCACATTGGGATCCTGCTTTCTTCTTTTCAACACCAAAGCCTAGTTATATCTCTGTAATAGTTATGCTGAGTATTAAAGGGAGCGATTATTATGGGACATTTTAACTATCTGAACATTAAAAACCTAAGAGCACTAATCATAATTCTTTTGCCATATTAAAACATCATGAGTAAAGCAGGAGCTGCACTAAAGCAATAGTCATTAATCAGTATTTAAAATAAGCCTGTTGCCAAATTATCTCTTAGGCTTAATTTCCTTGAGCAGTATCATCCCACAGAGAGAAGCCTGGAGTATAAACTGTTATATTTCTGTTCTTCACGAGACTAGGCCACCACTGGCAATTACTCACCTGTATTAGCTGGCCCCCATGACACTGCCAGAACACTACAGAAGTGCAAATGTCACATTAAATACCCACCTGCCCTCTGAGGCAGCCCATGGCTGATCAGTAACGGAGGCAAAATTGAATGAGTAATTCTGCCCTAACTCTGCAGGCTGAAAATCTGAATTTGGTGGTAGCAGCAGAGCTGGATCCAAGGGAGGGCACAGAGGGCTGACAGAGCCAGCAAGAGTTCTGGGAGGCAAGGCTGAGGGGAGGGGAACAATTGTATTTTAGAGGCTGCAGAAGGAAGGGAGCATCCATTCCTCAGGCACCAGGGAATGCCAGTTCTGGCTCCTTGCAGGGACTCTCCTGCCTGACCTTCATGCAACAGCAGCTTTGTCCCCCATGCTCCCAGCTGGTCCCTGCTCCCACAGGCACAGGGAAAGCCCCAGAGACTGGGGAACAACCCCTCACCTATGTCTGCAGCTTACCCATCAGTCTCACATTCCCATTTTCCTCCACCCTCCATACTAATGAAAAACCTGGCGAGAAAATTCTTAATAAAACACAACTAATCTAATAATTTAAATTAAAAATGCTTTTCTGAGACTTAGAGAGGGCAGTGTTATAAGGCAGAGCATATGGTCATGAAACAGGTCTGTGCCAGGCTGGGCCAAACTTCCTGAAGTTATGAGCTAAGTGCCAGTAGCAAATTTTCCCACCTGCTGGCGATGATGAACTTCTCCCCTCCCTGCTCCTCCTAGCTGGAAACATTCCCTGCAGAGGAACTTCCATCTGCAAAGGCAAAAGCCTTGCATCCCTGCCTGCTGGAGAACACTCCAGAGTGGCAGTACCACCAGCAGGCACAAAGTGCCAGCCAAAACTGCCCTCCCAGGCTGAGCAGACAGGCAAGAGCACGTGCCCTACTCACCACCCAGATGCAGAGCTCCTGCCAGAGCAACTCACTGCTGATTTGTGTTTGTGAGGTGTTAAAAGCTTCAGCTTCAAACAAGGAACAAAAAAAAGCTGGTCTCTAATGCAAAGATGCAATATCCCATTTTATATATACTGCACCAAGGAATAACTGTATTGAGAGCAGGAGTTAGCTGTCTCTTTGCTATGCCTTTCATAAGTTTGCTCCTTCCACTTATCCTCCTTTTTATTGGGCACAGGGGAGCTATCCCTCAGCTTGCCTGCTCTTCTTTCTCCCTCCCTTGTCCACAGCTAATTTTATCTCCCCCATGGCTTCAACTTTCATTTTCAACCAGCACTTAGGCTGTCATAGCTGAAGTGTTCCTCTCGAGTCAACACATTATTTTAGCTCATCTCTCTCTCACTTCAGTTGTCCCCACTTCGCTCCATCAACGACACCACTGAGGGGCACTCAGGGCTGAAGTTCTGTTATACCTTTCTTTATGCCACCCCCCTGGAATACTTAACTGGAATTAATATGAAATATCATTTCTTTCCCCAGCTCTCAGTACTTTCTTGAGATCCATTCCTGCTGCAAGCCTCACTTCCCTCCCAAAACCACTCAGACACATCTTGGTTGCACAACTCTTGGTAATACTGGTTGCTACTTACTGCACTTTTTCTTTCAAAAAATAACCTGGTAAAAATAGCATCAACATCCCATTGTGTCTGCTATTAACCTGAATGACCAAACAATCTCTGCACTACCACTCTTTTCACTGCTCTTTGATCCTTTCCCATTGTTTTATGGTTTTTTACATTTGGTTTAATACTGAAAGGGTTTCCCACTTTTGGGAAAGAAAGTTGCCTTCTATGTGCATACAGCAACTACATCAGTGAAGACATTACCATAAAAGTGATAAGAAATAATGCTAAGAGCTAGTTCCACTTTAATCCATTTATCCCACTGTGCCTTCCAGTAGTCAGAATGAAGATATGTCCATGGGACCTGGCAAAGAATCAAATTTACATACCACAATAAAACATGAAATAGTTACAACTGCAATTGCTTAAGGATAATTCAGCCTATTATCCCCTTCTGTGTTATGGTGAAGTGCCTGGGCTGTGGGTAAGAGCTGATGCGCATTAATAAAAAGTGGATTTTATGTGACTAACAGAAGAATACTTCACTAATTTTGAAGAGTAAAAGGACTTTCAAATTAAAAAAAAAACCAAAAGGCAGTTGTCCAGGGAATTTGGATATTTGTACTGGGACCAAAACAATGCTACTTTTAATAAAGCTGCCATCATTGCAGATCATAAACAGCCCCTTTTTAGCCCAAAGCAGCAGACACACAATGATCCCAACCTGGCAGTCATTACTTAGGCTTCACGCTCATTAGTTTTTTATCTAAACCATTCTGAGCTGATCAGATTTTCTCATGTGCTGTTTGGGTAAGGATCTGAGTGCATTTTATCAGGGTATATCCATTAGCTTTGCAAAACAGTTTAATGTTTCTCTAATAGTCAATATAAACAACACTGCAATACACAGGTTCTCTCTTCTAAAGGACAGAATATTCCTCTGAAAATGGCTTTTACCAGCTGATTAAAGAAGAAATAAGTCCTACAAAGCACCTTTAAAGCGAGGAATAGAAGAAGTGTAACTCTTAGGTTGCACACTGATGATTTAGAAAGCACTTTCATAATCATGGCCTCTCCTATTTCAAACTTGTTATCCAATCTGGAGCACTCACTTCAGGAATGTCACAGCTATTTAGCAGTGAAGCCCTGCCTGTTGCAGCTAGAATTTAATGTATGAGTGTCTTTATTGAAACCCATCACTCTACCAAGTGACTGGGCTGGCTAATGACAGTCTGAGGTAGAAGACCAGAGGTGAAATGAATATGCAGCCAGGATCAGCATTCCAGCTGCAGATAATTTGTTATTTAACTGTATTTGGGACAGACAGACAGGTGAGACAGAACAGAGACACCTCCACTGCCAATATTCATTTTGTTCTACTCTGACACCACATATTCCCAAATGAGTCCATCAAACCTGACCTTTCAACATTCTACAACCTGGGGATTAAGTGAGAAAATAATGACAGTGGTATTTTCCAACAGGAAAAAAGTTCTTTTCCCTAGATTTGCACTATTGAGAACTGAAAGACCTATTTGAAAACTTCATGAGGATCTGTCTTTATTATCTTTGAATTCAGAGCTACTATCCCCAAAAGTGAATGCTCCCAGCAAACAGGATAAACTAATGATTGAAAGTTCTTAAACTTTTCTACATTCTCTCTTATAAATTTATATATATTTATATTTGCTTGCTGCATTCAGTAATTGCATCCAGGCCACTAACACGTGCAGTTAATTTTTCTACAGCACCTCTGAGAAAATTTTTCTCATCATTAATTTTCTCAATGACCTGCTGGCCAACATCATAAATTCCTATTTATTTTTCATGTGAACAAATATTCACAGATAACATTTAACTACAAGGTGAAAAACATCAATCACTCATTAAACATCTCTGCATCTCCCATGTGGCACTTGCAGTTGCATACTCAAACTTGTGTTTAAGGCTGAAGAGTGGCAAGATTGAGCACAGAATCGGTGAATGCACGACCAAATGCCTGACTAAAGGGAGGAGAGAAACTTCAGCTTCAGCAAAGCTGTTGCAACAAAACCAAAGTGCTCTATTGATTTCTGCACGTCTCAACAGGATTTAACTCATCTCAGTATCTTATATGGGTATTTCCTTCCAACTGACCACTGGAAGTTCTCACTGAATTTATGCCATAATTGAGCGTTTAGGTCAATCAAAACAAGTACACAGTGTATGTTCAACTCAGCTCATAATTTCATTTGTTTTCTCCAGTATCTTCTCTGTGTATATCTGTGGACATACTAATACATACATATTGTAAGTCAAAATTCATACTAAAATACTTCTTCAGTTGTTCTACTGAACAATCTAAACTCTTCCTAGAACATTACAATTCCCACAGCAGGAAGCAAATCCAAATGTTTGTGTTTCCTGCTAAGCAGCACAGTGCAGCTCTGCAAGGCTTCAAATAAAGATGATATGTAGCTACCTCAAGTTTCTTTTTACAGACATATAAATCAGAAGGGACTTACCTGATATTATGGAGATTCACCAGTGAGAAGCAAATGAGACTCAGTGAATTAAATTATTGAAGAAGTTTATCAAAACCAGGCTGAAATTGTCATGGGACCAGAAGGTAACACTGGGACAGTTTCACTGTGATAATACTGTTGAGCAACACACCACAGACCTCCAGAGAGAGATTTTCATATGAAAACAGTGTTATTGGACCACTATTTTCTAAAAAAGACTTCTCATTTATTGCAGAACAAATGCTGCTAATAAAAATACTAGAATCAGATGTTCCCAAAAGCAGTCACTGACAGTTTCATTCAGCCACTGAAACAAGGTGCTATTTCAGATTTTTTTTCTTCCTAGGGAAGAGGAATGAAAGAGCTAGTTATAAAAATAAATTTGAAGCACGTGATTATATGACAATTCCAAATTATTCACTAGCATTCACAGAACCCTTAGAAAAGACAGGCTGGCATTTTCAGGTCTTGGCTTCAAAAGGGCAACTTGTGCACAGTGAGGGACCCAGCTGGGAAGTCACTGCTCACGAGGATGGAGGATCTGCCAGGGGAAGGAGACTGGAGGTTTTCAGTCAGAGAAGTTGGGACTTGCAGGGATCCACACCTCAGAAACAAAAACTCACAGGCAGCGTGCCCAGAGCTCTCCTGCTGAGGAGATCAGAACAAGCCCTGCAGGGATGAGGGAGAGGAGGTGAAGAAAGCACCAAAGGGAAGCCCATCCTCAGGGTTTGGAAATGGCAGAGGAGGAGAGCAGGGGAGGCAGCGAGGGGCAGCTGCCACAGCCAGGACAAGGGAGCTGCTCTGAAGGTATTAAAAGAAGTGATGACAAGTGAAGAGATAATCTGCTCAGGAGCAGAGCTGCTAAACTGGAGTGCAGACCAAAGGCAGCATGTAACTCCAAATTAAATGAATATATGCTTCAATTCTCATTGATACCAACGACTATAATCAAACAGAAAGTATCAAGGTTGAGATGAACACAAAGCTCAAGGGAAAAAAAAGTCCAGAAATTAAGTAATTTCCATTCAAACTAGTGAATGAACTGGCATACAAAATTTCATGTGGGGTAGCAAGTTTAATAAATCTAACAAGACACAAACAATATCATACAATCAGAAATAATAAATGTCACATCTATGTTTAATAAGGAAAAAGAGTTATCAGAGCAACTAAAAGCCCTTTCTTCTATGCTTAGCAGCAGCAAAGCATTAGAACAATTATTAAGGAAAGAATAATCCAAGCCAGTGAAGTTAAAAGAACTTGGGGGGGAATACCACATGGATTTAATACAGGTAAGGCACACTGATCTGACATCTTTCTCAGAGAAAAAAACCTCTCAATTTCCAGAGAAAGGAAATTAAATTGATCTTGGCAGTCTGATTTTTGGGAAAGCTTTAATGTTGTGTCACCTGGGAAGTTTTTTAGTTAAATTGAAGAAGATGGGGGATTAGTACAGAAATTTTAAATTGGCCTGAAATGGCTAGAGGTAGGACAGCAACAGCAGCATGAAATGGGGAACGTCAGGCTGGAGGGAAGTTATTAGCATCACTGCTGAGGGAATGCTCTGACAGCCAGCCTTGGATAATATTTCACCAATTATACTGGCACACAAATAGCTATGGCCCTGTTAAAATTTTACTGAAGAGAGAAGCTAAATGACATGTTTATACAAGAGGAGTGGGACAGTGTGGAGCAAGATCCACATGGAGCTGGACAGAGTGTGGGAGAGAGGCTGCAGTTCAGGAGAACAGAGCATGGATTGATTACATTTCTGGAGACTAAAAACATCCCAAAAATCAGCCTTGGGATACTACAGGGGGGGGATCACAAGATGAAACATTATGTGATGTGAAATAAACCAGGAAAAAATGCAATTGCGGAAGGTTTTAGCTCAGAATTTCCCTAGAAGGTGGGATGCAATTACCAGTGTTTTACAAAGCCCTGCTAAGACCCTCTCTGGTGTGCTGTGTACAAATCTGGACACTTAATCTCCCAAATTCAAACACAAAGAAATGCAGAAGAAAAACAACACAACAATTTTGAGAATGAAGCTCACATTTTGCAAGGAGTGGCTAAAAGGTTTCAATATGTCCAGAGACAGGAAGCTGCAAGGGATCCCTCTCTTATCATTAGAGAATAGAGATGGTTTTTTCTTATAAAGAAAACACCAGACAGCAGAGCTTTTAGCACTAATGGAAACTTCAGCAAAGATGAGACAGAAGAAAATACCCATCCACTCAGCCTGGGAATGATTTTCAACAGCAGAGGATGGGCCAGGCTTTCAGGAGTAATGCAGATCATCTGCCCAATGCCAAGGCAAAACTTTATAATGTTTTCAACTGGAAAATGCAGTTGCCTGCAGCTTCTGTGACTGTGGTAAGTCCTGTGTCCTGTGAAAACACCACCAGTGTTTCATGTGTGACCCTGGAACAGGCAGTGTGACACCTCTCCTCTCCCTCAGCTGATCACACATTAATTTTCCTACAAACCTTCAATTACAGAAGTGAACCAATAGACAATTATCCTAATGAAACCTCGAATTAAAGGCAAATTAAATTCAAGACCACTGAGAAACTGATCTTTGATTGCAAGTAGGTAATGAATTGGGTTTTGTCTTTAGCAGCTCTTAATAGGTTTTCTGGGGTATCAGAGAAAAGATAAATTAGCTTAAGCAATGACTCATGTAAAGTTACTAAGATAAACACTCATTTTTTACAGTTTGTTACAAAATATAATTTAAAAAACCTACATTGAATCAACATATTTGCTCTTAGTAACTGCCTTTAGATGAAAAATGCTTATTTTATTTTCCAATCCAAGCTGTTTGCAACAGCTTCAATTTTGGAACCAAGCAAGGCTGTGTGGAATTATCCCAAAAGTGGCCCATTTTGGTTTCCATGCAAGCCATTAGGACATCTAATAAATTGAATTTAATGGAAATAGGAAAAGGCCTATTATTTAAGGGAAGAATTAACCTCCCAGCAAATTAGGAAGGATGTGTTAAGTTCCATGATTTAGTTATCCTTATACACATCAAACATAATAACAAAACCAGTAGCAGTTTCATATAGTAAAACTGAAAAGTGGGCATCTTCTCTAAATAAAATCTATTTACAGACTGCAAGTAACACAACATAAGTAAAAACAACTGAAAAGAAACAAGTCTTTTTCCCCCAAAGCACAATGGAGGGAAAGAGCTCTAACAGCAGGAATTTAAACTAAGGAAACAGAAAGCACAGACCTCTGACAATACTTTTATTTTACTTTAAATATAATTACATTATCTCAGGTTTTTCTGGCCTCACCTGGCTCTGCTGTAATCAATTTTTACGAAGAGTACTCCTTTCCCTTGGATGCTTGCAATACAATCCTGAGAGCATCTCATATTTGTGTGACTCTCAGACATGCTCCAAACATTTGTTTTTTTCCCATTTGCAACACATGAACCCTTTAAAAAAAACAAC